>NC_053392.1:103298657-103612344 GCF_905171765.1 Bufo bufo | reverse complement strand
AGATATTTTTTGGATGCGCACACTTTACACTGGAGATGTGGCGCAGCTAATGTCACTGTCCGCAGCGGACACCGTCTACAGAAAAAGTACACTGGATGTCATAGATATTTTTTGGATGCGCACACTTTACACTGGAGATGTAGCGCAGCTAATGTCACTGTCCACAGCGGCCACCGTCTACGGGAAAAGTACACTGTACATCACAGATATTTTTTGGATGCGCACACTTTACACCGGAGATGTGGCGACATCAGTGAAAAACGCATTGTATCCGGACTTGCTTCCGGATGCAATGCGTTTTTTACTGAAGCCCCATTCACTTCTATGGGGTCAGGGCTGCGTGAAAAACGCAGAATATAGAATAGGCTGCGTTTTTCACGCAACGAGGAACTGATGCGTGAAACAAAACCTCATGTACACAGACCATTTGAAATGAATGGGTTAGGATTCAGTGCGGCTGCTATGCGTTCACGTCACACATTGCACCCGCGTGGAAAGCTCGCTCGTGTGAAAGGGGTCCTAGAAAGAAAGTAATCTGAATTGGTATCGAGAAAAATACTGCAACAACCACCTAAAAATAAAAATGTGACAGGTGCTAAATTGTACTAAAAACACCTGAACTATGTCTGGACCTGAAGATCTCCTGGATTAGACCATGGATGAACCATAAAAAATTGTTTTCAATGTTGCACATTTTAAGAGAACTTGTCACCCTGAAAATGCAGTGTAATCTGCAGGCAGCATGATAGGCTGAGTTCACACTTCAGTTAATTGATCAGTCATTACCATCAGTTAGGCCTCATGCACACGACCGTTACGTTTTTTGCGGTCCGCAAATTGCGGATCCGCAAAACACGGAAGCCGCCCGTGTGCAATTTGCGGAACGGAACATGCGGCCCATTGTAGAAATGTCTTTTCTTGTCCGCAAAACAGACAAGAATAGGACATGCTATATTTTTTATGCGGGGCTACGTAACAGAGCAGCGGATGTGCACAGCACACGGAGTGCTGCCGCATCTTTTGCGGCCCCATTGAAGTGAATGGGCCCTCACCCGAGCCGCAGTTTTTGCGGACCAGAACAACCGCGTGCATGAGGCCTTATCGTGAGACAAAACCAGGTGTGGGTCCAAAACACAGAACAGGTGGAAATCTTTCCATTATTTCTTATCTCTGTGTAGACTTTACTATTGATTTTGGTGCACACCTGATGGAAATAACTCACCAAATAGGTGAAGTGTGCAATGTATACATTTAAATCTCTGCTCATCCTGACCTTAGGAGTCATCTGGGCGATCCTTCTTAGAGATTGGCAGTTATTTCTGTATGTACAGTTAAGACCACTGATGACTCCTAAACCAAGAATGAGCAGAGATGTAACTAAAATATGTTTTATTGAAAACTTTCCTATAAAACTATATATCAAACTGCTCAGCTCCTCCTGCGCTATACCCCGATGCTTGCAGATTGGACTGCATTTTCATGGTAACAGGTTGTCTTTACATTATTTCTTCTGTATAAATAACTTACCTCCAGGTTCTCAGAGCTTCTAGAAATAGGGTGTTTCATTTTCGATGCTTGTGTTCAAAGTGTTTGGGGTACATGTAGACCATGATATGGGGAGAGTCAATCAGATATATTTGGAAGCTAGCTGAGGAATATTTCCATTCACATAGCCCACCCACTGGAAAAAAACCTAGTAATTCCCAGTAGAAAAGTATTCTAGCTTCATAGATATAACTAGATTATTCAGAATTGATTGTTACCAGTCTTTAACTAGCAACGATCAATAGAAGGTTATAGACCTTTCACCTCTATCCCTTCCAAAGAATAGTTCAGTACAATGTCAATCTGCCTCCAGGCTGCAGAATTACCCATAACAATCTGCTTTACACATCTTATGCAAGCCTTGTAACCAAAAATTTTGACTTGCTTAATATCGCTCCTGCCCCATGACTCATATTAGATGTATGATGATTAAAGAGGACCTTTCACCCATTATGACAATGTGAACTAAGTATACATACATGGAGAGCGGTGCCCGGGGATCTCACTGCACTTACTATTATCCCTGGGCGCCGCTCCGTTCTCCCGTTATGTCCTCCAGTATGTTCGGGGACTTGGTTATAGTAGGCTGAGACTTAGGGGCGTCTCCTTCTCCTAGGCTGTAGTGCTGGCCAATCGCATCGCAGAGCTCACACCCTGGGAGTTTTTTTTCTCCCAGGCTGTGAGCTCTGCGCTGCGATTGGCCAGCGCTACAGCCTAGGAGAAGGAGACGCCCCTAAGTCTCAGCCTACTATAACCAAGTCCCCGAACATACTGGAGGACATAACGGGAGAACAGATAATAGTAAGTGCAGTGAGATCCCTGGGCGCCGCTGAATATGTCATGATACTTAGTTCACAATGTCAAGATCGGTGAAAGGTCCTCTTTAATTTGTATCAGAACTTTCTCTGTCCAATAATGGTACCTACAGGGAACGTCCCACATGGAGGAATGTAATTTTGTTGACTTGTGCACATTGTATTTTCTGCTTTACAAAATATCTGTCAGTAGGTTCCATTCAGGGGCGGATTAAGTGCATGATGGGCCCGGGGCTGTCTACCCAACTCGGGCACCTCCTTCCATTTTAGTTTCGTTTTTTTTTCTATATGAAGAGGCTGTGGTGCTTTGTGAGCGCCCCAGTCTCTTCCTAGGCCAAATGACATCACATTCATCGTTCACGTGGCCTAGGTGCAGCTCAGCCCCATCTGAGTGATTGGGGCTGAGCTGCAATACCAAGGACAGTGCTATCAAATGGACAGCGCTGAGCAAAGAGGCTGCTGCGCTTACTGGAACATCGCGGTCTGCTCAAACAGCTGATTGGCTGGGGTGCCAGGAGTCGGACCCCCACCAATCTCATATTGATGACCTATCCTGAGGATAGGCCATCAATATATAAATCCCAGAGAACCCTTTTACCTTATGCTATCTATAGTGTTACATAGGACTGCAAAAATACCCAGGAGCCATTGACTCCTAAACTGAAACATTTAGGAACCAAATAAAATTTTTAGTTGTCAATTTTTATTTTTTTTGTAAATTCTTTATTTTGAGAGAATTTTCATAGATAATGTAACATTGATACGTAAAGTAACAGTGATACATATTTTCTTGGAAAAGTAAAATCTGATACAAATAAATATTTCCGGCGTCTCATATTAAGGCACATGTTACAATTACAAGTAATTTGTGTACGTATAGCCTATTCATACGAGCATAAAAATAAAGTTCAGTACTTATAAAATCAGTACAGATATAATAATCAGCAAAGTAGCTACTTTTCTTGTAATACTGAAGTATAGACAGTGTGAAGGCACCTTTGAATAATATCTCAGTTATATAGTGGATGCTCTTACAGAGGTCTCCAAGAGAAACATGTATCATGAAATTAAAGGAAAAAGGTATTATAAATTAAAACAAAAAACAGAACAAGAACTAGGGTCATCATAAATCTTCTAAGGCCTTCTCTTTAGAGAGCTATAATAATATCTATTATTCTCTTGAAGGGTTATCCATTTGAGAAGTTATGGGTTAATATTGTTTGACAAGTATGTGTGAACATATAGTGAGTCAAAAGGCAGACATGATACACACCCTGGGTACTGACAAATGCATATAGGCGGAAGTAAAAGTATAATAACCATGAATAAGGAATACCTGAATCTGAGTCAACTGTAAATTTGGGCATCATCTTAGGTTTGTGTTTTCATTTTATAAAAGCCTAACCAAGGTTGCCACGTTGCTAGAAAGGCTTTTCTGCATCCCCTATCCCATCCCACCATTTCTTCCATAAGACATATTTGATTAACTCTATCCGTCCATTCACTTATAGTTGGGGGTTCTGAATCCCTCCATTTGATGGGTATGATATATTTTGCAGCTGCAATCAAATGTGTAGTTAGACAGTTGACTATGGGTTTAAAATCTTTCTGTGGTTTCCACAGTAGTACCAATTCTGGTGTTAGGGTTAAGTGCCTCTTACAGATTTTGTTAATAGTGGTTAGGGTTTCTAGGTATCCTGAGTATGAGTCGTCCTACCATCGGGGTCCGCTCATACAGTGAGGAGTCAGGGAGAGGATTAAGGATGTTGTAGGAGGTGACCTGCTCCCTTATTACTCCTTTTGGCCAGGCTGATCCCCTTTACCCTTTGACACCGCACGGTGGGGGGTTTCCCCTACTCCCCGCCGTGACAGTGTGACCACAAGGGTGGCCCTCACTGGACAGATGGAATATGCCAGGAAGATAGCTCCAGCATACACCATGGCTGGAGTACCCCCCAGCTTCAGGCATCCAGCAGAGGCTAAATAGCCCAAGCAGCCACCCCCACACACACATAAACCCAGTGTTAAAACACTAGGAAGGGAGTTAACCCTTCCAACACCAGACAAGGGGAGGAAGCCACTTAAAGCGGAAGTGCACACACAAGCATGGAAAGCTACACGTTGCCGCAGGCAACAACATGCATGGCAACCATGTCACAGCAATCACCCAGAAGGCCAAGACACTGCCACCGCATGCACACACAGCAACTGCAAGTGTAGCAACAGTGTCACAGCGCACACCATAGGCCGTGACAACAGGTCAATTATGGTACAATCCCTGGACAGTTTTAATATTAAATGTGACTGTAACCCCCCTTATCCATAGAAATTCACCCATGCACTACTGCACATGCAGCGTCCCACTACGCAGACATCCCAACCTGCAAAAACTCATTTCAGGGAGGTGCACTTCTCATTTCAGGGAGGTGCACTTCTCATTTCAGGGAGGTGCACTTCTCATTTCAGGGAGGTTTTCTTTTTTTTTCTTTCACAAACTTTTTATTACATTTTCCAGACATATGCAGTATCTGCACACTTTGCTCTATGGTGTGGAGGACTGGGCTCATTACCCTGCCCCAAATTATCATATTTATGTATATGATTAAAGGGATTCTGTCACCACCTATAAGCCCTGTGAGCTAAACATCTGCTCATGTCCAGGGTAACATTCTGATTTCTATGGTGGCCTTATAAAAGCTATTTGTGGCTTTATTCTGCGGAAAAACAGGTTTTACTAACCTGTCAATCATTGAATTAAGGTGCCCAAGCAAAGGAGGTCTGTGGATGCATGGTGCCCGGCTGCACGCATCGCCGTTCGTGCCCAGCGCCGCCTTCTACTCCTCAGTGCCGCCTCTCCCTCTCCCTCCCTCCCGCTTTGAGATCCCGCGCGTGCGCACAGGCTCAGCCTGATGCGCCGTTGCGGACTGCTGGCATCGGCTTCTTCTTGCACTGTGCGCACGCGCCGAGAAGGGGACACTGCTACAGGTTGCCGGAAAGGTTTACTGCGAGTAAACTAGAGATGGGAAGTTCGGATCTTTCACATGAATCGGTTCATTCGCTGAGCTGACAAGAAGCAAGTGAACCGAAGCTTAGGTTGCGCAATGCGCATGCGCGGATGCTTCCATTCACTCGCTGAGTCGGCTCTTGGTCTGAGTCAGGAAGTTTATTCTTTAAAACCCTGTGTGTAATTATCTACCCCACTGTAGGAAAAAAATAAGCATCCAGGGGGTGGGAATTTAACACTGGGGTAAATAATATAATTAAAATGGAGGGTTAAATGTGTTTAAAAAAAATACATCTCTCTCAATAGTTATATAGCTACTGAATGAGACAGAAGAAGATGCCTTTAACATATATATCTCCTTGAGAAGCCAATTTGACCCTAAAGGGTTAATTCAACCTGTAATCTAAACTCTGTGTCATCTGCTCTGCTATCAGTAAACCTTTCCAGGATATATTGTTTCACATGCGGGTGTCAGGGAGCCGCTATCTAATAGCGGGAGACTCCCTGAACCTCCGGGAGACTTGAGATCCCTGACTATGTGTGTGTGGGCACTGCTAAAAAACACTTTTTACCTTGTCAATTGCATTATGTTGTATTGTGGTACTTTGTATTGATGTATCTGCAAAATCCCTGTTACCAGGCAGATTAGGTGTAATTTATACATCCCACCACTAGATGGGGATACAACTTAGGTTATATATTTATGTAGTTCAGGCCTAGTTAGTCAGTTGAGGAGTGGAGACAGGACAGTTGAGACCAGAGATCAGATGAGTGATAAAAATGTAGTCAGAGTCTAGAGCAGATCTGAGGAAGTCAGATCAGATTAGTGGGAGAAAATGTAGAGTGAAGACTCCATGACACAGATTAGTGAGTGGAACCAACTTCGCTATGAGGTTGTACTAAGATGTGAGGCGCAGAAGAGCATTTTCCTTCTGTGGCCGGACTATAGACTTGTATCCCTGACCAGTAGGAGAGAGTTTGCCTCCCTGGAATAGAAACAAGCTTCCTAAAGAATCATCGGTGATAAGAGCCATTATTGAGGGCCACAGACACCTTTGCGCATGGTGGAGGACTTATAGCTTCTGGCAGCCACACCATACTTCTGAGAGACAGATGAGTTTTCCTCTCCAAATGTTCAGCTTGTAGGGAAAGGACAAGGAATAGGACCCAGCACATCAATAGGAACAAGGTACACCTAACCCACAGCTCCAAGTAAAACCTGAAAAGCCTGGAAACAGTGGATTTGCAGACCTACTCTGTTAACATCAAGAGACTGTATTTTGTACTGCTGCAACTATAGTCATCAACAGTAAAAGTTGTGAGTTGCATTTTACCACTGTCTACCTCATTATTACTACTAATGGTTGTACCACCATTAACGGTACTGGTGTCACGACAAAAACCATCAAGGGACTCCTTAGGGTGCAACAAGCACCCTAAGCACCCCTAACATCAAGGGCACCTCAACCACCATCTTGGCTGAAGCTTCCCTACCACAAAGTGTGCCCCGGAGGATTTTGTGCTGTCCACCTCAACACTGTGCTGATAGCCCAGGGAGGCTTTCTGCTAACCGTGAGTAAACTGATGAACTGTGTGTTATTATTTGGCCCCTCATCGGTCCACCGTGCACCTCACGTGTTGCCCCTGCGCTACTGGCTGGCTGCACACATTGGTGTATTCAGGGAGGTGCACTTCTCATTTCAGGGAGGTTTTCTTTTTTTTTCTTTCACAAACTTTTTATTACATTTTCCAGACATATGCAGTATCTGCACACTTTGCTCTATGGTGTGGAGGACTGGGCTCATTACCCTGCCCCAAATTATCATATTTATGTATATGATTAAAGGGATTCTGTCACCACCTATAAGCCCTGTGAGCTAAACATCTGCTCATGTCCAGGGTAACATTCTGATTTCTATGGTGGCCTTATAAAAGCTATTTGTGGCTTTATTCTGCGGAAAAACAGGTTTTACTAACCTGTCAATCATTGAATTAAGGTGCCCAAGCAAAGGAGGTCTGTGGATGCATGGTGCCCGGCTGCACGCATCGCCGTTCGTGCCCAGCGCCGCCTTCTACTCCTCAGTGCCGCCTCTCCCTCTCCCTCCCTCCCGCTTTGAGATCCCGCGCGTGCGCACAGGCTCAGCCTGATGCGCCGTTGCGGACTGCTGGCATCGGCTTCTTCTTGCACTGTGCGCACGCGCCGAGAAGGGGACACTGCTACAGGTTGCCGGAAAGGTTTACTGCGAGTAAACTAGAGATGGGAAGTTCGGATCTTTCACATGAATCGGTTCATTCGCTGAGCTGACAAGAAGCAAGTGAACCGAAGCTTAGGTTGCGCAATGCGCATGCGCGGATGCTTCCATTCACTCGCTGAGTCGGCTCTTGGTCTGAGTCAGGAAGTTTATTCTTTAAAACCCTGTGTGTAATTATCTACCCCACTGTAGGAAAAAAATAAGCATCCAGGGGGTGGGAATTTAACACTGGGGTAAATAATATAATTAAAATGGAGGGTTAAATGTGTTTAAAAAAAATACATCTCTCTCAATAGTTATATAGCTACTGAATGAGACAGAAGAAGATGCCTTTAACATATATATCTCCTTGAGAAGCCAATTTGACCCTAAAGGGTTAATTCAACCTGTAATCTAAACTCTGTGTCATCTGCTCTGCTATCAGTAAACCTTTCCAGGATATATTGTTTCACATGCGGGTGTCAGGGAGCCGCTATCTAATAGCGGGAGACTCCCTGAACCTCCGGGAGACTTGAGATCCCTGACTATGTGTGTGTGGGCACTGCTAAAAAACACTTTTTACCTTGTCAATTGCATTATGTTGTATTGTGGTACTTTGTATTGATGTATCTGCAAAATCCCTGTTACCAGGCAGATTAGGTGTAATTTATACATCCCACCACTAGATGGGGATACAACTTAGGTTATATATTTATGTAGTTCAGGCCTAGTTAGTCAGTTGAGGAGTGGAGACAGGACAGTTGAGACCAGAGATCAGATGAGTGATAAAAATGTAGTCAGAGTCTAGAGCAGATCTGAGGAAGTCAGATCAGATTAGTGGGAGAAAATGTAGAGTGAAGACTCCATGACACAGATTAGTGAGTGGAACCAACTTCGCTATGAGGTTGTACTAAGATGTGAGGCGCAGAAGAGCATTTTCCTTCTGTGGCCGGACTATAGACTTGTATCCCTGACCAGTAGGAGAGAGTTTGCCTCCCTGGAATAGAAACAAGCTTCCTAAAGAATCATCGGTGATAAGAGCCATTATTGAGGGCCACAGACACCTTTGCGCATGGTGGAGGACTTATAGCTTCTGGCAGCCACACCATACTTCTGAGAGACAGATGAGTTTTCCTCTCCAAATGTTCAGCTTGTAGGGAAAGGACAAGGAATAGGACCCAGCACATCAATAGGAACAAGGTACACCTAACCCACAGCTCCAAGTAAAACCTGAAAAGCCTGGAAACAGTGGATTTGCAGACCTACTCTGTTAACATCAAGAGACTGTATTTTGTACTGCTGCAACTATAGTCATCAACAGTAAAAGTTGTGAGTTGCATTTTACCACTGTCTACCTCATTATTACTACTAATGGTTGTACCACCATTAACGGTACTGGTGTCACGACAAAAACCATCAAGGGACTCCTTAGGGTGCAACAAGCACCCTAAGCACCCCTAACATCAAGGGCACCTCAACCACCATCTTGGCTGAAGCTTCCCTACCACAAAGTGTGCCCCGGAGGATTTTGTGCTGTCCACCTCAACACTGTGCTGATAGCCCAGGGAGGCTTTCTGCTAACCGTGAGTAAACTGATGAACTGTGTGTTATTATTTGGCCCCTCATCGGTCCACCGTGCACCTCACGTGTTGCCCCTGCGCTACTGGCTGGCTGCACACATTGGTGTATTCCTATGAATGAGGGGGGGTTATAGTCACATTTAATGCAAACACTTAAGCCAATAATAGTAAGCTCCTGGACAGTGTTTATATTAACTGTGACTAAAACCCCCCTCATCCTAAAGAGTGCACCCAAGTACTGCAGTACATGGGTGTATTGCTAAAGATGAGGAGAGGTTATAGTTATATGTAATACGGATTTGTCCAGGTCGGCCAGTGAGCTCCCCTTCTTTATATCCAGGCTGTCACTCACCAAGTCTCAGGTAGAGTCAGCCCAGTAGTCCCAGGGGAAAGCAGTGCTGACTCGGGGTGCCGGAGGTTCAGCAGTGACGAGCAGTTGGTAATGCCGAGCAGTCGGGCAACTGACTAAACTGGTGGAGGCGCAGAGCAGCAGTTCCCGCTGTGCTCACCACCAATCAGCTCAACATACAGGGAAGCAGTGCCGGAGCGCGTCACAGTAGGGGAGGGAGGTGTGGTTCGGAGGACAGAATAGCGTCAGTGCTGTTAAGCAACAGCAGACTGAGCGCTCACACGTCCTATTAAACATGCGTGCTGGCGGCATTTAGCTTCAATGACTGCCGCCCGCCCCACACTTCCTACTAGAGGGCGCCGCCTCATATTATTAACACTGGAGGTACGTCTCTAGATAACAGCCTGCAATATGATGGCCATATTTTTGGGCACGTTCGCTTTGTAAGACGCATTGACTCCCCCCCCCTATTTATTGGGAGGAGGGGGTGTCTTATAAAGCGAAAAATATGGTAAATTGTATTAAAAAAAGACTTGGAGGAGAAGACGAGACGCAGCTCACAGTAGTGAGCCAGCTCTACATATAATAGAATACAGCACCACATACCTCTTACTTCCAGTGACATCTCCTGTCATGTAGATCTTCTCTTTCCTCTTCTCCTCCGTTTGCCCCAGACCGCCATGACTAATTCTTTCAGCCGCATCTCGTCTCTACAGAGTTTGTTACACAGACATGTTAGATTTCTCATAATTGGGGTCATTTATCAAACTGGTGTAAAGTAGAACTGGCTTAGTTGTCCATAGCAACTAATCAGATTCCACCTTTCATTTTCAAAAGGAGCTGTCTAAAATTTAAAAGTGGAATCTGGTTGCTATGGGCAACTAAGCCAGTTCTACGTTACACCAGTTTGATAAATGACCCCCAAATGTCCCTATAGTGTCTACAGCAATTATATTGTCCCCTAGAGTGCCCCCAGTAATAATAGCATCTTATATTGTGCTCCAGGTAATAATGCCTGTATAGTGTCCCTGAAATATAATGTCCCCTAATATGTCCTTGTAATAGAAATGCCCCTATAGTTCCTACCCAATAGCAACATCCCCCACACTACCCACATATAGTAGTTGGCCCCCACACTGCCCCCACAATATTAATTGCCCCCCCCCCCCACAGTATTCATTTCCCCAAAACTAGTAATTTTCCCCCACACAGTAGTTTTCTCCCCATGTAGTAGTTTGCCCCCCACTTTCCCTTCAGTAATATTCTCCTGTGCCCCCAGTAATGTCCCCCAAAGTTGGCACGCAAGAAAATAAAATAAAAGCTAATACTTACCTGTGTCTCAGTCGGCGCTCACTCGTAGATGGTAGGCAGGTGCGCTGCACAGACACGTCAGTGTGCTGCATCCGGGCAGGCGCTTGATGATGTCATCATGCCCGCCTTCGCCGGGATTTTTCTACCGCATAGGCTTCAGGCCTTCTAGGGATGAAGCATATAGTGGTGATCAGAGGGCAGGGAACTATGCGCTCCCGTGCCCTGCCGTAGTTTGTGGGCGTTTGGGTCGGCGTTGGGCCCCCCAGCGATGCCGGGCCAGGGGCTACAGACCCAAACGCCCCAATTATAATCCGCCACTGGTTCCATTGACAATTATCTAATCATAAAGTGACCCCCTGGTGGTGGGACCCCCATCAATGAACTGCTATCTATGGAAACCTGGCAGTAAGTGTTTAATTTCCCTGCAGCGCCACCGCAGAGAAAATGAGGCATTACACAGTGGTCATGCAAATCGATGGGTTTGTTGATCTAATGTAGGACAGGACAGGTCCTCCAGAGTTATAGCTGCTCATTGGGTCCATTCTCTACTCGGGCCACTTGCTGTGAATCCTCAACTGGGACATCCCCTCTAAACACCAAAAGGTAGTTGGTTCTGTGTATGAACCTTGGGTGAGAAGAAAAAAGATCTGCATCAACCATTACTGACTTACGTCTATCTTTTTAGGCTGTCCAGATATCATCCAAAAGATTTTTCTAAATGTTATTATTAAGAAGTATATTGGGTTCTCTGCACAAAAGAATTTTAATTAGGTTACTAGAATAAAGACACAATCCGAGCTGAGTATTAGTAATTTTCAATCTTTAGGTTAGTGAAAAGCAAGGTTCAAGATAAATCCCTATGGAAAAAATATGAAAATGATGATGTGTCCTACAGGAAATAGAAAGAAAAAAAATATTTATAGTCATACTCATTTACTTATATGGACAGATATCTTGTTTAGTAACTTGTGAATGTTCTACTCATACCAGAGGGGGCTTATGAAAGGAGGAACATAAATACAAAGGATGAAATTAAACCATTTTCCTGTCTTCCTACTAAATCTCCTTACCTTTTCTCAACAGGCTGGTGAGGGAATATCGATAAAAACAATCCTAACATCTGCTTCGTATGATTAGACATTGTATTTATCTCGTAGACAATGCCATGCTTTTATCTAGCTCAGAGTATCATCAACTCTTTGTATTTTCACAGAGAATAGAATAATACAATGCTGTTGTTTTAGCGTGGTGTTTTTCTCATGTAGCTTATTTCAGTTGTATGTTTCTTGTTACATTCACGGAATAGAAATGAGATGTGAGACACCATGTTCTGGGCTTGAAGGCAATTTTACACCTGCTGGCTCGTGCAATGGAATAGCAGATCTTCAAGAAATTAAGAAGACATTCTGTCACTAAGATACTATAGAGCTTATATTTTATATAATCATTTATAAAGGTATATACCATAGCGGCATAGACAGAAAAGTATAAAATAAGTAGAAGGCACTAAATGACTTGGAGTGGTACGGACAAACCAAACCAGCAAATATATAAAAACATAATTGTAAAAAAAATATGATTATAAAAACATGATTATTTAACATTCTTATTGTACCATGATGGATAATCAATAACATATAACAGAAAATAATAATTAAAAAAAAACTGAAAAAAATAAATAAAACATAATAAAGTAGTTTCACTTATGGTATACTGTTCATATCATATATGGTGAGAGGTATAAATTTTCTCTCCATGTAGAGCATTAACCCCTTAAGGACACAGCCTTTTTACACCTTAGGACCAGGCCATTTTTTGAAAATCTGACCAGAGTCCCTTTAAGTGCTGATAACTTTAAAACGCTTTGACTTATCCAGGCCGTTCTGAGATTGTTTTTTCGTCACATATTGTACTTCATGACACTGGTAAAATGGAGTCAAAAAAATAATTTTCAAATTTCAAAGTTTCAGTTTCTCTACTTCTGTAATACATAGTAATACCCCCAAAAATTGTGATGACTTTACATTCCCCATATGTCTACTTCATGTTTGAATTGTTTTGGGAATGATATTTTATTTTTTGGGGATGTTATAAGGCTTAGAAGTTTAGAAGCAAATCTTGAAATTTTTCAGAAATTTACAAAAACTCAATTTTTAGGGACCAGTTCAGGTCTCAAGTCACTTTGCGAGGCTTACATTATAGAAACCACCCAAAAATGACCCCAAGAAACTACACCCCTCAAGGTATTCAAAACTGATTTTGCATACGTTGTTAACCCTTTAGGTGTTGCACAAGAGTTATTGGCAAATGGGGAGGAAATTTGAGAATTTCATTTTTTTGTCTAATCTTTCATTTTAACCCATTTTTTCCACTAACAAACCAAGGGTTAACAGCCAAACAAGACTGTATCTTTATTGCCCTGACTCTGCCGTTTACAGAAACACCCAATATGTGGCCGTAAACTACTGTACGGCCACACAGCGGGGCGTAGAGGGAAAGGTGCGCCGTATGGTTTTTGGAAGGCTGATTTTTATGGACTGGTTTATTTACACCATGTCCCATTTGAAGCCCCCTGATGCACCCCTAGAGGAGAAACTCCCTAAAAGTGACCCCATCTAAGAAACTACACCCCTCAAGGTATTCAAAACTGATTTTACATACGTCGTTAACCCTTTAGGTGTTGCACAAGAGTTATTGGCAAATGGCGATGAAATTTGAAAATTTCATTTTTTTGCCTAATTTTCCATTTTAACCCATTTTTTCCACTAACAAAGCAAGGGTTAACAGCCAAACAAGACTGTATCTTTATTGCCCTGACTCTGCTGTTTACAGAAACACCCCATATGTGGCCGTAAACTACTGTACGGCCACACAGCAGGGCGTAGAGTGAAAGGTGCGCCGTTTGGTTTTTGGAGGGCTGATTTTACTGGACTGTTTTTTTGGCACCATGTCCCATTTGAAGCCCCCCTGATGCACCCCTAGATTATAAACTCCATAAAAGTGACCCCATCTAAGAAACTACACCCCTCAAGGTATTCAAAACTGATTTTACAAACTTTGTTAACGCTTTAGGTGTTGCACAAGATTTAATGGAAAATAGAGATACAATTTCAAAATGTCACTTTTTTGGCAGATTTTCCATTTTAATATTTTTTTTCCAGTTACAAAGCAAGGGTTAACAGCCAAACAAAACTCATTATTTATGGCCCTAATTCTGTAGTTTACAGAAACACCCCATATGTGGTCGTAAACCGCTGTACGGGCACACGGCAGGGCGCAGAAGGAAAGGAACACCATATGGTTTTTGGAAGGCAGGTTTTGCTGGACTGTTTTTTTTTACACCATGTCCCATTTGAAGCCCCCCTGATACACCCCTAGAGTAGAAACTCCAAAAAAGTGACCCCATTTTAGAAACTACGGGATAGGGTGGCAGTTTTGTTGGTACTAGTTTAGGGTACATATGATTTTTGGTTGCTCTATATTACACTTTTTCTGCAGCAAGGTAACAAGAAATAGCTTTTTTGGCACCGTTTTTTTTTTTTTGTTATTTACAACATTCATCTGACAGGTTAGATCATGTGGTAATTTTATAGAGCAGGTTGTCACGGATGCGGCGATACCTAATATGTATACAATTTTTTCTATTTATGTAAGTTTTACACAATGATTTCATTTTTAAAACCCAAAAAATGTTTTAGTGTCTCCATAGTCTAAGAGCCATAGTTTTTTCAGTTTTTGGGCGATTATCTTAAGTAGGGTCTCATTTTTTGCGGGATGAGATGACGGTTTGATTGGCATCTATTTTGGGGTGCATATGACTTTTTGATTGCTTGCTATTACACTTTTTGTGACGTAAGATGACAAAAAATGGCTTTTTTTACACCGTTTTTATTTTTATTTTTTTACGGTGGTCATCTGAGGGGTTAGATCATGTGATATTTTTATAGAGCCGGGCGATACGGACGCGGCGATACCTAATATGTATACTTTTTTTTTATTTATGTAAGTTTTACACAATGATTTCATTTTTGAAACAAAAAAAATCATGTTTTAGTGTCTCCATAGTCTAAGAGCCATAGTTTTTTCAGTTTTTGGGCGATTATCTTGGGTAGGGTATGATTTTTGCGGGATGAGATGACGGTTTGATTGTTACAATTTTGGCGTACATGCGACTTTTTTGATCACTTTTATTACCTTTTTTGGGAAGTAAGGTGGGCAAAATTTCAATTTCATCATAGTTTTTTATTTTTTATTTTTATGGTGTTCACCGTTCGGGTAAAGTAACATGACCGTTTTATAGATCAGGTCGTTACGGACGCGGCGATACCAAACATGTGTAGGGAATTTTATTTTTTTCATTTTTTATCAGTGATAAATGTGTTTTTTGATTTTTACTTTTTTTTCACTTTTATTCACTTTTTTTTGACCCAGACCCACTTGGTTCTTGAAGATCCAGTGGGTCTGATATCTGTATAATACAGTACAGAACAATATATATTGTACTGCACTGTATTTTACTTACACTGAACAGATCTATGCCTTTCAGCACAGATCTGTTCAGCACCATGGACAGCAGGATTCCTGAGAGGCGTCCTGTTGCCATGGGAACCTTCCCCGTCTGCTCAGAACTTCGCAGACGGGGAAGGGTAAGGAGGGGATCTCTCGGGGGGCTGTCTGGGGGCTCTCTCCCTCTCCATCGGGGGGCTGCAAAGGCACAGCAGCCCCCCGATGGGAGAGGGAGGGAGCTCCCTGCGCTGTTAACCTTTTCCATACAGCGGTCCGTACGGACCGCTGTATGGAAAGGGTTAAACGGCTGACATCGCATCGCAGATGTCAGTCGTTTATACCAGGGTGCCAGCAATGTGCTGGCACCCTGGTATACCCACTGAACACCAATGAATTTTCAAGGGGAGGCGGGCGGGGGATCGCGATCCCGCCTGCCGCACCGCCCGCCTCCCGCACCGCCCACACCGCCCGCAACCCTCCCCCTGCACCTCCCGCCACCATAAAAATCATTCGGGGGTGCAGGGGGGGGGTGAATAAAACTTTTTTTAGGCATATAAAGTTTCTGATCCCCGCGGTCAGGGACCGCGGGGACCAGAAACTGCAGAAATCGCAGCAAACCGCAGGTCTGAATTGACCTGCGGTTTGCCGCGATCGCCGACATGGGGGGGTCACGGGACCCCCCCGCGCATTTAGCCTAGGTGCCTGCTCAATGATTTGAGCAGGCACCGGGTTCCGATCACTGCCAGCCGCACCGCAGTGATCGAAAATACACAGGGCGTACATGTACGCCCTGTGTCCTTAAGTACCAGGGCACAAGGGCGTACCTGTACGCCCTATGTCCTTAAGAGGTTAAATAATAAACAGTATATCCAATACATAAGAAAAAATTTAATAAAATACAGTATGTGGCAGTTAATTCATGCAACAATTATAAAAATGTAATTCATGTATAAAACCCACTGGTATAAAAAAAAATCATAAATATTTGATTATTGGAGTACTCCTAGATAAGTCAATTGTAATGGCACCTCTATAATATAAGACAAAACTTCTGCATTCACTAACCCCGTATGTGGGATTCACTGACCCCGTGTGCGATAATTAGACTATAGTTGGTGATGTAGGACACACTAATAGTCAAATAATTGTATCAGAAATGGCCCAATGTATCGTGCTATTTGTATTGCTACATTGCCACTTTAATGATGTCTCCGCGATACATGCAGCTTTGGAAAAACTATATGATCTGCGCATCCCAGCTGCTCTCTCTCTGCAAGGAGTTAGACTATATGCCGGCTAACGTGGCAGAAGTCTTGCATTGTTGATGAGCCGAGGTGGTGCAATAGATGGACTAGACCAGGGCTGGCCAACCTGCGGCTCTCCAGCTGTTGTAAAACTACAAGTCCCACAATGCCCTGCTGTGTAGGCTGATAGCCATAGGCTGTCTGGGCATGCTGGGAGTTGTAGTTTTGCAACAGCTGGAGAGCCACAGGTTGGCCAGCCCTGGACTAGACTTTATGCACGAAAATTGCTATAATACTTTTTCTCAGTAGGTGGATTCTTTATAGGATTCTTGTAGAATTCTTTTAGCAGAAGAGGTGCTGAGGGTGCCAATAACATATCCTAACCAGTTCACACCAAACGCTTTCGGAGCTGCCTGCTCCTTCCTCAGTGGTGACATAAAAAGACTGGTCATTTGGTTGGAGGATGTTCTTTCTCTCCATCCAATCAAAAACAAAAGAAAACAACACAGAAAAAAAAGAGTATATGTACGACTGATTGACAATAGGAAACAGTTGCGATTTTAGCTGATATAATAAAATGAAATGTACTACATAATCCATATAATAATGTAACATGATAAATGATAATAATAACATAATTTAGTAATACTTTAAAATCTAGGCAACATTCCCTTATATCACATATCCTTAATTTATTGAAAAAAAAAACAGGTGCGTTTTCCATGTGTTTTTCTAAACAGTTGATCATTTTTTGAAATCCCCACTAAGGGGATATGAATATAATTCTTAAATAATGTTTTTTAATTATAATTTTCAGTAAATTATATTCCTTTATTACTGTTATATTATTTTTCTTTTATTTTTTCTTTTACTTCTTAAACATTTTATTGCCATCCCTTTATTGCCATCTTCAATCAAGTTTTCTACACTGTCAATAATATGTTTAAGAAGTGAAAGAAAGAAAAAATAAAATAAAAATATGTATTGGATATACTGTTCATTATTTATTGCTCTACATGGAGAGAAAATGTATACCTCTCACCATATATGATATGAACAGTATACCATAAGTAAAACTACTTTATTATGTTTTTTATTTTATTTTCAATTTATTTTTATTTTTTATTATTTTCTGTTCCATTTTATTGCTATCCATCATGGTACCATAAGAATGTTTAATAATCATGTTTTTATAATCATATTTTTTTTACAATTATGTTTTTTTGTGTTATCTAATAAATGAATATATATATATATATATATATATATATATACACAGGTAAAACTCGAAAAAGTCATGGTCCACAGAGAGCTTCCAAAGCATCAGAGGGATTTCATTGTTAGAAGGTATCAGTCAGGAGAAGGGTACAAAAGAATTTCCAAGGCATTAGATATACCATGGAACACAGTGAAGACAGTCATCATCAAGTGGAGAAAATATGGCACAACAGTGACATTACCAAGAACTGGACGTCCCTCCAAAATTGATGAAAAGACGAGAAGAAAACTGGTCTGGGAGGCTACCAAGAGGCCTACAGCAACATTAAAGGAGCTGCAGGAATATCTGGCAAGTACTGGCTGTGTGGTACATGTGACAACAATCTCCCGTATTCTTCATATGCCTGGGCTATGGGGTAGAGTGGCAAGACGAAAGCCTTTTCTTACGAAGAAAAACATGTAAGCCAGGCTACATTTTGCAAAAACACATCTGAAGTCTCCCAAAAGCATGTGGGAAAAGGTGCCAGTTTAAACGCTGGGGCTCCGATCGGTTACCATGGCAGCCAAGACGCTACTGCAGTCCTGGCTGCCATGGTTACTTAGCAATTTTAGAAGCATTATACTTACCTGCGATGTCTGTGACCGGCCAGGCGCTCCTCCTACTGGTAAGTGAAAGGTCTGTGCTATAAGCAATGCGCCGCACAGACCTTTCACTTACCAGTAGGAGGAGCGCCCGGCCGGTCACAGACAGCGCAGGTAAGTATAATGCTTCTAAAATTGCTAAGTAACTATGGCAGCCCCTTTTGCCCAGCGGTAAACACGGCCCTCCCCCTGAGGAACCTTCGCTACCTGTTGGGGAAACGCGTCTGGACGTTATTTATTATCTATGTGGTCTTTTTTTAGGGACATACAGGGCACATTAGGGTGAGCCATCGATTGAGTGGGGTCGCCCCTTTCGGGGCGAGTGCTCCATAGCTAGGTAGGGAGACCCCTAGGGATACTGAGGGATATACCTAACCAGACCTTCACTCAGCTTGCTTCAACTATACCACCTCCGCATCTTTTTAGTTGTTACCGGCATTCAGGTGAAAAGGAATTTCTTATCGACTATTGACATCTTTCCACCAGTGATCACCACTAATCCGTACCTGGGTACTGTGAGTAAACTAGCACATGGCTGCCAAACAGTTATATCTATTCTGTTAAGTATGTTTAGCCGTCTGTTACTATAGGTTATCAATTCCTAACATCAGGTATCTGGTTGTTTTGTTACTGGTTCCCTGTCCCCCCTTTCCATTCAGATGTGTCTCTATGTATCTAGCTATCATTGTTAGAGATACCTTTGGATTGATTACTAAATCACGCCTATCTAGGTGGATTTTTCTTTATATCTGCACACATATATGCACTATTTGTTTTGAGGGAATATCTATTTTCTTATCGTATTTAATAAAAGTTATATTTTAAGGGTAATTTACTATTGGAATGTGAAGTTGCCTTATGAATAAAAGTTCAAAATGATATAAATTTGGAGTGCTGTTGTTTAAATATACTAAACTTAAAGGGGTTGGCCACCTTTTGGCAAACCCCTTTTTCCTGGCCAGACCTGTAAAAGGGAGGCATACTTATCTATTCCCTGCCGCTAGGTCCCATCTACTTTGCTCCCAGGCATTGGCTGCCTCACTCAGGTCCACCCGCTGTTAACATGCATTTTGACAGTGCTACAGCCAACGACTGACCACAGCAGTGACCTGCCCCCTTTGCGTCATGTCAATGTGGGTGTAAACAGCAGGGGACCCGAGCAAGGCAACCAAGGCCAGAGAATGAAAGAGCTAGAACCCAGTGGCATGGAGCAGAAAAGTATTCTTCCCTTTTGCATGTATGGCCTAGTGGAAGGAGTTGTCAAACACCCCAAAAGGTGGCCAACTCCTTTAAGTAATATATTAGGCACATTTTAAACTAATCCTGGCATATCACAGGTAAAAAAAAAGTTTTTTTAATTATCACCCGAAAAAGGAACTGTAATGATAAAGTGTACTCCCTTCACACAGAAGACCTTTCTTTGATGCTTTATACGGCTCTGCTTACACTTCCATTAAGTCTTCTTGCTCTTCCTTCATAGCAACTGAAAAAGTAAAATGGTATTCCAGATCAGACCTATGATGGACACCAGTGACACTCAACAGACTTTTGTCCTATCAAGAAAGTCCATCAGGTTCCGTCATGTTGGTAAAGAAATCTATCGGGTTTCTCCAACGGACGTGTAAACAAAGCTGACAGTTTGGCCAATTAGACTTTTGGACTTATTACTGAAATGTATATGCCAATGGTGAGTTTCTGAAGTAGAACTGAAGTATGTTTAATTATTGCTGGACAATTTGGTTGCTAACTAAAGTTAATTTACTACGGTTTTAGGTCATGTTTTCCTTGATAGCTCCATGATATCCTTTGCCAAGGGCCATCTCAAATCAAAGGTTCTCAAACCTAAACTCTACTACTAATCAACACCATTCTCATTGACAACCACTATTAAGCCGGTGTCTGACGATTTCTCCTGCTCGAACATTTCATAAGAATTACTACTACTTTAGATTGCTATCTAGCGCTGCAGCTATCTTCTATTTTTGTAATAGAGTATTCTATCATTTAATCCAACGATTAATCGAGTACTCTATTAAAAAAAAGAATTAAAAGAATGTTTTTCTTTATAAAAACTCATCATGCCCCCCCATGCCATCAGATGCCCCCCGCATGCCATCAGGTTCTCCCCAGTGCCACCAGCTGTCCCCCAGTGCCACCAGCTGTCCCCCAGTGCCACCAGCTGTCCCCCAGTGCCATCAGCTCTTCCCCAGTGCCACCAGCTTTTCCCCCAAGTGCCACCAGCTGCCCCCCAGTGTCATCAGCTTGCCCTCCAGCTTGCCTCCAAGTGCCATCAGATTGCCCCCCAGTGCCATCAGCTGCCCCCTCAGTGCCATCAACTTGCCACCAGCTGCCCCCAGCTTGCCCCCCAGTGCCACCAGCTTTCCCCCAGTTTCATCAGCTGTCCCCCAGTGCTACCAGCTGTCCCCCAGTTCCACCAGCTTGCCTCCCAGTACCACCAGCTCCCCCCAGTGCCACCATCTCCTCATCCTAGCCATATCCCCAGTGCCAGTGAAATAAAATACTTACCTCTTCTATAGGGGTGCCGCACCACAGCTCCTCCAACTTCTTCTCCGCGCGCTGCACTATGCCGTCCTGACATCAGACAGCGTCGGGTCATAGTGTGCGCTTACGCGCACTATGACCTGACGATGTGTCACAATACAGTGCAGCGTGGTGCGGGCCAGCGGGTGACCACGGAATGGTGAGTAATAGCAAGCACTTGACTCTCGCTCCATGGTTACATGGCACAAACGAATCCTCGATCGAGTAATCTTTATCCTCGATAAAGTCAATCGAGTAATCTTTTTAGCCCTATTGTTATCTAGTATGGCACCTTACCATGAATGCCCATGAAACTTCCCTTTAAGTCAGTTCATGTTCGCTTATTTCCTCTCCTACACACTCATTTTGAAAGTCTTTTGATTATTTCATATCAAAATAAGTTGATATATTTCATTATTGTGATGGTTAATAATAGACGTTGGAGATTGCACTTGAGGGATAAAGCATGCAGTGAAGAAGAGATCAGTTCTGCCTTTGGTTTTTTTAATATTAATGTCTATGTTAATGGTCATTAAGAAACATGAAACAATTTCAGTTGGTGATTACTGAAGTAGATATTAATTATCCAGTGAATGATTGTGTTGGTCTAAAAATTATAAACCCAGAGGAAAATCACTTACCGTCATGTCCAGAGATTTAGATGAACTTGAAATTCTTAAAACTTTGAGTCAAGGATTTGTGAAATAAAAATGTGTTCCTTAGTCCACGACATTCCATGGTACCAAAACACAACTGATTGCATCACCTGAATGCAGTTGGATATTCAGTCTTCTTCATCATTTGCTTGCAACGAAAGAACAGCAATATGTAAATTAATGGCTATCTATGTCATCTTTTGTTAAAATGGGTAGTCTGATTCCATGTAGGCTTCCACTGCTTTACAAGCATTCAATGAGCTACCTTAGCCAAAAATGCCCCGATGTGCTCAACCATTGGTAGATCGGGCACACAAACTGTATGCCATGTTTTTATTACTAAAATCCCCCCTTTCATTGGATGTCCAGGGTAAAATATTCTGAAAAATATATAATCGGCTATGCTCTCCAGATGTAGTGTATGTCTTATTTGGAGCAAGGAGTACCAGGAGGATCAACAGGATTTTTATAAAATGATAATGAGGTTTATTTTCAGTCTTCAAAAGAGTTGATTGATTACAGTTGATTGAAGTTTATCAATATATTGTTCATGTCAATGTTCTGAAGGTATCTTGTTGTAGGTCAAAGACCCTTCTCAAGTCTCTATGTGTGACTGTCTTATTGTGTTGGCAGTGTTCTTACAGCAGCAACCCCCAACAGAGACCCTCAGTCATATATAGCATAGATATAGGCATGTCTTACACATGTATGTGCTTCTGCTTCTAATTATATAGAAACCTTCAAATGTAGGCCCTGAGATACCCATAAAGAAGTTCCAACCACCTCTTGTGTATTGATACAGATGATGTCACTATGTAGTGAATCTTTTTAATTTCATTTATCTTATAGAACATTACACTGCGTGCAGAATTATTAGGCAAATGAGTATTTTGACCACATCATCCTCTTTATGCATGTTGTCTTACTCCAAGCTGTATAGGCTCGAAAACCTACTACCAATTAAGCATATTAGGTGATGTGCATCTCTGTAATGAGAAGGGGTGTGGTCTAATGACATCAACACCCTATATTAAGTGTGCATAATTATTAGGCAACTTTCCTTTGGCAAAATGGGTCAAAAGAAGGACTTGACAGGCTCAGAAAAGTCAAAAATAGTGAGATATCTTGCAGAGGGATGCAGCACTCTTAAAATTGCAAAGCTTCTGAAGCGTGATCATCGAACAATCAAGCGTTTCATTCAAAATAATCAACAGGGTCGCAAGAAGCGTGTGGAAAAACCAAGGCGCAAAATAACTGCCCATGAACTGAGAAAAGGCAAGCGTGCAGCTGCCAAGATGCCACTTGCCACCAGTTTGGCCATATTTGCAACATCACTGGAGTGCCCAAAAGCACAAGGTGTGCAATACTCAGAGACATGGCCAAGGTAAGAAAGGCTGAAAGACGACCACCACTGAACAAGACACACAAGCTGAAACGTCAAGACTGGGCCAAGAAATATCTCAAGACTGATTTTTCTAAGGTTTTATGGACTGATGAAATGAGAGTGAGTCTTGATGGGCCAGATGGATGGGCCCGTGGCTGGATTGGTAAAGGGCAGAGAGCTCCAGTCCGACTCAGACGCCAGCAAGGTGGAGGTGGAGTACTGGTTTGGGCTTGTATCATCAAAGATGAGCTTTTGGGGCCTTTTCGGGTTGAGGATGGAGTCAAGCTCAACTCCCAGTCCTACTGCCAGTTTCTGGAAGACACCTTCTTCAAGCAGTGGTACAGGGAGAAGTCTGCATCCTTCAAGAAAAACATGATTTTCATGCAGGACAATGCTCCATCACACGCATCCAAGTACTCCACAGCGTGGCTGGCAAGAAAGGGTATAAAAGAAGAAAATCTAATGACATGGCCTCCTTGTTTACCTGATCTGAACCCCATTGAGAACCTGTGGTCCATCATCAAATGTGAGATTTACAAGCAGGGAAAACAGTACACCTCTCTGAACAGTGTCTGGGAGGCTGTGGTTGCTGCTGCACGCAATGTTGATGGTGAACAGATCAAAACACTGACAGAATCCATGGATGGCAGGCTTTTGAGTGTCCTTGCAAAGAAAGGTGGCTATATTGGTCACTGATTTGTTTTTGTTTTGTTTTTGAATGTCAGAAATGTATATTTGTGAATGTTGAGATGTTATATTGGTTTCACTGGTAAAAATAAATAATTGAAATGGGTATATATTTGTTTTTTGTTAAGTTGCCTAATAATTATGCACAGTAATAGTCACCTGCACACACAGATATCCCCCTAAAATAGCTAAAACTAAAAACAAACTAAAAACTACTTCCAAAAATATTCAGCTTTGATATTAATGAGTTTTTTGGGTTCATTGAGAACATGGTTGTTGTTCAATAATAAAATTAATCCTCAAAAATACAACTTGCCTAATAATTCTGCACTCCCTGTACGTTTAACATCCAGAAAGTGGAATTTTGTGTTGAAAAACCAGGCTTTCATTTTGACCTAATAAAAATGGATCCATCAGAAATGAGCCTAAAGCTGTATTTACATTAGTATTTTTTGCATCCTTTGCCCAAAGCCATGGAGCTATAGATGCTCCCAAAGTTTCATTCATCTGAATGGCATCATTACAGAGATTGCCTGCTGTCCCTTACTAGGCCGCAGCTGAAGCCTGTGCTGCCATAACACCAGAGCAGTGCTGTCCTGAATGACTTTAGAGTCAGTATAAGAAATATATGCAGCCAGCCCCTGAGGAAGTGGAGTGGAGGATGGGAGTGGTAGTGGCTCTGGATTCAACAGTTATTCAGAGAGGCAATCCTTACACCAATGCTCTCCTAGGGCCATGAGGTGTTAGGAGGATGCATCCGTTTGATTGCAATTGGGGCGGCCTTGGGGTTGTGGACTTGATGTGGGTACAAGGCAGGAGATGTAGGTGCACCAGTCTGTGAATGGTGCTGGAGTCCGTAACAAGGCCAATTATAGAAAATAAACGTCCCTCTTTACTAAAGTGCAGAATCTGAGTTGTAGTACGCCCAATGGTATGAAATCACAGTTCCAAACAATTCTCAGTATAAATCTTCCCAGATACCAATGTATGGATATAGGCCAGGATGGGGATTGTTGTACTCATTTCCTCTGTCTCTCCAAAGCTCCCCCTCACAATCTAAGGATGGCAATTTTATTCTTGCAATGCTGGCTGTAATTCCCAGCTGAGGGGTACAGGATTAAGACATGGTGGGCCAGACCGTGTCCAAGAGTGAAGGGTGCTTTGGCAATGTTCCTCTCAGTAAAGTCTCCATCAGACTTAAATGACAAATACAGTGCCTTGCAAAAGTATTCACCCCCCTTGACTTTTTTCATATCTTGGTACATTACAGCCTTACGTTCAATGTTTTGTTAATCTGAATTTTATGTGATGGATAAGAACACAATAGTCTAAGTTGGTGAAGAGAAATGAGAAACATATACAGTCATGGCCGTAAATGTTGACACCCCTGAAATTTTTAAAGAAAATGAAGTATTTCTCACAGAAAAGTATTGCAGTAACACATATTTTGCTATACACATGTTTATTCCCTTTGTGTGTATTGGAACAAAACCAAAAAAGGGAGGGAAAAAAGAAAATTGGACATAATGTCACACCAAACTCCAAAAATGGGCTGGACAAAATTATTGACACCCTTTCAAAATTGTGGATAAATAAGATTGCTTCAAGCATGTGATGCTCCTTTAAACTCACCTGGAGCAAGTAACAGGTGTGGGCAACATAAAAATCACACATGAAAGCAGATAAAAAGGAGAGAAGTTCACTTAGTCTTTGCATTGTGTGTCTGTGTGCGCCACACTAAGCATGAACAACAGAAAGAGGAGAAGAGAACTGTCTGAGGACTTGAGAACCAAAATTATGGAAAAATATCAGCAATCTCAAGGTTACAAATAAATCTCCAGAGATCTAGATTTGCCTTTGTCCACAGTGCGCAACATTATCAAGAACTTTGCAACCCATGGCACTGTAGCTAATCTCCCTGGGCGTGGACAGAAGAGAAAAATTTATGAAAGGTGTCAACGCAGGATAGTCCGGATGGGGGATAAGCAGCCCCAAACAAGTTCCAAAGATATTCAAGCTGTCCTGCAGGCTCAGGGAGCATCAGTGTCAGCGCGAACTATCCGTCAACATTTAAATTAAATGAAACGCTATGGCAGGAGACCCAGGAGGACCCCACTGCTGACACAGACATAAAAAAGCAAGACTACATTTAGCAAAAATGCTAACTTAAGTAAGCCAAAATTCTTCTGAGAGAACGTCTTGTGGACAGATGAGACCAAGATAGAGCTTTTTGGTAAAGCACATCATTCTACTGTTTACCGAAAACGGAATGAGGCCTACAAAGAAAAGAACACAGTACCTACATTGAAATATGGTGAAGGTTCAGTGATGTTTTGGGGTTGTTTTGCTGCCTCTGGCACTGGGTGCCTTGAATGTGTGCAAGGCATCATGAAATCTGAGGATTACCAGCAGATTTTGGGTCGCACTGTAGAGCCCAGTGTCAGAAAGCTGGGTTTGCGTCCGAAATCTTGGGTCTTCCAGCAGGGCAATGACCCTAAACATACGTCAAAAAGCATCCAGAAATGGATGGCAACAAAGCGCTGGAGAGTTCTGAAGTGGCCAGCAATGAGTCCAGATCAAAATCCCATTGAACACCTGTGGAGAGATCTTAAAATTGCTGTTGGGAAAAAGTGCCCTCCCAATAAAAGAGACCTGGAGCGGTTTGCTAAGGAAAAGTGGTCCAAAATTCCGGTTGAGAGGTGTCAGAACTAGCTTATTGATGGTTAGGAAGCGACTGATTTCAGTTATTTTTTCCAAAGGGTGTGCAACCAAATATTAAGTTAAGGGTGCCAATAATTTTGTCCAGCCCATTTTTGGAGTTTGGTGTGACATTATCTCCAATTAACTTTTTTCCTCCCTTTTTTAGTTTTGTTCCTATACACACAAAGGGAATAAACATGTGTATAGCAAAACATGTGTTACTGCAATACTTTTCTGTGAGAAATACTTCATTTTCTTGAAAAATATCAGGGGTGCCAACATTTACGGCCATGACTGTATAAATAAAACTATTGTTTAGAAATAGGAAACCGAAAATTGGCATGTGCGTATGTATTCACACCCTTTGTTAGAAAGCCCATAAAAAGCTCTGGTGCAACCAATTACCTTCAGAAGTCAAATAATTAGTGAAATGATGTCCACCTGTGTGCAATCTAAGTGTCACATGATCTGTCATTACATATACACACCTTTTTTGAAAGGCCCTAGAGGCTGCAAGTAAGTAAGTAAGAGGCATCAGTAACCAAACACTGCCATGAAGACCAAGGAACTCTCCAAACAAGTAAGGGACAATGTTGAGAAGTACAAGTCAGGGTTAGGTTATAAAAAAATATCCAAATCTTTGATGATCCCCAGGAGCACCATCAAATCTATCATAACCAAATGGAAAGAACATGGCACAACATCAAACCTGCCAAGAGACGTCCGCCCACCAAAACACACGGACCGAGCAAGGAGGCAATTAATCATAGAGGCAGCACAGAGACCTAAAGTAACCCTGGAGGAGCTGCAGAGTTCCACAGCAGAGACTGGAGTATCTGTACATAGGACAACAATAAGCCATACGCTCCATAGAGTTGGGCTTTAGAAGAAAGCCATTACTTTCAGCTAAAAACAAAAAGGCACGTTGTGAGCTTGAGAAAAGGCATGTGGGAGACTCCCAAAATGTATGGAGGAAGGTGCCCTGGTCTGATGAGACTAAAATGTAACTTTTCGACCAAAGAAAACGCTATGTCTGGCTCAAACCCAACACATCACATCACCCAAAAATCACCATCCCCACAGTGAAACATGGTGGTAGCAGTGTCATGTTTTGGGGATGTTTATCAGCAGCCGGGACTGGGAAACTGGTCAGAGTTGAGGGAAAGATGGATGGCGCTAAATACAGGGATATTCTTGATCAAAACCTGCACCACTCTGTGCGTGATTTGAGGCTAGGACGGAGGTTCAGGAAGTCCAGCAAAGGTACCCTGTTTAAAGCATACGATGACTAAATTTAATGAGAAATAAAGACATAAACGAAACTCTACATGGTCAATCCGAGGCGAGAGGCCAGGTTACAGTCAGATGCACTGGGTAAGTGGTGGGGAAAATAAATCCCTAGCACTGATACCCTAAACTGGTCCTCTGCCCAGGGACGTCTCCTGGTGGTGGGGACGCCCTGTCCACGTACCTAATCTCAACCTCCTGGCTGTCTCTGGTAAAGTGACGGGTGGAGAGAGATAGGTTAAAGTGGTGCCCTAACGGATGACTAGCACAACAATAGAAAGACTAAGAGGTGTCCACTGTATAGCGCCCTCGTGACAACTTGCCAGGAGGTACAGAGTCCACCTAGAGGATAAAATATACACACAAACACACACACATATAGACACAAATATAGTAAGGATAGATAACCTACAACCCCGACGCGTTTCACCCACAGCCGTGGGATCATCAGGGGGTGATATGGGGTAGGTAAGGTGAGGACCAGGGGCCCGTAACGATAACTATAGCAGGCCAAGTCCAATGATAAGTGCGTAAATGAATGCGTTGACAAATATACACATATAGCGCGACAACAGACCCACAGTTGATAAGAAGATGCCTAAATGGCAGATTACATACGGTCACTCAGCGGCACGGTTAGTGAAGTAAGCCGAATAGGTGCAGACTGCAATTCAATACAGAAAACAGAGGCATGGATAAGAACATGTCAAACAGAAAATGGAATACACGCATAGTGTTTAGAAGATATAGAAATAATAAGTACCTGAGATAAATGAAGACTTTAGGGTCTCAAACGGATAAGTAATATAGTGGCTCAATGTGTGGCATAAACGATCAACACCCCAAATCTACCTGGCTGTAAGAAACATAAGAAGAGCAAAATGATCCCTAAATACATGACCCTCACCCGTAACAGGTAGACCCACAGTTAGAGGGTCATATGTAGATACCTGATAGATACTCCAAGGGTAGGGTCAGATAATAATAGAACACGTAGCTCCTAAGGTATAGAGCTAACCACCAAGAGGATACCTGCAATACATATATGCCTGGAATTAATGTCAGGAACTAAGTCTTGAGGAAAATGTAATACATGTGATAGACAAGTACTTACATGGTGCCGCCGTACATGTGAGAAGATGGGTCTGAGGTAGTGATGATGGGTGCCCCCGCCCTTTAAAAACCTTGTGCGCCCATTCAATAGGATAATAAAAGTGCCCGAGGGGAGTGAGAAGCCGCCTAGATTAGTGCGTTCCAACGTGGAACGCACGCCAGGATACAACCACCCAGGTAACGGGCCAGCCGGAAATCCGGTATGCAACCTGCAGCCAGCGTGCGATGTGCGTTCCAAGGTGGAACGCATACCGGAAGTGACGCATCTGGGACACCGCCGGACCGGAAGTTAGATGTGTGGACCGCATATCCAGAAAGCCTCCGCTTGGCCAGACTACTGTGAAACCTCAGTAGGCTTGGATGCTTATAGATACACATGTTGGGAGGAAAAAAGGAATAACCCAGGCCACATATGGGGTAGATGCCGGGGAAAATAATAGTGGAGAAACGGGCATGATCATGATGGAAAGAGGAAAGAATGGGTCAAGGGGGAGGAGGGGGGAGATAATAGAATTGTGCCAGGAAAATAAAAAGATAGAAAGATACATTTATAAACACAAATCCTCAGATGCAGGGATAGGGCTACCATGATGATAACAAGGACGACCCAAAAGAGGTGTGACAAGATAATGGGCCACACCAAATAAGTTACATTCGGGTCCTTCCCGGACCCTGGCTACGTAATAGGGAATACATCATGTTTTTACTGAGGCCACAGGTGCTAAAGGGACAACCCCAGCAGGGGTAAGGGTGGCAACCTTGTCATCCTTGACTTCTTGATGTATAAAAACATGTGCCTGGATCTTCTTAAGGACAGAGAGGGATACGAGATTTTACAGACCAATCCGACCACTGTGTACTTGGGGGAACTTAAGAATATCTTGAGCAAGGGTGTTCTTAATAAGGTCATCAGCACCATAGAGTATGCTTTTTTACTACCAACGAAACCACTAGTAGCTACTTTCTATGGCCTCTCTAAAGTGCATAAGGGTACATCTCCCCTCAAGGGTCGTCCGATAGTTTCAGGCGTCAACTGCTTAACGCAGAATTGCGGTATTTATCTGGACCAGATTCTGAGGGAGTTCGTCGTGTCCCTCCCGGCCTACACGAGGGACACGATGGACTTCCTCAATAAAATTAATACCTTGAATCTGGACCCAGACTGCATACTAGGCAGTATCAACGTCGAAGCCCTCTATAGCTCTATACCACATGAGCAGGGTCTCAGTGCGGTTGACCATTACCTTAGAACCAGGGGCACTCACTTTTTTCCGCACAATGCTTTTATCCTGGAGCTTTTGAGGTTCACCCTCAATCACAACTTTTTTCTATTTGATGCACGGTTTTACCACCAGCTCAGGGGGACGGCGATGGGCAGCCCCTGTGCCCCGTCATATGCCAATCTCTTCCTGGGCTGGTGGGAGGACACTCACGTTTTTCCGGACCACATCGTCTGGTGGGCGGAGTATATCCAATTTTGGACCAGATACATTGACGATGTGTTCATTGTCTGGAAGGGTGATCCTCCAAGTTTTAGACGGTTCATCAAAGACCTTAATCAGAATCAGGTGGGTCTCAGCTTCACCTATGAATGGGATCACGAGTCTATCACCTTCCTGGATGTGAGGGTAACAAAGGTGGGCGACAGTCTATCTACTAATATCTATCGAAAAAGCACGGCCACTAACTCCCTGCTCCATTGGAGCAGTTATCATCCCGCCCCTCTTAGACGGGGTATACCTAAAGGTCAATACCTTAGGGTCAGGAGAAACTGCTCCAATGATTCTTCCTTTTTTCATGAGGCTGGTAGGCTTCAGGATAGATTTTTGTCAAGGGGCTACCCTAGAGGAGTACTTCGGGAGGCGTTCCAGAGTGCTTTAACCAGACCGCGGACTGAACTCTTAGTTCCGAGAAGGAGAATCGATGAGGGCCCTCAACCTGCACGTATCATCGCAAATTTTGACTCCGCTAACCGTGAAACTAGGGAAGTCCTTAATAAGTACTGGCCGATCCTGCATATGGATGCTGACCTTTCGGACATCTTAAGCAAATACCCCTCTGTCTCTTATAGACGGGGCAGGAGCCTTAGGGACCGCTTGGTTCAGAGTCACTTCTCACCACCCCTGAAGAGTGGCTCCTGGCTTGACCGGAAACCCATGGGCGTTTTTAAATGTGGTCGCTGTAAGGCCTGCCAATATGTCTTGACCACTAAATCTGTCACCTGCTCGGCCACAGGCCACTCGTTTCAAGTCCGGGACTTCATTAACTGCCTGTCCAAGGGGCTAGTCTACCTAATCCAGTGCCCTTGTCCCATGGATTACGTGGGAAAAACGATACGGGAGTTTAGGAGAAGAATCCTAGAACATGTTAATGATGTCATTAAGAAGGAGCCAACTCCTGTGGCCACTCATGTCAATGACTGTCATGGTGGCGATCCCTCCTGTCTCCGGTTTACTGTCCTTGAATTGATACCCCCCTCCCCAAGAGGAGGTGACCTGGACAGGCGTATTCTACAAAAGGAGAGTGAGTGGATTCACAGGTTCCGCTCTCAATCACCCCGTGGACTAAACGAGCGCCTGACTTTTTCATGCTTTTTATAATCACCAACATCATAGTTAAGCCCACCTACATTCATTCCCACATGGTATTTATCTCTCCTGTTGCCCCGCTGCTCTGGCCTCGGTGCGGGGTCCTCCCTGCTGGGGTTGTCCCTTTAGCACCTGTGGCCTCAGTAAAAACATGATGTATTCCCTATTACGTAGCCAGGGTCCGGGAAGGACCCGAATGTAACTTATTTGGTGTGGCCCATTATCTTGTCACACCTCTTTTGGGGCGTCCTTGTTATCATCATGGTAGCCCTATCCCTGCATCTGAGGATTTGTGTTTATAAATGTATCTTTCTATCTTTTTATTTTCCTGGCACAATTCTATTATCTCCCCCCTCCCCCCCCCCTTGACCCATTCTTTCCTCTTTCCATCATGATCATGCCCGTTTCTCCACTATTATTTTCCCCGGCATCTACCCCATATGTGGCCTGGGTTATTCCTTTTTTCCTCCCAACATGTGTATCTATAAGCATCCAAGCCTACTGAGGTTTCACAGTAGTCTGGCCAAGCGGAGGCTTTCTGGATATGCGGTCCACACATCTAACTTCCGGTCCGGCGGTGTCCCAGATGCGTCACTTCTGGTATGCGTTTCACCTTGGAACGCACATCGCACGCTGGCTGCAGGTTGCATACCGGATTTCCGGCTGGCCCGTTACCTGGGTGGTTGTATCCTGGCGTGCGTTCCACGTTGGAACGCACTAATCTAGGCGGCTTCTCACTCCCCTCGGGCACTTTTATTATCCTATTGAATGGGCGCACAAGGTTTTTAAAGGGCGGGGGCACCCATCATCACTACCTCAGACCCATCTTCTCACATGTACGGCGGCACCATGTAAGTACTTGTCTATCACATGTATTACATTTTCCTCAAGACTTAGTTCCTGACATTAATTCCAGGCATATATGTATTGCAGGTATCCTCTTGGTGGTTAGCTCTATACCTTAGGAGCTACGTGTTCTATTATTATCTGACCCTACCCTTGGAGTATCTATCAGGTATCTACATATGACCCTCTAACTGTGGGTCTACCTGTTACGGGTGAGGGTCATGTATTTAGGGATCATTTTGCTCTTCTTATGTTTCTTACAGCCAGGTAGATTTGGGGTGTTGATCGTTTATGCCACACATTGAGCCACTATATTACTTATCCTTTTGAGACCCTAAAGTCTTCATTTATCTCAGGTACTTATTATTTCTATATCTTCTAAACACTATGCGTGTATTCCATTTTCTGTTTGACATGTTCTTATCCATGCCTCTGTTTTCTGTATTGAATTGCAGTCTGCACCTATTCGGCTTACTTCACTAACCGTGCCGCTGAGTGACCGAATGTAATCTGCCATTTAGGCATCTTCTTATCAACTGTGGGTCTGTTGTCGCGCTATATGTGTATATTTGTCAACGCATTCATTTACGCACTTATCATTGGACTTGGCCTGCTATAGTTATCGTTACGGGCCCCTGGTCCTCACCTTACCTACCCCATATCACCCCCTGATGATCCCACGGCTGTGGGTGAAACGCGTCAGGGTTGTAGGTTATCTATCCTTACTATATTTGTGTCTATATGTGTGTGTGTTTGTGTGTATATTTTATCCTCTAGGTGGACTCTGTACCTCCTGGCAAGTTGTCACGAGGGCGCTATACAGTGGACACCTCTTAGTCTTTCTATTGTTGTGCTAGTCATCCGTTAGGGCACCACTTTAACCTATCTCTCTCCACCCGTCACTTTACCAGGGACAGCCAGGAGGTTGAGATTAGGTACGTGGACAGGGCGTCCCCACCACCAGGAGACGTCCCTGGGCAGAGGACCAGTTTAGGGTATCAGTGCTAGGGATTTATTTTCCCCACCACTTACCCAGTGCATCTGACTGTAACCTGGCCTCTCGCCTCGGATTGACCATGTAGAGTTTCGTTTATGTCTTTATTTCTCATTAAATTTAGTCATCGTATGCTTTAAACAGGGTACCTTTGCTGGACTTCTTGACTTCAATATAAATACTCTGATATGTTATAATACTGGTATCATTCTTGCTGGACTTTTTTGATTTTTTTTTTTTTTTTTTTTTAGGACGGAGGTTCACCTTCCAGCAGGACAATGACCCCAAACACACTGCTAAAGCAACACTTGAGTGGTTTAAGGGGAAACATGTAAATGTGTTGAAATGGCCTAGTCAAAGCCGAGATCTCAATCCAATAGAAAATCTGTGGTCATACTTAAAGATTGCTGTTCACAAGCGCAAACATCCAACTTGAAGGAGCTGGAGCAGTTTTGCAAGGAGGAATGGGCAAAAACCCCAGTGGTAAGATGTGGCAAGCTCATAGAGACTTATCCAAAGCGACTTGGAGTTGTGATTACCGCAAAAGGTGGCTCTACAAAGTATTGACTTTAGGGGGGTGAATAGTTATGCACATTGACTTTTTCTGTTATTTTGTTCCATTTGTTGTTTGCTTCACAATAAAAAACAAAACAAAAACATCTTCAAAGTTGTGGGCATGTTCTGTAAATTAAATGATGCAAATCCTCAAACAATCCATGTTAATTCCAGGTTGTGAGGCACTAAAACACGAAAAAAAGTTAAGGGGGTGAATACTTTTGCAAGGCACTGTACCTTTCTTAATTCTCGACAAGCCCTTTAAGAGCAGAGCAGGCACACCTGACACTGAATTTTACTGTGTGGTCACATAACATAGGTATTAAATTGCCTATTGCTTGTTTGCTTGTTCATTATGTGATATTTATATTTGTTATCTTTGTACCTTTAATTGTCCTCTTTGATTCTAGACCCATTATCTGTTTCTTCGGGAAAGTATATAAGCCTTAAATGACCTGATAAATTAAAATGTCATTAGTCTAATTAACAGACTGTTCAGTGAGTGTCTCTAGGAAATTCATTAGATTAAAGCCTACTAAAGACATAATAGTTTTTTGCTTTTAATTGGAGTATCCACACATTATTTATGGGCATATGAAATTTGCAGTAGGAGCAATACTTTGAAAATAAGACATGCCAGTAACAAAACATTAAAAGGCCTTATTTTCTTTTCTTCAGGGGTTGGGGTGAGTGATAAATCATCAGAAGCTGTTCATTCTCTACTGGCTCCACCACAGCAATCAACTTGGAGGGCAGATTACACAGGTTGTGGTGAAATGCAGATTGCTTGTGGTTCATAGAACCAGACACAAAAGTAAATTATGCAATTTAATTGAGGCAGCAAATCTGCAGCATTTACACCCCATGGAGACGTAACTAAACCTGTGCTGGAGGGCACGAAACAAGGACATCTGGTTTCAGGAAGGGAGAACTTTGAGGAACAGGAAGTACTGTATTTTTCACTCCATAAGACACAAAAGTGGGGGGGAAATGCCCCTGAGTCTTATGGGGCGAATACTAATGAGCGCTTCCATTATGGAAGCACTCATTAGTACCTGAGGACCCAGGAAGCGGTGAAGGCTCTGTACTCATCGCTTCCTGGTCCTCGGCTGTGCAGTGGCTGCACACAGCGTGAGGACACTCTATGACCGCGCCGATTCACAGCACAGCTGGTGACAGGATGAAGAGGATCGCCTGGAGGAGAGGAGCAGCAGCATCTGGAACGGAAAATGTAAGTGCTTTTTTTATCTTATTCCATATGAGGCTGATAGGGGCTAATATAAGGCTTCTAGTGGCTGATATTACATGGCTGGGGGCTGGTTACAGGCAATGGGGGTTGATATAACGCTACTGGGGGGCTGTTGAGAGACAATGGGGCTGATATAAGGCTGCTGGGGGCTAGTAATAGGCAATGGGGGCTGATATGAGGCTTCTGGGGCTAATGCGAGGTAATGGGGCTGAAGAGAGGCTGCTGGGGGCTGGTGAGAGGCAATGTTGGCTGGTGAGAGGCATATGGGGGGCTGATGATAGGCATGGGGGCTGATATGAGGCATATGGGGGCTAATGAGAGGCATGGGGCTCTTATCTGAGGTCTGATTGAGGGTCATTCACATGAGGGTCTGATTGTGGGTCTGAATTGAGGTCTTATTAACATTGGGGTTCTTATTGGGGCTGTTAGCTGAGGTTTGAATAACATTGGGGGTCTGATTGGTGGTCTGACCAGAGGTCTAATAAAAAAAAAATATAATTCTGATTGTCCTCCTCTAAAACTTAGGTGGGTCTTATAGGGCGAAAAATACGGTATGTGGTGGAGCCAAGCATTTTGTCAGTCTGCGGGAAAGAAGAGCTCTGTGGAGAATGCCAAAGACAGACAGCTGGATCAACCAAATGATGGAAGGCCAAGGAGACAGAGCAAGTCTGGTGGCTTCTGTACAGCACACCAAGTTGACCCTGTGGGATTACTGCATCACTCCAGCTTAGTCTGCACCCCGTCTTGGGTTCTAGTGCCAGAGAAGAAAGTGATTGTGTTGTGAGAGTGGGAGCCTACAATAGCATTGAAGATCAGCAGATAGAAAGAGCAGAGCAAAGAGGGCATCTGGTGTTGTCACACCAGTGACAGGTTTTAGAAGGTCTGAAAGATTATCTGCACATTAGTGATCTGACAGCCTCTTTTGGTTTTGGTTTCACTTTGTGTGTTGCTTGTATGTCCACACCTCCTGTTCAGGTGTGGATCATGTGACCTTTACCTCCCCCTATTTAGTCTGACTTTACCCATCACTCCTTGCTCTGGATAGCTTCATTTGGTTTTTGGAAGAGCTGGAGTGTGGTTCTAGTTGAAGTCCTGTTCATCTATCATCCATCAGCCTCAGAAGTTAAGTGTTCCGTTTGTTGTATTTTGTATTCCCCCCCCCCACCTTTGTTGTTTACTAGGCCTCAGCGAGACGCTGGTTCCTTTACCAGGGAAGGAGTGGGTAGTCTCTGCCCTGTCATTACCATTAGGGCATCCGAGGACCACCAGGGTTTTCTAGGTTCCTGTGTATAAACATCACTACCATTCAGAGGTGCCCATACAGATAGGAATTAGGGCCAGGAGCAGGGTTTTATAGGTGGTGACTCTTTTCCTTCCCTAGCGGTGAGGCCTAGTGTCTTTTCCCTTCCTTCTTGTTGTCTTTTGGTGTTCTCCCCTACTACATCCGTGACAGGTGTACCAAAATCTTGCTAGTGTACAAGGCATAGGAATGAATGGGGACTGCTCTCCCAATACATTTGTATGGGGCTGACTGAAATAGCCAAGCGTGCTACTCTGCTATTTTCCATCCTCCCATAAGAAATGAATAGGGAGCACTCCCCATTAATTTCTGTGTCTTGTACACTAGCAACGTGTTGGTACACCAGATGCCCTCTTTTCTCTGCTCTTTCTATCTGCTGATCTTTTATGTTATTGTAGGCTCCCACTTGATGTATGGATTCACCACAGACAGATGTGTCGCATTTACAGTGCTCACTTGTTAGTAAACTGACCGCACACCCACCCCACAAAACTACAATAACCTGTGTGTAAACTGACTAATCAAAGACGGTGATGTGAATTCAGCGTCAGTTGTAAATGTATTAATTTTATTTGTCTATTAGTAAAATGGCGTTACTGTGGCAGAAATGCAAGGACCATGCCCTTAAAAACAACATACATGATTAACTCCTTCACTACCGTGCCACTTTTCACCTTAAATGTTTCACTTTATGTGCTAATAATTTTGGAATGCTTTTACTTATCCAAGCCATTCTGAGATTGTTTTCTCATGACACTTCATGACAGTGGTAAATTTGAGTCGATATATTTCACCTTTATTTATAAAATAATCCAAAATCTACCAAAAATTTGAAAAAATTCACAATTTTCTAAATTAGATTTTCAGATAGATAGTTATAACTCAGAAAAATAGTTATCAATCAACTTTCCCCATATGTCTGCTTTATGTTGGCATAATTTTGTAAATGTCATTTTATTTTTTAGGAATTAGAAGGCTTAGAATTTTAGAAGCATTTTTTCAACTATTTAACAAAATTTCCAAAATCATTTTTTAAGCACCAATTCAGCTATAAAGTGATTTTGAGGGGCTTACATAATAGAAACCACCCTTAAATAACCCCATTTTTGAAACTGCACCCCTCAAATTATTAAAAACTGATGTTACAAACTTTGGTAACCCTTAAGGTGTTCCACAAGAATTAACTCCTTAAGGACACAGCCTTATTTCACCTTAAGAACCAGGCCATTTTTTGCAAATCTGACCAGTGTCACTTTAAGTGGTGATAACTTTAAAACGCTTTGACTTATCCAGGACATTCTGAGATTGTTTTTTCGTCACATATTGTACTTCATGACACTGGTAAAATGGAGTAAAAAAAAAATCATTTTTATTTATAAAAAAATGCCAAATTTGCCCAAAATTTGGAAAAATTAGCAAATTTCCAAGTTTCAATTTCTCTACTTCTATAATACATAGTGATACCTACAAAAATAGTTATTACTTTACATTCCCCATATGTCTACTTCATGTTAGGATCATTTTGAAAATCACATTTTATTTTTGGGGGACGTTACAAGGCTTAGAAGTTTAGAAGTAAATCTTGAAATTTCTCAGAAATTTTTAAAAAAACAACTTTTTAAAGACCAGTTCAGGTCTGAAGTCACTATGTGAGGCTTACATAACAGAAACTACACCCCTCAAGGTATTAAAAATAGATTTTACTAATATTGTTAACCCTTTAGTTGTTCCACAAGAATTTATGGAAAATAGAGAAATAATTTCAAAATTTCACTTTTTTGGCAGATTTTCCATTTTTATATTTATTTCCAGTTACAAAGCAAGGGTTAACAGCCAAACAAAACTAAATACTTATGGCCCTGATTCTGTAGTTTACAGAAACGCCCCATATGTGGTCCTAAACTGCTGTACGGGCACACGGCAGGGCGCAGAAGGAAAGAAATGCCATACGGTTTTTGGAAGGCAGATTTCCTGGACTGCTTTTTTTGACACCATGTCCCATTTGAAGCCCCCCTGATGCACCCCTAGAGTAGAAGCTCCATAAAAGTGACTGCATCTAAGAAACGACACCCCTCAAGGTATTCAAAACTGATTTTACAAACATCGTTAACCCTTTAGGCGTTCCACAAGAATTAATTGAAAATAGAGATACAATTTCAAAATTTCACTTTTTGGGCAGATTTTCCATTTTTATATTTTTTTTCCAATTACAAAGCAAGGGTTAAAAGCCAAACAAAACTCAATATTTTTGGCCCTGATTCTGTAGTTTACAGAAACACCCTATATGTGGTCGTAAAACTGCTGTACGGGCACACGGCAGGGCTCAGAAGGACCCATGTCCCATTTGAAGCCCCCCTGATGCACCCCTAGAGTAGAAACTCCAAAAAAGTGACCCCATTTTAGAAACTATGGGATAGCGTGGAAGTTTTGTTGGTACTAGTTTAGGGTACATATGATTTTTGGTTGCTCTATATTACACTTTTTGTGAGGCAAGGTAACAAGAAATAGCTGTTTTGGCACCGTTTTTTTTTTGTTTTTTACAACATTAATCTGACAGGTTAGATCATGTGGTATTTTTATAGAGCAGGTTGTCACGGATGCGGTGATACCTAATATGTATACAATTTTTTTTATTTATGTAAGTTTTACACAATGATTTCATTTTTTAAACAAAAAAAATCATGTTTTAGTGTCTACATAGTCTGAGAGCCATAGTTTTTTCAGTTTTTGGGCGATTATCTTAGGTATGGTCTAATTTTTTGCGGGATGAGATGACGGTTTGATTGGCACTATTTTTGGGTGGATATGACTTTTTTTATCGCTTGCTATTACACTTTTTGTGATGTAAGATGACCAAAAATTGCTTTTTTTACACCGTTTTTATTTTTTTACGGTGTTCATCTGAGTAGAGTTGAGCGAACTCGAACTGTAAAGTTCGGGTTTGTACCGAACATTAGGATTTTTGGACCCCGGAACCGAACATTTCCATAAAAGTTCGGGTTCGGTGTTCGGCGCTTTCTTGGCGCTTTTTGAAAGGCTGCACAGCAGCCAATCAACAAGCGTCATACTACTTGCCCCAAGAGGCGATCACAGCCATGCCTACTAATGGCATGGCTGTGATTGGCCAGAGCAGCATGTGACCCAGGCTCTATATAAGCTTGTCACGTAGCGCTGCACGTCACTCTGCTGTTACTAGTGTAGAGAGAGGATGCTGCTGGACTTGTGATTTCAGGGAGAGAATAGGAGAGAATCTAACTCAGCGATCTACCTAGAAATAGTTGTGTGGGTGCAGGACACAATCGTTTTACCCTGCCCTGAGGCTATTGACCAAAAAAAAAAAAACTTTTATAATTATGTTAGTTAGTTGGGTGGCGGCGGCCAGATCTGCAAGTGTTAAATTCAAGTTTAATATATACAGCTTTCATATTCTGTTCGCAAAAAAATACATTTTTGGCAATCTACAACATCTTTATTAGTCAGTGTGCAATTTAAGGTAGAAATACACCCATCATTTTCTGGGGTTTGAAAAACACACTTTTAAAAAAAAAAAAAAAATGTATTTTCCAGATCTGCAAGTGTTAAATTCAAGTTTAATATACACAGCTTTCATATTCTGTTACCAAAAAAAGACTTTTTTGGCAATCTACAACAGGGGTTTGAATCAGGCATTTGAAATACAGCCATTTGAAATACAGCCATTTTGTGCAAAGATACAGTGGGATGCGAAAGTTTGGGCAACCTTGTTAATCGTTATGATTTTCCTGTATAAATCGTTGGTTGTTACGATAAAAAATGTCATTTAAATATATCATATAGGAGACACATACAGTGATATTTGAGAAGTGAAATGAAGTTTATTGGATTTACAGAAAGTGTGCTATAATTGTTTAAACAAAATTAGGCAGGTGCATAAATTTGGGCACCACAAAAAAGAAATGAAATCAATATTTAGTAGATCCTCCTTTTGCAGAAATTACAGCCTCTAAACGCTTCCTGTAGGTTCCAATGAGAGTCTGGATTCTGGTTGAAGGTATCTTGGACCATTCCTCTTTACAAAACATCTTTAGTTCATTCAGGTTGGATGGCTTCCGAGCATGGACAGCTCTCTTTAAGTCACACCACAGATTTTCAATTATATTCAGGTCTGGGGACTGAGATGGCCATTCCAGAACGTTGCACTTGTTCCTCTGCATAAATGCCTTAGTGGATTTTGAGCAGTGTTTAGGGTCGTTGTCTTGTTGAAAGATCCAGCCCCGGCGCAGCTTCAGCTTTGTCATTGATTCCTGGACATTGGTCTCCAGAATCTGCTGATACTGAGTGGAATCCATGCTTCCCTCAACTTTGACAAGACTCCTAGTCCCTGCACTGGCCACACAGCCCCACAGCATGATGGAACCACCACCATATTTTACTGTAGGTAGCAGATGTTTTTCTGGGAATGCTGTGTTCTGTTTCCTCCATGCATAACGCCCCTTGTTATGGCCAAATAACTCATTTTTAGTTTTATCAGTCCACAGCACCTTATTCCAAAATTAAGCTGGCTTGTCCAAATGTGCTTTAGCCCACCTCAAGCGGCACTTTTTGTGCTGTGGGCGGAGAAAAGGCTTCCTCTCCATCACTCTCGCATACAGCATCTCCTTGTGTAAAGTGCGCCGAATGGTTGAACGATGCACAGTGACTCCATCTGCAGCAAGATGATGTTGTAGGTCTTTGGTGCTGGTCTGTGGGTTGACTCTGACTGTTCTCACCATTCGTCGCTTCTGTCTATCCGAGATTTTTCTTGGTCTGCCATTTCGAGCCTTAACTTGAACTGAGCCTGTTGTCTTCCATTTCCTCAATATGTTCCTAACTGTGGAAACAGACGGCTGAAATCTCTGAGACAGCTTTCTGTATCCATCCCCTAAACCATGATGGTGAACAATCTTTGTCTTCAGGTCATTTGAGAGTTGTTTTGAGACCCCCATGTTGCTACACTTCAGAGAAAATTAAAAGAGGAGGGAAACTTACAATTGACCCCCTTAAATACTCTTTCTCATAATTGTATTCACCTGTGCATGTAGGTCAGGGGTCACTGAGCTTATCAAGCCAATTTGAGTTCCAATAATTAGTTCTAAAGGTTTTGGAATCAATAAAATGACAACAGTGCCCAAATTTATGCACCTGCCTAATTTTGTTTAAACAATTATAGCACACTTTCTGTAAATCCAATAAACTTCATTTCACTTCTCAAATATCACTGTATGTGTCTCCTATATGATATATTTAACTGACATTTTTTTTATCATAACAACCAACGATTTATACAGGAAAATCATGACGATTAACAAGGTTGCCCAAACTTTCGCATCCCACTGTATATTTACTTCAGACCTACAGTGGTTAAGACCGTGTGAGATACCCCCTCTACATACAGGGGTTTGAATTAGGCATTTGAAATACAGCCATTTTGTGCAAAGATATATTTACTTCAGGCCTACAGTGGTTCAGACCGTGTAAGATACTCCCTCTACATACAGGGATTTGATTCAGGCATCTGAAATACAGCCATTTTGTGCAAAGAAATCTTTAATTCAGGCCTACACTGATTCAGGGCGTGTGAGATCCCCCCTATACATACAGGGGTTTGAATCAGGCATTAGATATACAGCCATTTGAAATACAGCCATTTTGTGCAAAGATATATTTACCTAAGGCCTACACTGGTTCAGACCGTGTGAGATACCCCCCTACACACAGGGGTTTGATTCAGGCATTTGAAATACAGCCATTTAAAATACAGCCATTTTGGGCAAAGAAATATTTACTTACGGCCTACAGTGGTTCAGACCGTTTGAGATACCCCCCTACATACAAGGGTTTGAATCAGGCATTTGAAATACAGCCATTTTAAATACAGCCATTTTGTGCAAAGATATATTTACTTCAGGCCTACAGTGGTTCAGACCGTGTGAGATACTCCCTCTACATACAGGGGTTTGATTCAGGGATTTGAAATACAGCCATTTGAGATAGACCCATTTTGTGCAAAGATATATTTACTTCAGGCCTACACTGGTTCAGACCATGTGAGATACCCCCCTACATACAAGGGTTTGAATCAGGCATTTGAAATACAGTCATTTAAAATACAGCCATTTTGTGCAAAGATATATTTACTTTAGGCCTACACTGGTTCAGACTGTGTTAGATATCCCCCTACATACAGGGGTTTGAATCAGGCATTTGAAATACAGCCATTTGGGGCAAAGATATATTTACTTCAGGCCTACACTGGTTCAGGCCGTGTGAGACACCCCCCTACATACAGGGGTTTGAATCAGGCATTTCAAATACAGCCATTTAAAATACAGCCATTTTGGGCAAAGAAAGATTTACTTCAGGCCTACAGTGGTTCAGACCGTGTGAGATACCCCCCTACATACAGGGTTTTGAATCATGCATTTTAAATACAGCCATTTTAAATACAGCCATTTTGTGCAAAGATATATTTACTTCAGGCCTACACTGGTTCAGACCGCGTGAGATACTCCCTCTACATACAGGGGTTTGATTCAGGGATTTGAAATACAGCCATTTTGTGCAAAGATATATTTACTTCAGGCCTACACTGGTTCAGACCGTGTGAGATACCCCTCTACATACAGGGGTTTGAATCAGGCATTAGAAATACAGCCATTTGAAATACAGCCATTTTGTGCAAAGATATATTTACTTCAGGCCTATAATGGTTCAGACTGTGTGAGATACGCCCCCTACATACAGGGGTTTGAATCAGGCATTAGAAATACAGCCATTTGATATACTGCCATTTTGTGCAAAGATATATTTACTTCAGGCCTACACTGGTTCAGACCGTGTGAGATACCCCCCTACATACAGGAGTTTGATTCAGGGATTTGAAATACAGCCATTTAAAATGCAGCCTTTTTGTGCAAAGATAAATTTACTTCAGGCCTTCACTGGTTCAGACCATGTGAGATACCCCCCTACATACAGGGGTTTAAATCAAGCATTTGAAATACAGCCATTTTGTGCAAAGAAATCTTTAATTCAGGCCAACACTGATTCAGGGCGTGTGAGATTCCCCCTATACATACAGGGGTTTGATTCAGCCATTTGAAATACAGCCATTTGAAATACAGCCATTTTGTGCAAAGAAAACTTTAATTCAGGCATACACTGATTCAGGGCGTGTGTGTCACGGATGGTGTACAGGAAACAAGAAAATACCATATAAACAATGTCTCTCTGGATCCACAACTAAGGAACAAAGGGAGACCCCTGCAATAGAGCTGCCGCTCTCCCTCACTGCTCAGACTATGCGAACACCCCAAAGGTGGATGGCCGCATATCCACGTTCCTCGGCTATCTATTACCTGAAGACCCTACAATAGTGAAGGGACACGACCACCGGCTCCCTACACTGACACGGAGGGAGTCAGGGTCACCTGGATCCAGAAAAGACAAAAACATAAATACATAAACAGCACTTATCTGCAGACAACTGACGACTGAGGACTGGGAACTGGGAACTGGGAACTGGGAACAGCATGCACACACACTCCAGGAAGTTGTATCAGCCGCACACTACTGCATTATGGGGAGGAACTTAAAGGGTAGCGATCAGTCTGACTGCATGACAGCTGAGATAGACTAACGAGATGAGAAACTAAACCAAAACAAAGAAATTCAAGGAGGAGGATCTGAGAAGCTCCTGTGAGCGCTTCTCAGCTGTCTGGCTGTGACAGTACCCCTCCCTCTAGGAGTGGACTCCGGACACTCAGGGCCCACCTTCTCAGGATGGGACCTATGGAAAGCCCTGATGAGACGAGAGGCCTTAATGTCCGTCACTGGGACCCACATCCTCTCCTCAGGACCATAACCCTCCCAATGAACGAGGTACTGGAGGGAACCGCGGACAAGACGAGAATCCACAATCCTAGAGACCTAAAATTCAAGATTTCCATCAACCATAATCGGAGGAGGAGGCAAAGGCGAGGGTACAATAGGTTGAACATAAGGTTTCAATAAGGACTTATGAAAAACATTATGGATCTTCCAAGTCTGAGGAAGATCAAGACGGTAGGCAACAGGATTGATGACAGACAGGATCTTGTAAGGCCCAATAAACCTAGGACCCAACTTCCAGGAGGGAACCTTCAATTTGATATTCTTGGTAGACAACCACACCAGATCACCAACATTCAGGTCCGGACCAGGCACACGTCTCTTATCCGCCACACGCTTATATCTCTCACTCATGCTCTTTAGATTATCCTGAATCTTTTGCCAAATAGATGACAAAGACGAGGAGAATCTGTCCTCATCAGGCAAACCAGAAGAGCCCTCTCCCGAGAAAGTCCCAAACTGCGGATGGAACCCATATGCACCAAACAATGGTGACTTATCAGAGGACTCCTGACGACGGTTATTTAAAGCAAACTCAGCAAGGGACAAAAAAGAACACCAATCCTCCTGATTCTCCGCCACAAAACAGCGCAGATATGTCTCCAGATTCTGATTGACGCGCTCTGTCTGGCCATTCGACTGCGGATGGAAAGCAGAAGAGAATGACAACCGAACCCCCAAGCGAGAACAGAAAGCCTTCCAGAATCTGGAAACAAACTGCGTGCCCCTATCAGAGACTATGTCTGAAGGAATCCCATGCAATTTGACAATGTGGTCAATAAATGCCTGCGCCAGCGTCTTAGCATTGGGCAAACCAGGGAAAGGGATAAAATGCACCATTTTGCTAAAACGGTCCACCACCACCAGAATCACAGACTTCCCCGAGGAACGAGGCAAGTCCGTTATGAAGTCCATGGACAGATGTGTTCAAGGACGGGAAGGAATGGGCAAAGGAAGGAGAGGACCTGATGGCCGTGAATGAGGGACCTTGGCACGAGCGCAAGTCTCGCAAGCTGCCACAAAACCCTCAACCGACTTACGAAGCGCAGGGCACCAGAATCTCCGAGCGATGAGATCCAGTGTGGCTCTTGCCCCCGGGTGCCCAGCAAGGACCGTGTCGTGGTGTTCTTTAAAAATCTTGTGTCTCAAAGCGAGAGGCACAAACAACCTCCCAGGAGGACAAAGATCAGGAGCTTCTGACTGGGCTGCCTGCACCTCTGCCTCCAATTCAGGAAAAAGAGCAGAGACCACCACACCTTCAGCCAAAATGGGACCCGGGTCTTCAAAATTCCCACCTCCTGGAAAACAACGTGACAGGGCATCTGCCTTCACATTCTTAACCCCAGGGCGGAACGTAACAACAAAATTAAACCTTGAAAAGAACAAAGACCATCTGGCCTGTCTCGGGTTCAGACGCTTGGCTGACTCCAAATAGGCCAGATTTTTATGGTCAGTAAACACGGTAATAGGGTGTCTGGCTCCCTCTAGCCAATGGCGCCATTCCTCAAAAGCCAACTTGATGGCCAACAATTCCCTATCTCCCACATCATAATTTCTCTCTGCGGAGGAGAGTTTCTTTGAGAAAAAGGCACACGGTTGCCATTTGGCAGGAGAGGAACCCTGAGACAAGACCGCACCCACCCCTACCTCAGAATCATCAACCTCAACTATGAAGGGTAACGAAATATCAGGTTGTACTAGGATGGGAGCGGAAGCAAAACTCTCCTTGATATTAGAAAAGGCCTTACGCGCCTCTACCGACCAGGAAGAAAAATCTACCCCCTTTCTGGTCATATCAGTGAGTGGTTTAACAACAGAGGAATAATTCAAAATAAATTTCCTGTAATAATTGGCAAAGCCCAAAAACCGCATCAGCGCCTTCTGGTTCTCAGGAAGCTCCCACTCAAGCACAGCGCGGACCTTCTCGGGGTCCATGCGAAAACCAGAAGCGGAGACAAGAAAAAAAAAAATTGGATTTCTGGAACCGCAAACACACATTTTTCCAGTTTCGCATATAATTTATTCTCCCGCAGAATGAGCAAGACCTGACGTAAGTGTTCCTTATGAGTCTTGAAATCAGGAGAAAAAATCAAAATGTCATCCAAATACACTAATACAAATTTTCCCATTAAATGATAAAAAATGCTGTTGACGAAATGCTGAAAAACGGCTGGGGCATTCATCAAACCAAAAGGCATAACCAAATTCTCAAAATGGCCCTCAGGGGTATTGAAAGCCGTCTTCCATTCGTCTCCTTCTCTGACCCTAACCAGGTTGTATGCCCCTCTTAGGTCTAATTTGGAAAAGACTTTAGCCCCAACAACCTGGTTAAACAGGTCCGGGATCAGAGGAAGCGGATAAGGATCACGAATAGTGATACTGTTCAGCTCCCTGAAATCCAGACAAGGTCTTAAAGAACCATCTTTTTTCTTAACAAAGAAAAAAACAGCTGCAACAGGTGACTTCGAGGGTCGTATGTGTCCTTTTCTCAAACTCTCAGAGATATAAGCCCGCATAGCGACCCTCTCAGGTTGGGAGAGATTGTATAAACGAGATTTAGGCAGCTTGGCGTCTGGGATGAGATTAATAGGGCAATCATACTCCCTGTGCGGAGGCAAACCCTGAACTCCACTCTCAGAGAAGACATCCAAAAATTCAGAGAGGAAAGGTGGTACAGTCTTAGTAGAAACCTCAGAAACAGATGTTATGAGGCAATTCTCTCTGCAAAAGTTACTCCAACCATTTATTTGCCTCGCTTGCCAATCAATGGTGGGGTTATGTTTAGTGAGCCAGGGTAGCCCCAACACTAGAGGAGTAGGCAAACCGCTAAGGACGAAACATGACACATCCTCAACATGAGCATCACTCACAATTAAACGGATATTGTGAACTATGCCCTTTAATGATTTCTGAGAAAGTGGAGCTGAATCAATAGCAAAAACAGGAATATCCCTTCCCAAAGTGCATACCTGGAAACCATGAGTTATTGCAAATTGATTATCAATGAGGTTGACAGCTGCTCCACTATCCACAAAAATCTCACAAAAAATGCTCTTGCTCTCTAGCGCCACCCTAGCAGGCAGGACAAAACGGGAACTACAAGCAAACGGAAAACCTTCAATTTCCGCCTCAACCCTGCCAATAGTAACAGACGGAACATTTTTAAAAGATTTTTTCCTTTTTGTCTCTTTATTACTCCCAGAAAACTGCCTGAATCTCCTTGAGGGACAAACATTTGCCAAATGATTTATACCTCCACAACAAAAACAAACCCTCCCATGCGGGCTGAATCTTCTATTGTCAGAGGCAATCAACCCCAGCTGCATGGGCTCCTGCTCAGAAGGGGCTGACAGCGACTGAGACTCCTGCGCACAGAATAAGACCGCTGCACTGTTCCGAGACTGAGTAGGACAGGAAGGAGAGATCTCTCGTCTCTCTCTAAGACGCCTGTCAATACGAACGGCCTGAGACATAGCAGAGTCCAAGGAGATAGGCCTCTCATGAAAGGAAAATGCATCTTTCAATCCCTCTGAAAGACCATGGCAAAATTGACTTCGGAGTGCAGCATCATTCCAACCAGTATCAGCTGCCCATCTCCGAAATTCGGAGCAGTATATCTCTGCGGATTGTTTACCCTGGCATAACAGACGTAGTCTAGACTCAGCCAGAGCAATACGATCCGGATCATCATATATCTGACCCAGGGCTAAAAAGAATTCATCTACTGAGCGGAGGGGCCGTGCCCCCTCCGGTAGCGAAAAGGCCCAAGACTGAGCGTTACCCCTGAGCAGCGATACAATGATCCCCACCCTCCGTTCTTCATCACCAGAAGAATGGGGAAGAAGGCGAAAATGGAGTTTGCAAGCCTCTTTAAAACGCACAAAATTCTCACTACCCCTAGAGAACGTATCCGGGAGCGAGATCTTGGGCTCAGCACAAACTCCATGAACGCAAGCTGAACCGGTCACTTGAAACTGAGAAAAAATCCTACGGAGATCAGCTACCTCCAATGAAAGACCCTGGAGGCGTTCAGCCAAAAGTGAAACCGGATCCATGCTTGAGACGGTTTTGGCGGCTGATAATGTCGCGGATGGTGTACAGGAAACAAGACAATACCATATAAACAATGTCTCTCTGGATCCACAACTAAGGAACAAAGGGAGACCCCTGCAATAGAGCTGCCGCTCTCCCTCACTGCTCAGCCTATGCGAACACCCCAAAGGTGGATGGCCGCATATCCACGTTCCTCGGCTATCTATTACCTGAAGACCCTACAATAGTGAAGGGACACGACCACCGGCTCCCTACACTGACACGGAGGGAGTCAGGGTCACCTGGATCCAGAAAAGACAAAAACATAAATACATAAACAGCACTTATCTGCAGACGACTGAGGACTGAGGACTGAGGACTGGGAACTGGGAACTGGGAACTGGGAACTGGGAACTGGGAACAGCATGCACACACACTCCAGGAAGTTGTATCAGCCGCACACTACTGCATTATGGGGAGGAACTTAAAGGGTAGCGATCAGTCTGACTGCATGACAGCTGAGATAGACTAACGAGATGAGAAACTAAACCAAAACAAAGAAATTCAAGGAGGAGGATCTGAGAAGCTCCTGTGAGCGCTTCTCAGCTGTCTGGCTGTGACAGTGTGTGATCCCCCCTATACATACAGGGGTTTGATTCAGGCATTCGAAATACAGCCATTTGAAATGCAGCCATTTGAAATACAGCCATTTTGTGCAAAGAAATCTTTAATTGAGGCCTAGTCTGGTTCAGGCCGTGTGAGATACACCTTTTACATACTGTCGTTCTATTCTACTATTAATTAAACACCCATTTAGGGCAAGATTCTAAATTCAAAAAATTTGAGGAGAGCGTCAAATAAGGGACGTGGCCCAGGTCGTGGTGCTGCTGGTGGAGCTCCTGTTGCAGGGAGAGGAAGTGGTCGATCTGTGCCAGCTACACGCAGAAGTGAAACCCCTTCCTCAGGTGCGAGTAGGCGACAAAACCTGCAGTGGTATTTGGTCGGGCCTAATGCTGCTCTACGAATGGTGAGGCCTGAACAAGTACAGGCGATAGTAGATTGGGTTGCTGACAGTGGATCCAGTTCCTTCACATTGTCTCCCACCCAGTCTCCTGCTGTGAGACCACAGTTGGCACCTGCAGCCGATGTCCATCAGTCTTTCACCTCACCCCCTTGCAAATCAGCCAAGCAGTCTGAGCCCCAAGTCATGCATCAGTCTCTTCTGCTTTTTGATGACTCTGTTAGCAGGGTTTCCCAGGTTCATCCACCTAGCCCAGCCCCAAAAGTGGAAGAGATTGAGTGCACCCAGGGCCGGACTGGGACAAAAAATAGGCCCGGGCATTTTTGACTGAGCAGCCCAATCACATGACCCCCAACAGGCCCCACCCCCTTGCAGTCTAGGGGCGTAGCCAAAACCGGAAGCATAATTGAGTTGCAGGGCCAGCCACCAGTAAGATAGGAAGGCTTCAGCCAACACACAAGCTTTGCAACAACCAACATACAGACCTTGCAACAATATAGGAAGCTACAGAAAAGTCTTATAATATCCTCAGTGGATCTCAACCTCCCCATCCTCCACACCCTGTACAGGTTAGTGCCCCCGAAATAGCACTCACAGTTCTCCAGCAACTCTGGCAAATACCACCAATTCCATACACTGGCGAACCACAACACCACCTCACTGACAGCTTTTTCCTGGTCTGTCAAAGACAATACTCTATTGGCTGGGAAGTCTGCTGTGATACACAATTTCCGCTCCAAATTGAAAGCTTTGTTGGTAGCAGAGAATGCTGAGAGAATGCTAACACTTAGGTGGATGCTTGCAGAATGTGGAGCTAGCATACAGGTAATAAAATATGGGCTGCCCGGCCGAACACAATCAGGCTAACCAGGGGTCAAGTCCTAGGAAAAAAAGTGTGGGAACTCACCCAAGTGCCTCCGCGTGATGTCACAGCGAGCGGCGTTTGCAAAGGGCAGGGGAGGTCGGCTGGAGCAATCAAGTACTGTATTTTTTGCCCTATTAGATGCACCGGCCCATAAGACGCAGCTAGGTTTTAGAGGGGGACAATAAGAAAAAAATATTTTTCATTACACCTCAGGTCAGACCACCAATTAGACCCCCAATGTTAATCAGACCTCAGCTAACAACCCCAATAAGATCCCCAATGTTAATAAGACCCCAATAAGACCTCAGATCAGACCCCAATATGAATGACCCCCAATCAGACCTCAGATAATAGCCCCAGGCCTCATAGCAGCCCCCAGTAGCCTCATAGCAGCCCCCAGTGCCTCTCCATCAGCCCCCCTGTGCCTCTCATCAGCCCCCCAGTGCCTCTCATCAGCCCCCCTGTGCCTCTCATCAGCCCCCCAGCGCCTCTCATCAGCCCCCTGCGCCTCTCATCAGACCCCCTGTGCAGGGGCGCCTCTCATCAGCCCACTGCCCATAATATATGAAAAAAAAAAAAAACACTTACCTCTCCTGCTCCTGGACGCAGACGCTCCTCTTCTCCTGCTGTCAGCTGTGCTGTGAAGGCTGCGCACAGCGTGACGTCACAGAGCGACTCACTCCTGTGCGCACTGCGCAGCCTGCAATCCGACAGCCGAGTACAAAGCATTCACCGCTTCCTTCCTGGACCTTTTGCCCTGAAACTTTGGGAACGGCGTTCCTGCCATGAAAAAAGTGCAGGAACGCCGTTCCCACCCGTTCCCCCTCGACTCGAGCCCTTAGGCGGCCCGGCCCACTGGGCAAATGCCCGGTCTGCCCTATGGCCAGTCCGGCCCTGAGTGCACCGATGCCCAACCACTTATTTTTAAAGATGAGTACATGAGAGGACCATCGCAGCACGTCTTGGATGATGACGAAACACAGGTGCCAACTGCTGGGGCTTTCGAAAGTGTGCAGACCGACAAGGAAGTCAGGGGTGAAGACTGGGTGGAAGATGATGTGGAGGACGATGAGGTCCTCGACCCCACATGGAATCAAGGTCATGCGAGTGACCGATGTAGTTCGGAGGAAGAGACGGTGGTCGCACAGAGCCACCAGCACAGCAGAAGAGGGAGCAGGGTGCAAAAGCGAAGCGGCATCGGTTCCTGCACCCACAAACCCAAGGTACACAATTGTCCAGCCAGGGCACAGTTCTGGAGGATGAGGAGGTGGAGGATGAGGAGATGGAGGAGGAGGAAGCATGTTCACAGCAGGGTGGCACCCAGACCAGCTCATGGCCATCACTGGTGCGTGGATGGGGGGATACAGAGGACACAGACGATACACCTCCCACAGAGGACAGCTTTTCGTTGCCTCTGGGCAGCCTGGCACACATGAACGATTACATGCTGCAGTGTCTCTGCAACGACCGCAGAGTTGCCCACATTCTAACTTGTGCTGATTACTGGGTGGCCACGCTGCTGGATCCCCGTTAATTCCGTCACTGGAGCAAGATCGTAAGATGCGCGAGTACAAGCGCACGCTGGTAGACGCGCTGCTGGTGGCCTTCCCACCTGACAGCGGGGGCACAGTGGAAGCACAAAGCGAAGGCAGAGGATGAGGAAGAGGTCGCCAACGCAGCTGGGGCACCGCCAGCACCTCAGAAGGCAGGGTTAGCATGGCCGAAATGTGGAAAAGCTTTGTCAGCACGCCACAACAACCAGCACCACCAGCTGATATGGAACGTCTTAGCAGGAGGCAGCATTTCACCAACATGGTGGAGCAGTATGTGTGCACACGCCTACACGTACTGAATGACGGGTCTGCCCCTTTCAACTTCTGGGTCTCCAAATTGGGCACATGGCCCGAGCTTGCCCTTTACGCCTTGGAGGTGCTGGCCTGCCCTGCAGCCAGTGTATTATCTGAACGTGTGTTTAGCACGGCAGGGGGCGTCATCACAGACAAGCGCAGCCGCCTGTCCACAGCCAATGTGGACAAGCTCACGTTCATTTAAATGAACCAGCCATGGATCCCTCAAGACTTTTCCATACCTTGTGCAGAATAGACATGTATACCGGCACTAAGCAGCCGTTGTTATACTGCAGCGCAATTGCTCATGTTTGTATTTTGGATATTTCATACTCTTTTGGAGTGTACCTTAATTTTACAAAATTTTATTAAAACCAAAAACCTGTGTTGGCTACCTCGTCCTCCTCCACCCCTGCTTACCGCTACTCCGCTGCGTCCACCACCTCCTCAAACTCCTACTCCATATGGAACTCCACCTCATAAATCCATATATTTTTTTTTTGTACGTGTTTTATTTTATATCATTTCACTACTTTGTCATTTACATTTTAGGGTGAAATTCACCAATTTTTGGGTGTATAGTACCACTGCTATACCTAGTAGACCGGTAAAAAAAAAAAAAGAAGAAATTGTCAGTTACATTTTATGGTGACATTAACAAATTTTTGGGTGTATAGTACCACTGCTATACCTAGTAGACAGGTTAAACTAAACAAAGAAAAAAAAATTGTCATTTACTTTTTCGGGTTAAATTAACAATTTTTGGGGTGTATAGTACCACTGCTATATCTAGTAGACAGGTTCAAAAAAATATTATATAATTATATATTCTGGTGAAATTCACCAATTTTTGGGTGTGATGTACCACTCCTATACCTAGTAGACCAAAAAAAATAATAATTGTCAGTTACATTTTTTGGTGAAATTCACCAATTTTTGGGTGTAGTATACCCTCCTCTACCTAGTTGACAGCTTAATAAATGTAAATCATTTTTCTGTTACATTCTTGGGTTGACATTATACAATTTTTGACGTGAATAAACACCTGCTATGCATAGGTGACAGGGAATAAAATTTTATAAATTATTCAGTAATTAATGCGCACCACATCCTTACAATGCTTAAACTTTGAAAAGTTGTCACACTTTTATGCTTTAATAATTTCTCCCATATTTCAACTCTAATTTTAAATTTGAAAAAATGGATCCTTCCTTAAATTTGGTCTCTTTTTCTCATGCTCCCTCTCCAGCCTGGAACCCTGATTCCCCGCCACTCGTGATTACCATGGTAGGCGCATAAAAGAACATCGAAAGTTGATAGAGCAGATATCAAATTGGATCGTGAACATCACGGGGACGTGCGACATGGTGGGGCAGTAAGTGTGCACACACCTACATGAACTGACTGACATGGGTCAGCCCCTGCAACTTCTGGGTCTCCAAATTGGGCACATGGCCTGAGCTTGCCCTTTACCCCTTGGAGGTGCTGGCCTGCCCTGCAGCCAGTGTATTGTCTGAATGTGTGTTTAGCATGACTGGAGGGGGTTATCACAGGTTATATTTCCCAATGTTTTGGGGTGTACCCTAATTTTAAAAATAAAATTTAAAACCAAAAACCAGTGTAGGCTACCACCTCCTCCACCGCCGCTTCCACCGCCGCCGCCTCATCTACCGCCTCCTCAACCTCCTACTCCATATGGACCTGGTCCTCCTAGATCAAGATTATTATTTGTTATTTTTACGTATTTTATGTTATTTAAAGTCATTTCCCTATCCACATTTGTTTGCAGAGCACTTGCCATGCTCTTAACCACATTTTGACGCCTTTTGCAGCCCTCTAGCCCTTTCCATGACATATTTACAGCCATTTTAGTGCTCAAAGGATAGGGTCCCCATTGACTTCAATGGGGTTCGAGTTCGGGGTCAAGTTCGGGTCCCGAACTCGAACTTTTTTCCGAAGTTCGGCCGAACCCGTCGAACCAGAACATCCAGGTGTCCGCTCAACTCTACACCTGAGGGGTTAGGTCATGTGATATTTTTATAGAGTAACTTATTACGGACACGGCGATACCTAATATGTATACTTTTTTTTTTATTTATGTAAGTTTTACACAATGATTTCATTTTTGAAACAAAAAAAAATCATGTTTTAGTGTTTCCATAGTCTAAGATCCATAGTTTTTTAAGTTTTTGGGCGATTATCTTGGGTAGGGTTTCATTTTTTGTGGGATGAGATGACAGTTTGATTGGCACTATTTTGGGGTGCATATGACTTTTTGATTGCTTTCTATTACACTTTTTGTGATGTAAGGTGATACTTCTGTATTGGAATGTACTGGCTGTATGAGTAATACTGTGTGTATTACTCATACAGCTTCCGGCCTGTGAGATCCAGGGGTGCTGGATCTCACAGGCACGTCACAGGAAGGCAGCGGCGATGCCTCAGGAAGGCATCGCGCTGCCTTCCATGCCATCGGGTCCCCCCTACAGCCCCATGGGGACCCGATGGCACCGCCGCACGCAGCCAGGGCCGCTGATAGAAATCATGGGGCCCCGTACAGCATACATGACGGGGCCCCCTTCAGCTCCACCCCCTGATCCCTCCTTCAGCCACACCCCTGGCCCCGCCCTTGGCCCCTCCCCAGACGCCGCCTTGAAACAACATGCAGATTTGTCCACAAGTGATATTTATGGCGCTGGGGGGTCGTCTGTGAATGGCGCTGTTATGGAGGGGATCTGTGAATGGCACTGTTATGGAGGGGATCTGTGAATGGCACTTTTATGGAGGGGATCTGTGGATGGCACTGTTATGGAGGGGATCTGTGGATGGCACTGTTATGGAGGGGATCTGTGGATGGCACTGTTATGGAGGGGATCTGTGGATGGCACTGTTATGGAGAGGATCTGTGGATCTGGCACTGTTATGGAGGGGATCTGTGGATGGCACTGTTATGGGGGATCTGTGGATGGCACTGTTATAGAGGGGGATCTGTGGATGACACATACCGACCTTACATTCAGCTCCTGCCTCCTCCCTCCATCCTCCAGTAACAAGTGCGGGCGGCAGCGCTCACTCACTGACGTCACGCGCCTGCGCCGCCTAGTGGGAGGAGAAGCGTGTGACGTCAGTGAGTGAGCGCCGCCCCCACACTGCCTGCTGTTACTGGAGATCGCCACTACGATATCAGCACATCAGCCTGATCCACCCCCTTTGATCTGCCGTTTCCAACTTGCGCTACCCCCGGAGCACCAGCCTGAGCACCAGCCTGCAGCAGGAGGATCTCCCCGGCCTCCAGCGCACCAGCCGATTACAGCGCCGCCCAGAGAGGCTTCCCCCGTGACGTCACTGACTCAGTCCCCGCCCCTTTAACCTTTAGAAGCGCGCAGCAAAAAAATTAAAATGGCTCGGGAGTCGGCAGCCCGGGCCCCCCTGCCAGCCGGGCCCGGTACAACTGGGCCAGCTGTACTGGCCTATCAGCGGCCCTGCACGCAGCCACCGCAATAGGTAAAAGCCGCAAACCGCAGGTCCGAATTGACCTGCGGTTTGTGGCGATCGCCGACATGTGGGGGTCACGGGACCCCCCCGCGCATTTAGCCGAGGTGCCTGCCCATTGAATTGAGCAGGCACCGGCTTCCGATCACCGCCCGCCGCGCGGCGGTGATCGGAAATACACAGGGCATACAGGTACGCCCTGTGTCCTTAAGTACCAGGACATCAGGGCATACCTGTACGCCCTGTGTCCTGAAGAGGTTAAAGAAAAATGGAGGAGAAATTTTAAAATTTCATTTTTTTGGTAGATTTTTTATGTGAATTTTTTTCTTGCAACACAGCAAGGGTTAACAGCAAAATAAACCTCAATATACATTTCTCTGATTCTACAGTTTACAGAAATACCCCTTATGTGGTGGTAAACTGCTCTATGGGCACGTGGCAGTGGTCAGAAGGAAAGGAGCGGCATATGGATTTTGGAGGCAGATTTTGCTAGAATGGTTTTAGGCACCAGTTTGTATTTGAAGAGACCCTGACGTATCCCTACATTGTAAACCCTCAAAAAGTGACCCCATTTTGGAAACTACACCCCTTAAAGAGTATATTAAGGGGGTACTGAGCACTTTGTGTGTTTTACGGAATTTGGAAACACTTGGCTGTGAAAATGAAAAGTTTCATTTCTTCCAATAAAATGTTGCTTTACCCCCAAATTTTTCATTTTCACAAGGGGTAACAGGAGAAAAAGCACCGCATAATATGTTACCTATTTTCTCCTGAACATGGCAACACCCCTAATGTAGTGGTAAACTGCTGTATGGGCACATGGCAGGACTCAGAACGGAAAGAGCGCCATTTTGATGGATTGGTTTACGGGTGCCATTGGTTTTTATTTTTTGAGTAATTGTTTTATGTGGGGATTCATGTTTTTGCGGGATGAGGTGACGTTTTCATTGGTAGCATTTTGGGTTACATAAGACTTTTTGATTGCTTGGTATTACACTTTTTGTGAGGCAAGGAAACAAAAATTGGCTGTTTTGGCATTTTTTTTTTTTATAGCATTCACCTGATATCATGTCATAGTTTTATAGAGAATGTTGTTACAGACACGACGATACCCAATGTGTCTATTATTTATATTTTTGTTAAGTTTTATACAGTGAAAACCTTTTTAAACAGAATAAAATCTTGTTTTTGTGTTGCCATCTTATGAGAGCCATATTTTTTTATATTTTGGGCAATTGTCTTAGGTAGGGGCTCATTTTTTGCGAGATGAGATGACAGTTTGATTGGCACCCTTTTGGGCTACAGGCGCCAGAAAATGGCTCTTTTGGCACAGTTTTTTTGGGGGGGTTTTACGGTGTTTACCTGATGGGGTGGATAATGTGATATTTTTATAGAGCCGGTTGATATGGACACAGAGATACCTAATATGTCTACTTTTCTTTTTTTCCCTATCTGTTACAAATTTTTTTAAATTAATTTTGGGAAAAGGACGCTTTTTTTTTTACTTCAAACTTTTAATTATTTATTGTGTAAAACTTTTTTTTTAAACTTTTTTTTACCTTATTTTTTGTCCCACTCTAGGACTTTTACCTTTGGGGGTCTGATCCCCTGTACAATGCATTACAATACATGTGTATTGCAATGCATTGGCTGTAAGTGTATTACTGAGTGTAATACACTTCAGCCTGCTTGCCTGTGAGATCCAGGGGGCTTGATCTCACAGGCTTACAGGGAAGGCAGCCACGATGCCTAAGGAAGGCATCAGGCTGCCGTCCCAGCCATCCAGTCCCCGTCACAGCAGCGTGGGGACCCAATGGGAGCTCCCTCAACACACAGCGCACGTGCCATAGTCAGCGCTGACAGCAGCACATCTAGGGTTAATGCGCCGGCATCGGTGAAAACACCGATGCCTGTGCATACAGCAGGGGTCCAGCTATCACTGACTGCCGGACCTCTGCAGCTGATCGGGCAGGTGCAGCTCCTGCGCCTGCCCGATAAGCGTGCCGTAGCTCTATGGTGCTGGTATTTCAAACACAGTACGTGTACGGCGCTGGGACTATACGGGTTAAGAAAAAACATACAATGCTTCCGCTACAATGCAGCACGTTCATGCACAAATATCATGTGCTGATAATAAAATGTGCGGTGATTGCATGCTGCCAAAAAGTATGTGTATCACTAGCAACTTTAGGTTTGTGGAAAAAACTGCTGATTTTCTGTTCAAATGGGAAAAAAGAAAGTTCTGGGAGTGTGTGATTAGATGTTTTGCAGGCAGCATGTGATTAGATGTTCTGCAGCTGTAGCTGTTACTATGGCGGTGTAACAGCTAGTATAGGGCACAGTAAAAGTGCCAGGCAGCCCCAGATCTTCACTGCCCAACTCAGCAGCCACTGCCACTCTCTGAGCTTTTCCTGCTCAAATCACCTAAACTACCCAATTCTTTTTCCTAGTCCTAATCTGTCCCTAGCACTAGAGAAAACACCTCTCTGGTCACAGGCTGAGTACAGAATGACGCTGTACTCCTTCTGCATTACATCTCCCTTGCTGCTGCCCCACTGATTGGCTTAAGCCAATTAGGACAAGCCCCCCCCAAGTTCCTCTCTGGGTCATGTGAGCAGGCTTTTGTAAGACTGAAAAAAGACATCTGTCCATCCAGTTCGGCCAAGTTGATCCAGAGGAAAGCAAAAAAAAAACCTGTGAGGTAGAAGCCAATTTTCCTCATTTTAGTGGGGAAAAGATCCTTCCCGTCTCCGACAATCAGAATAACTCCCTAGCTCTCTAGTAGCTATAGCCTGTAATATTATTACACTCCAGAAATACATCCAGGCCCCTCTTGAATTCCTTTATTGTACTCACCATCACCACCTCCTCAGGCAGAGAGTTCCATAGTCTCACTGCTCTTACCGTAAAGAATCCTCTTCTATGTTTGTGTACAAACCTTCTTTCCTCCAGACGCAGAGGATGTCCCCTTGTCACAGTCCTGGGGATAAATAGATGATGGGATAGATCTCTGTACTGACCCCTGATATATTTATACATAGTAATTAGATCTCCCCTCAGTCGTCTTTTTTCTAAAGTGAATCATCCCAATTTTTATAATCTTTCAGGGTACTGTAGTTGCCCCATTCCAGTTATTACTTTAGTTGCTCTCCTCTGTACCCTCTCCAGCTCTGCTATGTCTGCCTTGTTCAAGGAGTCCAGAACTTTACACAGTATTCTATGTGTGGTCTGACTAGTGATTTGTAAAGTGGCAGGACTATCTTCTCATTATAGGGATCTATGCCCCATTAGATGCAACCCATTATCTTATTTGCCTTTGGCATCGCAGAATCAATTTGCTTATCTTTAGTCATAACCTATGTTACATCATTGATAAGTAGCTGGGGCTCTATACACATGGTTCAACCACTGCTTGCTGAGGGTTTTGTGTTGTAGCTTTGGGAAGACCCTGTAGTCACTCCAGGCCATTCACAGGACTTTCTTAAATCAGTAAAGTCTGCAACAAAGTGTCCCATGTCTACGAGGGTCATGACACATTATATCCCAAGTCATAGTCAAAAAAGAATAATGCTGTCTTTCAATAGAGAGTACCGCTTGTAGAAATAAGGAACAAACATATGCCTCTCTATTTATCTCTAATGTAGACTACAAATATAGGCTGTGTTCAAACTACAGTTTTGTTAACACTTGGGGCATATACTGAGAAAATCTACCATCATATATGACAAACAGAAAGCACCAACAGGTGCAGCTTTATGCTATGCCAAAACAGTAAGCATTATTGCAGGATCTACCGGTATTCATAACCTTAGTTGACTGTGCTTTAAAATACAGTGAGGCAAAAGGAAGAATGACACATACCTCCTAAAATGCATGTGTAGTGTCCCACTACGTAAAGGTGGGCACTACTCAACGGTCAATTGGGTCATGTTGTTCTCCACCTCCTGTGGAACATGGTCATGGTATTTTGTATTGCACTATAATGTGTATTTTCATGTTATCTCCTGTGTACCAGGCCTGCTAGGGGTGTAGTTTCTCCTCCCAAGCTGTAGAGGGAGCTAGGGAACCCCCTAGTATATATAGACAGGTCCAGTCCAGGAGAGGTGGGTGTGGTTAGAAGCCAGTATTCACTTTAGCCAGGTGGTAGCTGAAGAGCAGCTTCTAACATGCAGCTAGATAGCCAGGGTTCCTAACCTGCGTCTAGGAGAAGAAGTTTCCTCCTGAAGTTATCTTGCATCTTGCAAAGTACAGAGCAGTGCTAACCTTATCCAGCCAAGTAGAAAGCTGAAGGGCAGAAGGTTACTGACAGCAAGTGGATTTATACCAGAGGAAGGTTTCCCTACCAAAGGATAAAGCCAGCTATTAGGCATCCGGGCCTTGGAGAAAGTCAGACAGGATTCTGCAGAAAGTACAGCCTGATCTGTGAGTTTTATTCCCTCTGAGTTATCTTGCTAGGATTCTACCTGCCATTTATGTAAAGCCTGCCTGATACCAATATCCTTCATATGGAACTGTTTGAAGCCTGTAAATAGTTGAACTGTTCAGTAAAGAGGAGTTCTAGTTCACTACAATCGTGTGTACCTCCATTATTCCTCCAAACAATCGGTGTGCCACCGTTACCGGCACTGGCGTCACGAACTGTAAGGAATCTTGCCACAGGCACGCTAAACTTCCAACACCCAGGGCACCTTACCCACCACCCGGCCTGGTCCCTATATCCAGAGAGTGCCCCAGAGGATCTATGTGCCAGCCTCTTCATCACTGCTGTACGCCTGCCCAGGGTATACTATAAATTGTGAGTACTAAGAGCAACCCTCGGTCTGTTAACTGATCCCCGTGACCTCACATTCGTTCCCCCGGAAGGACTGGTGTACTGCACATGCTAAAACGGCACTCTTTTGGCATAAAAGAAAATAATTACCGCAGCACTCTCTGTCTTCAGTCATATATGGTTTATTCACCAACCGTGCGACTTCACAGAATCTTTTTCAAGCTTATGAATTATAACAGTGAAGAGCCTACTTATATAAACCTAGTCCCAAATAATTAAATTGGGGGACCGCCCTAACCAGGATCCTCCCACCCTCACATAAATATCACCTGTGTTTAACTTATAATATAAATCACTTTGTGCATATATAAATTAATAGCAGGCGAACCTGAAAAACCTTCAGGTCATATTTTCCTCCACCAAATACTTACTAGAAGTGCACAAATAGTCCCACAACATGGACAGTGACATACCAGAGGGAGATCATTGGCAAAAATTCACACACAAAATATGTATTTTAATCAGGGACCATTTTTATGCATCTTAGATGGAAACTCTCAAAAATGTGCCCTGGGTGTACAGGCCCCAGAAATTAGGTATTCACCTAACAGAAAAGAACTTGTGATTGTGTGTCTGGAGGTACATTAGGCGGTCATTGGATAAATATTTTACTGTTGGCCAATACAGGCCCCAAAAATTAGGCATTAACCTGACAGAAAAGAACTTGTGATTATGTGGCTGGAGGTACATTAGGCGGTCACTGGCCAAAAACTTTACTGTAGGCCAGTACAGGCCCCAAAAATTAGGCATTCACCTGACAGAAAAGAACTTGTGATGATGTGGCTGGAGGTACATTAGGAAGTCACTGGATAAAAATTTTACTGTAGACCACTGGAGTACAGGCCCCAAAAATTAGGCACTCACCTGACAGAAAATGCCTTTTATGCCGCTGTATATACATAAGATAAGGACCATTCTTTGTTCTGTGTGGTGGCGGATATGTGTGGGCTGGCATGAGGAAATTCAATTACACATGGTCGTCACAAGTGTTAAATTCCTCCGAGATCCATGCCTCATTCATTTTTAGAAATTTGAGGTAGTCCACACTGTCATGAGCTAGGCGACTGCGCTTATCGATCACGATCCCCCATGCTTCTCTGAACGTCCTTTCGGACAGGACACTCGACGAAGGGGCAAGCCATGAGGTCCATGGCAAATTGTGCCAGCTCTGGCCACAGGTCAAGCCTGCACACCCAGTAGTCAAGGGGTTCCTCGCTTCTCAGAGCGTCCACATCGGCCGTTAACCCGATGTAGTCGGACAACTGTTGGTCTAGGCATTCCCTGAGTCTGGATCCGGAGGGCAGCTGTCGATGGGTTTGCTGCAAGAATGATCTCATATCCAAAGTGACCAAAACATCTTCAAACTGCCCTCTTCTTGCAGGTGCGGTAGGATTGGTACCCGCGCCTGTTTCGCTGTGGGTGGAAATTCCTCTGCCAACGCCCGCAACAGCAGAATGCAGCATCTCTCGCAGCAAGGCCTGGAAATGCTGCATTCTTCCAGCCTTCTGTGATAGTGCTAACATGTCTGCTATTTTGTGTTTGTACCGGGGGTCTAAGTACGTTGCCACCCACTACTGGTCCTTGCCCTTTATGCTTTTTATGCTCATCGTACAGGAGGATGTCGTCCTCGGTCTCGTCCCCCCAGCCACGGACAACACCAGGGATCCCTGAAAAGATGAAAGTCCCCCTCAAAGCCTGCTCTTCTTGCTCCTCCTCCTCCTCCCCCCCAGATACCATCCTCCTCTGACTCCTCTTCAGACTCCGTCTGACTTGTATCAGATGGAGTAGCCCCCCTGGGATTTAATTCAGCATTGCGACTTCCTCATCTTTCAGCTCCTGCTCCTCAATGGCTTGATCAATGACATGACGCAATGCATGCTCCAGAAAAAAGGCGTAAGGTTCAATGTCGCTGATGGCACCCTAGCTGCGACTGATCAGTTTGGTGATCTCATCAAATGGCCGCAGAAGTCTGCATGAGCAGCCAGTGGTGCTCCCCAGAACCTGTCCTGCTGCAGAGTTTGTACAGGTAGTCATTAATGGCATTTTGCTGCTGGAGCAGCCTATTAAGCATATACAAGGGGTGGAGTTCCAGGGCGTTGGGCTGTCACAAATCAGACATCTGACGGGCAAGTGGTGTCGCCGATGAATGTCAGCATGGCCAGAGACATTCTAAAATGGACAGAGATTTTCCTGGCCTGCAGCAAGACGTCCTGGACCCCAGGGTATTTGGCAACGAATCACTGCACGACTAAGTTCAGGACGTGTGCCATGCACGGCACTTGTGTCATTTTGCCATGCTTCAGTGCGCTCAGCAGATTGGCATCGTTGTCGCACACCACTTTACCAACTGTCAAATTGAGCAGGGGTAGCCACTGATCGGTCTTTGACCGCAGAGCTGAAAGCAGTGCAGGACCGGTGTGGATCTTGGCTTCCAGGCACAACAGCCACAGCACAGCATAGCAACGTCTCACCTGGGACGTCAAATAGGTTCGGGGGAGCTTGGGGGGCGCAGCAGAAGAGGCGGTAGCAGTGGAAAAGAGGAGTCAGCCAAGGAGGAGATGGAGGATGCAGTAGGAGGAGGAGAATAAAAGGCTGGCCTGCACGCAATTCTTGGCGGTAACACCAAATCTACACGGGAGCCACGGAATACATGCTTGACGGCCGTCATAAGGTTCACCCAGTGGGCAGTAAGAGTTATGTAACTTCCCTGCCCGTGTTTTCTAGACCACGTGTCTGTGGTCAGATGTATCTTGGCACCGACACTGTGTGCCAGAGATATATTCACTTGCCGCTGAATGTGGCCATATAGCTTTAGGATGCCCTTCTGGGAGAAATATTTCCTTCCGGGGACCTTCCATTGCGGTGTGCCAATGGCCACAAATTTTATAAAGGCCTCCGAGTCCACCAGTTTATATGGCAGTAGTTGGCGGGCTAGCAGTTCTGACAAGCCAGCGGTCAGCCGTTGGGCAAGAGGGTTATCCGGCGTCATCAACTTTTACACTCGAACATTTTGGCCTCAGAAGCCTGCCTTCTGCCAGATGAACGTGACGACGGCACGGTGGAGTGAAGGACAAATGGGATGAGAGAGGAGAAAGAGAAGAGGCAGTATGTGGTGCGCCGGGAGTGTGGCTTAGTTTGTTTTGACGGCGTTGCTCCCACTGGGCATGGTGATGGGAGGCCAGGTGCCTTCTTAATGCGGTCGTCCCTAAGTGAGTGTTGGGCTTACCGTGACTTATGCGTGGACAGCACAGGCTGCAGATGGCAACACTATTGTCAGCAGCTGACACGTTAAAAAAGCCCACACTGTGGAGCCATGTGCCGGTGTCCTGGGAGTGCCAGAAGTGAACGTGCATGGTGGATGGCTCGCTCCGGATACATTTGCAGCCTGTTTTTTCCCTACTGTGCCCTGCGAGCTCTGCTTGCTTCTCCTCCTTCTCCTCCCTCTCTGCTGCTCCGTTTCTCCCTCTAAATTCCTCTCCTCTACCTCTAATGTGGGCAAGCACGTGACATCCATCGAAATGTCATCATCATCACCATCACTGACATTTGAGATCTCGGAGTAAGCAGCAACAGCGGGGACCACCCTCCTTGGGCTCATCTGGGTACTGTCGTCAGATCGCTGGGTGGCGGCCGTTGCTACCTCCTTTTCCTCATCCGATGTCAAGAATGGCTGCACATCGTTAAGGTCTGGGAATGAATGGGAAAATAATTCCTCTGACTTGAGTGGAGGGGCTATGGTGGTGGTGGTGGTGTATTTGGGGGTGCACACAGCAGAGAGTAAGGAGGGTGCAGATACAGAGGATGAGGAGGGTGCAGAAGCGGAAGGCTGAGTGAGCCACTCACCAACTCTGGTGCGGCCTTTGAAGTAATCGCAAGCGCCTTCTCCAACTTCCCACTTAGGCTCCTGCCTGGTGCACCTGCCACACCCCTACCACCCCTGCGGGACGGCCTGCCTCTTCCTCTGCCTGTCATTTTCAAACTTACCCTGTGCCTAAGTCCCTAGAGAAGAGCAGTATTTGTGGAAGCAGGTATATCGCAGGCCTCAATCAATATTTGGTGGAAACAGGTATATCGAACCCCTTCATCAGTATATTGAGGAAGCAGGTATATCACAGGCCTAAATCAATATTTGGTGGCAGTAGGAATATCAAACCCCTTAAACAGTATTTTGCAGAAGCAGGTATATCACACCCCTCAATCAGTATTTGGTGGAAACAGGTATATCGAACCCCTTAATCAGTATTTTGTGGAAGCAGGTATATCGCAGGCCTCAAACAATATTTGGTGGAAGCAGGTATATCAAACACCTTAATCAGGATTTTGTGAAAACAGGTATATCGAACCCTTTAATCAGTATTTTGTGGAAGCAGGTATATCGCAGGCCTCAAACAATATTTGGTGGAAGAAGGTATATCAAACCCCTTAATCAGGATTTTGTGGAAGCAGGCATATCGCACCCCTCAATCAGTATTTGGTAGAAACAGGTATATCGAACCCCTTAATCAGTATTTTGTGGAAGCAAGTATATCGCACCCCTCAATCAATATTTGGTAGAAACAGGTATATCGAACCCCTTAATCAGTATTTTGTGGAAGCAGGTATATCGCAGGCTTCATTCAATATTTGGTGGAAACAGGTATATCGAACCCCTTAATCAATATTTCGTGGAAGTAGGTATATCTCAGGCTTCAATCAATATTTCGTGGAAACAGGTATATCGAACCCCTTAATCAGTATTTTGTGGAAGCAGGTATATTGCAGGTCTCAATCAATATTCGGTGGAAGCAGGTATATCAAACCCCTTAATCAGTATTTTGTGGAGGCAGGTATATCGCACCCCTCAATCAATATTTGGTAGAAACAGGTATATCGAACCACTTAATCAGTATTTTGTGGAATTAGGTATATTGCAGGCCTCAATCAATATTTGGTGGAAGTAGGTATATCAAACCCCTTAATGAGTATTTTGTGGAAGCAGGTATATCGCAGGCATCAATCAATATTTGATAGAAACAGGTATATTGAACCCCTTAATCAGTATTTTGTGGAAGCAGGTATATCGCAGACTTCAACCAATATTTAGTGGAAGCTGGTATATCAAACCCCTTATTTAGTAATTTGTGGAAGCAGGTATATCGCAGGCCTCAATCAATATTTGGTAGAAAAAGGTATATCGAACCCCTTAATCAGTATTTTGTGGAAGCAGGTATATCGCAGGCCTCAATCAATATTTGGTGGAAAAAGGTATATCGAACCCCTTAATCTGTATTTTGTGGAAGCAGGTATATCGCAGGTCTCAATCAATATTTGGTGGAAACAGGTATATCGAAGCCCTTAAACAGTATTTTGTGGAAACAGGTATATCGCACCCCTCAATAAATATTTTGTGGAAACAGGTATATCGAACACCTTAATCTGGATTTTGTGGGAGCAGGTATATCGTAGGCCTCAATCAATATTTGGTAAAACAGGTATTTCGAACCCCTTAATCAATATTTACTGGAAACAGATATATCGCGGGCCTCAATAACTAGTTGGTAGAAACGGGTATATCAAACCCCTTAATCAGTATTTTGTGGAAGCAGGTATATCGCAGCCCTCGATCTAAATTTTGTGAATGCAGGCATATCAAACGCCTTAATCAGTATTTTTTTGAAGTTGGTATATCGCAGGCTCAATCAATATTTGGTGGAAATAGGTTTATCAAACACCTTAATCAGTATTTTATGGAAGCAGGTATATCATAGGCCTCAATCAATATTTAGTAGAAACAGGTATATTGAAGCCTTTAATCAGTATTTTGGGGAAGCAGGTATATCGCACCCCTCAATTAATATTTTGTGGACGCAGGGATATCAAACCCCTTAATCAGTATTTTTTTGAAGTTGGTATATCACAGGCTCAATCAATATTTGGTAGAAATAGGTATTTAAAACACCTTAATCAGTATATTGTGGAAGCAGGTATATCGTAGACCTCAATTAATATTTGGTAGAAACAGGTATATCGAAGCCTTTAATCAGTATTTTGTGGAAGCAGGTATAACGCAGGCCTCATTCAATATTTGGTAGAAACAGGCATATCAAACCAATTAATCAGTATTTTGTGGAAGCAGGTATATTGCACCCCTCAATCAATACTTTGTGGAAGCAGGTATATCGCAAACCTCAATCAATTTTTGGTAGAAACAAGTATATCAAATCCCTTAATCAGTATTTTGTGGAAGCAGGTATATCGCAGGCCTCAATCAATATTTGGTGAAAGCAGGTATATCGAACCCCTTAATCAGTATTTTGTGGAAGCGGGTATATCGTAGCTCTCAATCAATATTTGGTGGAAGCAGGTATATCGAACCCCTTAATCAGTATTTTGTGGAAGCAGGTATATCACACCCCTTAATAATTTTTTTTTGCCAAAACAATTATATCACACAACCCTGTTTATTTGTGGCAACAGGTATATCGCATATTCTCTTCACTATTATAATTCATATGCTTTGAATAGACTCTTTGAAGTCGAAACGTCGCACGGCTGGTGAATAAACCATATATGACTGAAGACAGAGAGTGCTGCATTAATTATTTTCTTTTATGGACCAATTTGGTGTGATCATAAATTTTGTGATTGTATGGGTCCATGTGCTGTCTATATGCAATCTGCATAGTAATAGTATATGGAGAGAAATTAAGAACTCTTTCACACAAACTATAAGGATTGTGTCAGGATCTATTTAGGGAAAAATTTATGGTTTTATATGCCAGTTCAATTGTTTTTTTCTGCAATTGTGTTCATTATGTGTTTTTTTTTCATCCAGATTCTATCCGGATTGCAAACATTTTTCATGCGCCTGAAGAAAAACTGATGAATAAAAATCTACATCTAGCATCTCAGTCAAGGACATTGCATCTGGATGCCTTTAGTTTTCCACGCAAGCCTCATTTACTTTTACTGAGCCAGAGCTGCGTGAAAACCTTCCAATATATAAAAGGGTAAGGAACAAGAAAAAAACAATGTGGATAAATAGAATTGTAAAGAAAGCAATAAATGACAAAAACACTAAAATAGGAGTGTAACAAGGAAGCATTTGAAAACTATAAGGAAAAAATTTAAAATTTAAAAGACAAATAAAAGCAGCCAAACAAGAGATAGAGAGTAAAACTAACCCAAACATGTTTTTCAATTATATAAATGGGTAAAAGTATAAATCTGAATGTGTCGGCCCTTTACAGAGTGATGAGGAGGAATTTGTAGCGATGAGGAGAAAGCAAAGCAATTACATATTTTTTTTCTCCATTGTATTCACTGAGCAAAATAAACTGTCCGATAAAATAGAATGTAAAAGTAAATTTCCCATTAAAAGTGCCTTGTCTGACCCATTAAGAACTACAGCAGTGTCTTAAAAAGATGAGAATGGACAATTTGCCAGGACCAGATGGCATACGCAACTGTATCCTAAGAGAATTAAGTAATGTCATATCCAGACCCTTATTTCTGATATTTAAGGACTCTATATTGTGTTCCACAGGATTGGCGCATAGCAAACGTTGTGCCAATATTCAAAAAAGACGACTAAGGGGCGATCTAATAACTATGTATAAATATATCAGGGGTCAGTACAGAGATCTCTCCCATCATTTACTGCATCTGGAGGAAAGAAGGTTTGTATACAAACATAGAAGAGGATTCTTTACTGTAAGAGCAGTGAGACTATGGAACTCTCTGCCTGAGGAGGTGGTGGTGATGATGAGTTCACTAAAAGAGTTTAAGAGGGGCCTGGATGTATTTCTGGAGGGTAATAATATTACAGGTCATAGTTACTAGAGATGGGTTGTTGATCCAGCAAGTTATTTTGATTGCCGGATTGGAGTCGGGAAGGATTTTTTTTTAACCTTAAGTGAGGAAAATTGGCTTCTACCTCACAGGGGTGTTTTTTGCCTTTTTCTGGATCAATTTGCAGGATAACAGGCTGAACTGGATGGACAGATGTATTTTCTCAGCCTTATAAAATATGTTACTATGTTACTATGTAATATAGAACATTTTCCTGAATTTAAAGATTATACCTGAAAAATGTACTCTCATGTACACAGACCTGTTGTAACAAATGGGTCAGGATTCAGTCTAGATGCTATGCGTTCACTACATGCATTGCATCCAGACAGAAAACTTTTTGAAAAGAGCTTTGTATATCTTACACGAAAAAAACATTTTTTTCAGAGGTATTAGTATATAGAGTGCCTTGAAAAAGTATTCATACCCCTTGAACTTTTCCACATTTTTTCACATTACGCCCACAAAGTTAAATGTATTTTATTTGAATTTTATGTGATAGACCAACACAACGTAGTAAATATGTATGAAGTGAAAAGAAAATGATACATAAAAAAAAATATATATAAATAAAAATTCTTTGAAGTTCTTCTGTGAAGGTCTCATAGATTTGTTTGTGAACATTAGTGATCAAATAGCATCATGAAAATCAAAGAACACATAAGACAGGTCAGGTAAAAAGTTGTGGAGATGTGTAAAGCAGGGTTAGGCAATTAAAAAATATCTCATTCCCAAGTTCTGAACATCTCACGGAGCACTGTTCTATCCATCATCCGAGAATGGCACAACTGCAAACCTACCAAGACATGGCCGTCCACCTAAACTGACAGCCCAGGCAAAGAGAGTACAAATTAGAGGAGCAGTCAAGAGGCCTATGGTCACTCTGGAGGAGCTACAGAGATCCACAGCTCAGGTGGGAGAATCTGTCCTCAGGACAACTATTAGTCATGTACTCCACAAATCTGGCCTTTATGGAAGAGTGGCAAGAAGAAAGCCATTTTGAAAGCAAGCCATAAGAAGTCCCATTTGCAGTAAGCCATCTAGGAGACACAGAAAACATTTGGAAGAAGGTGCTCTGGTTAGATGAGACCAAAGATAAACTTTTTGGTGTAAATGCAAAACGCTATGTGTGGTGGAAAAATAACACTGACATCACCATGAACATAGCATCCCCATCGTGAAACATGGCAGTGGCAGCATCAAGCTGTGGGGATGCTTTTCTTCAGCAAGGACAGGTAGGCTGGTAAAAGTTGATGGGAAGATGGATGGAGATAAATACAGGGCAATCCTAGAGAAAAACCTCGTAGAGACTGCAAAAGATTTGAGACTGGGGTGGAGGTTCACCTTCCAGCAGGACAACCACTATAAACATACAGCCAGGGCTACAATGGAATGGTTTACATTAAAGCATATTCATGTGTTAGAATGGCCCAAAGTACAGACCTAAATCCCATTGAGAATCTGTGGCAAGTCTTGAAAATTTCTGTTCACAAGCACTCTCTATAAAATCTGACAGAGCTTGAGCTATTTTGCAAAGAAAAATGCGCAAACATTTCAGCCTCTAGATGCGCAAAGCAGTAGACACACACCCCAAAAGACTTGTAGCTGTAATTGCAGCAAAGATGGTCCTACAAAGCATTGACTTAGAGGGGCTGAATACAAACGCATGCCACACTTTCCAGATTTTTTTTTTATTAAAAAGTTTGAAAACCATGTCTCATTTTCTTTTCACTTCACACATACTGTACTTGCTACTTTGTGTTGGTCTATCACTTAAAATCCCAAATTAAGTTTGTGGGTGTAACATGAGAAAATATTCAAGGGGTATACATACTGTCACGAACCAGCGGGTGTGAACCCACTGTGCATGTGTCCTACGTCCTCTAAGGGCATTGTCTAAGTGAACCCCTTGATCTTCACTGTACCCCTGTTGGTGGGGATAGACTTTCCCAAAGGGAACACCAGGTCGCTACCTATTGAGGAGGATTGTGTCTTGCCCTGCTCTGACTATGTGCGGAGGTCGGCCAGACTAGCAGCACGTGTTTAGTTTTTTGTTTTGTTTTGGAGTCGTGCCAGATCTGCCTCCCTTCAGGTGCACTCGGTGGGGTCATTGGTTTAAATTACACTCACTCCCAGTGTTCCGTGCGGGTTATAGAAATCAGTCTGGCCTTGGAAGCAAGGAAGGGAGGATTGTCTGTTCCAGCTCAGATAAGATAAGTTTGGTTTCTGTTTTTGTTGTTTGCTGTCTTGACTGTTTGTGTGATGTCTGTCCCCTCTAGGTTCTGAGGGAGCAGGCTGCCCCTTTTCCCCTTTCACCATCTCAGGGATTCTAGGGTATTTTCAGCCCAGGCACGAGGACACATTATTCCCACCTTAAGGGTCTGAATGTGGGCTTAGCAGAATAGGGAGAGCGGTTAGAGAGGCAATCCAGGTTGGCAACAGGAGAGTCAAGACAAGTAGGCAGGGATCAAACAGGTAGCAGAGTCCAGGAATACAAGCACGAGTCAGGAACACAGGAACACAAGCAGATATCAGGAACCTTAATAGGACACAAGGACCTTGACACTGAGGCATCTGGGAAGGGGGCTGGGACACTTATATATGTGCAGGAGGCCTAGGATTGCTCAGCAAGGTCACATGATCCAACCCATAAAGCACAGGAAGTGACGCGTGCCAGCCCTTAAGGAAATTCTGCAGGAAACAAGCAGCAAGCATGCTGTGGTCAGGGCTGAAATGAAACACTGGCAGCAGATCACCGCTGAACACGGCACCCAGGAGCGCGGCGGTAAGCAGTATGTTACACATACTTTTTCAAGGCACTGTATCAGCTCATAGTAGCCCATACATAAATGTTTATGAAATAAACGAAGACCATATCAACTATAATGTGTTTTCCTGCACTGGTCCAATGAGACCACTACCTGTAAACTCTTAACCTAATGAACACAAAACTAACTGTATCAAAAATCTTCATAGCTAACCATTAAAGAGAGTGAATGAAGACTGAGCTTTGTGCAATTAATAAAATTAGAGAACAGAGACGAGCAGCTGAGACAATTGTGATTGAACAAATGAAGCCTGTAGCATATTCTGCCCTATTTAATCAATGCTGTGCTGATGAGCATTCTAGTGGAAAGGCATTAATTTGCTCATCCATCAGAAGAAGAGCGATCACTTTTACTTTCATTGATTAGCAAACGTTCCGCTCTTGGTCACCTGTCACCAGGTTCTTGTGGATTGAAAGGAATTAAATTGCACTAATAAAGGTCTAGTCAAAAGCTGGAGATTAGGAGGATTTATACCCCAATCCCACAGGTGCCACTTATTTCTAGATTGACTGAAACACCCTGTTAATTGTGCTGTTGTCAGTCCGTTCTCATTACACAGAACTGACTGTTTCTTTTTTGTAAATTACATTTTTTATTCTAAAACTAATCAAGTACGACACAGGAAAGGTCATCGCCAAACTCAACAATATACACTTGCGCAGTTCTGGATTTACATCTCAGAAGCAGAGGTCTCACCATAAGGGATTCAGAGCTTGAACTCCCACTTGTGCTCATGTGGACCCACAAAGGAAGACAGAGGTACTACAAACCATACGCGATGTGGGGGGCCTGATCCATCACTAATTGTGCATTAAACCGAGAAGCCTCAGATTTAATTTCTGATCTGGAGCCCCTAGGTACATATTAACTAGTGCTTTAAGTAGTGCCTAGGGCCAGTCTTTTCCAATTGTTTGCCATTTTATATGTGTGAAATATAAGAAATATACAAGAAATATAAAATACAAGTAAGACCTCTGGTCCACACTCTAGTAGAAATGCCTATTCTTGTCTGCTTTACTAACAAGAGTAGGACATATTCTATCTTTTTTGTGGAGTTAATAAATGGATATATGAATGCAGGGAGCACCCATAGAAATAAATAAGTCTGCATCCGATACGGAAAAAAAAATGCAGATCAGATTCTGTGAAGTCAAGAAATGGACATATGGATGAAGACAGCACCCATAGAAATGAATGGGTCTGCATCCGATCTGAAAAAAAAAAATGCAGATCAGATTCTGTAAAGCCAAGAAATGGACATATGGATGAATACAGCACCCATAGAAATGAATGGGTTTGCATCCGATCTGAAAAAAAAAATGCATATCAGATGCTGACAAAAAAATACAACCATGAGCATGAGACCTTAGAAATATATCACTTTGTGCATTGTACTGTAAATATGAATGGTAAAAAAGCACCCAAGGACCAGAGGAGTAACAAATTAGAACAAAATACTGATTTTTAATGGATTAGCTTGAAATATGAAATAAAAGGGCATTCTTTCCTAATAAACTGTAATGAAAAGAGTTGATCACACACACACACACTCCTAGAACATTAGGCAAAAGAGCTTGGGCAAATACATCTTAGTACTCAGATCTAACAACCCAGAAATTGTTGGAATACACACATCTGTGAATGGAAGTCTACATGTCTAGTGCTCTGATATTTTAATGAAGAGCTGTCACCTCTCCTGATATATTTCTGTTACAACGGCGATCCCCACCCACCAGCTTTGGCTCAGCTTCTTCACATCTACCGAGTTTCTGGCAGTTTAGACAACGTGCCACTTCCTCCTCCTTCCTGGTTGGCTTATCCGCTCAGTTTTTCCTTGCAGGCTGGGGTATGCCGCTGCTCCTGCTCTACCTATAGGTCTTGCATGCACACGCACCCTAATGTTTCCAAGCCAAGGGTACTTAAGACAACTACTGACATGGTTGCAAAGTATAGTACTGTAGCACAAAACATGTATTCAAAACAAGAAATAGGGAAAGAGATGTCAGCCTTTAGGGGAGCAGTGGAAGCTGACATTAGAAAACTTAGAGGCAATAATAATAAGAAACAGAATATATCTAATGAAAAAAATCCAAGCAATTAAAAAGTAACACCAAAACTATCAAATCACTATTCGCCAGGCAGACAAGGGCGGGGCAATTGTGATTCTTGACACAAGAAAATTTGAAGATGAATGTAAAAGACAACTATACGATGCAAGTAGAGATGAGCGATTTAAAGTTGACGAAGTGGAATTCGATCTGAATTTCAGGAAAAATTTGATTTGCACCGAATGCGAATTTCCCCACGCTTCAAGGTAACAAATTGCATTTTTTCCTAAAATGGCTGCTGCACGTGCGAGAACATGGAGCAAGGAACGCTGGGAATGCGGGATCACCCATAATGCCATGCATGCAGCCAATCAGCAGCCAGCCCTGTGATGTCACAGCCCATTAAATAGCCTCAGCCATCTTGGATTCTGCCATTTTCCAATGTACTTAGTGCAGGGAGAGACGTCAGCAGGCGCTAGGGACAGTAATAGAAAAAACGTCATTGTGCTAAAAAAAACTATTTACAAGTGCAGGAAAAGATTAGTCAAGATGTAGGGAAAGTATAGGGAGGAATCATTCCACAGCATATATATAGAACAGGGTTCAGTAGGGGAGGTTACATGCTGGGTAATAGGAACAATCCTATTACACCTTGCTGCACTGACAGGGGATCCAAATTGCCATTATACAGCTCTGTAATTCCAGCAAACCGATCTTGTTATTGTGGGGCAAGTGCTGTTTGATGCAGCCATTAACAGGGTTTATTACAAGGAAATATTTATATGTCTTATTTGCCCTTGTGCAGTGCAGTTATATGTTCTAAAGCATTTTTTAGCTTGTATTAGTGGGAAGAAAAGGGCTTATTAGACGTTGTGTGGTGAAGTGTGAAAATTACAGCCCTTTTTGGCATTTAAAAGCAGCACAAAAAAATAATTATTTGCTGTTCAGCGGTGCAGTTATATGTTCTAAAGCCCTTTTTGTCGTGTATTAGTGGCAAAAGAAAAATATATTTGCTGTTCAGCAGTGCAGTTATATGTTCTAAAGCCCATTTTGTCGTGTATAAGTGGTAAAATAATTTTTTTTGCAGTTCAGCAGTGCAGTTATATGTTCTATATCCCTTTTTGTCGTGTATTAGTGGCAAAAGAAAAATATATTTGCTGTTCAGCGGTGCAGTTATATCTTCCAAAGCCCTTTTTGTCATGTATTAGTGGCAAAAGAAAAATATATTTGCTGTTCAACAGTGCAGTTATATGTTCTAAAGCCCTTTTCGTTGTGTATTAGTGACAAAAGAAAAATATATTTGCCATTCAGCGGTGCAGTTATATGTTCTAAAGCCTTTTGTGGAGTGTATAAGTGGAAAAAAATAAAGGCCTATTTGCCGCACAGCTGTGCAGTTATATGTTCTAAAGCCCTTTTTGTCATATATTAGTGACAAAAGAAAAATACCGTATATTTGCAGTTCAGTGGTGCAGCTATGTGTTCTAAAGCCCTTTTTGTCGTGTATTAGTGGCAAATGAAAAATATATTTGCCGTTCAGCAACAGTATGAGTGCACTCATCCAAGGGCGCACAAGCTGAATGTGCTCCTGTCCAAGTTGCTGCTGCTGCAGTCCCTCCCTTTCCAAGTGGTGGACTCTGCACCTTTCAGAGAACTGATGGCTTGTGCCGAGCTGTGGTGGAGAGTCCCAGGCCATCATTTATTTTCCAAAAAGGCAGTACCAGCCCTGCACACACATGTAGAACAGAAGGTTGGCCATTCCCTGAGCCTGTCGGTGTCTGCCAAAGTGCACGGAAGCACCGACGTGTGGAGCTGTAACTACGGTCAGAGACAATACATGTCCTTTACGGCCCACTGGGTGAATGTGGTTCCTGCAAAGCCACATCAGCAACTTGGCCAGTTGACGCTGCTTCCGCCTCCATGTTGTCACGCCGTTGGTCCTGCAACAATGTCCGCCTCTGCCTCCTCATCCTCCACTGCAGGGATAATTCACAGTGCCCCTCCAGCATACCACATGTGCAGGGCACGGCGGTGTCACACTGTTCTGCACCTGGTTTGCCTTGGCGAACGGAGTCACACATGTGAGGAACTACTCTGTGTCATTTGTCAAGAAATCGAATCCTGGCTTTCTCCGCAACAACTCAAAATCGGAACCATGGTGACTGACAACAGGAAGCACATGTTGCCAGCGCTGCGTCAGGGAGGGCTGAGCCATGTGCCCTGCATGGCACACATTGTTCAATCTGGTTGTCAAGCGGTTCCTGAAGTCTTCCACCCATCTGCAAGATATCCTAAAAATGCCCAGGAAACTTTGCATGCACTTCAGCCACTCGTACACCGCAAAGCACACCCTCCTTGAGCTGCAGCGGCAGAACGGCATCCACCAACATAGGCTGATATGCGACGTTTCCACCCATTGGAATTCCACACTGCATATGTTGGACGGACTATACGAACAGAGAAAGCCCATAAATGATTTCTTGATGATTCAAGCGGATAGGAGTACTCCCATGTGTAACTTCGATGTCAGCCAATGGCAGAGACCGGTTTTATCTGGCTTCCTGCCTCAGCTACTATTCTGATGCTGCCACCCGCCTGATGCCACAGTGCTACTTCTTTCACCCACCATCTTCAGCTGGTACTTTTATTGCCACCCACCTCCCCACTCTATCACCGGGTCACTCTGTGGTCTCCTGATGCTGCTGTCACCTCCACACTATGTCACCTTGCCACTCTGTGGTCTCCTGATGCTACTGCCATTTCCCCACTCTGTCGCCGGGTCACTCTGTGGTCTCCTGATGCTGCTTCCACCTCCACACTATGTCACCTTGCCACTCTGTGGTCTCCTGATGCTGATGCTGCCAACTCCACACTGTCATTGTGCCACCCTGTCGTCTACTCCTGATACTGCTGCTGCCGCCACCTCTGCACTCTGTAATTGTGCCACTCTGTGGCCTCCTGATGCTGCCGCCACCTCCACACTCTTTCATTGTGCCACTCTGTGGCCTCCTGATGCTGCTGATGCCACCTCTACACTGTCATTGTGCCACTCTGTGGCCTCCTGATGCTGCCACCACCTCAACACTCTTTCATTGTGTCAGTCTGTGGCCTCCTGATGCTGCTGCCGCCACCTCCAGACTCTGTCATTGGGCGACTCTGTGGTTTCCTTAGGCTCCATCCACCTCACCACTATGTTATAGGGCCATTCTGTGGACTTTGCATGCTGTTCCCATCCTCCCCACTTCATGACTGGGCCACTATTTTGTATTTCAGCCTGGCTGACATCATAATTTATTTGACCCTTCTTCTGATCTGTCAGAAGTAAGGGAAAATGAGATGCACAATGGATACTGTCTGTGTAGCAGCTATAAGGCCTGTATGGTCCCATCAGAATTGGCTTAGGATTTGGTAGCCAAAAGCAGGAGTGGGTACAAAACACAGAAGACATGCAAATATTCTATTTGCGTGTCATCTCTGTTTTGGATCCACTCCTGTTTTTTTGGCATTAGCAATACTGATGGATTACTGACCAAATGCTGACCGAGTGAAGGCGGATGCTCAACAGACAGGATCTGTTTTTGAGGGTTATTGTTCAGTCAGATCAGAGGAAGGGCAAAATAATCAGTGACATCAACACAAACATACTGCTGACACCCTCTCCACTCTGTCGGGGGCTCTACTTGTATAAGCGTTTAATAGAACAGGTTCTGTAGACATCTATGTGGAATATGCAGACGATGGTGTAAAAGGAGTGCGCTTCTTCTTGACGCTAACATCAACCTGTAAGGCCCCGTGACTGCCCAAATGAGAGAAGTGTCCAGTGATTCTAAGAGCGACGCCTGTTATCTGCATGTCATACTGACTCACAGTATTATCTCACAACCACAGCAGACTCCCTATGCATGTTACTGCAAGGCCCAGTGTTCTACACCACTATAAAGTCTCTCTGTAGCCAGGAAATAGCCGTTTTTTTAAGCGATGCGTCTCAAATAAATTCGCATCGAACTGAATTTTTTCGTAAAATTCAGTGAACCGGCCGAATCGAATTTTTTTAAAATTTGCTCATCTCTAGATGCAAGTACATATAAGATATTAGAGAAAGATCCCACAAAGACAAAAAAAGACTACTGGCCATGTGTGAAAAGGCCATAGAAAAAAGTGTCTTAAATAAATCATAGTGTGACTTTATTCTTGACACGCCGAAAAGACTGCCAATGTTTTAGTGCGTTCTGAAGGTCCCCAAAGATTCAAATAATCCCCCAGATAAAGTAGACCCATAGTCTAGGGGGATAGGGTCATTGACATCCAATCTGTCACAGTCTGTCATTTTTTACAACCATATGTTAAGGATACTCTATCCTATTTGAAAGATACTACAACAGTGATAGATCTTTTGGAAAATATAACACCTCAGCCCGGCTGGATTATGGCTACTCTAGATGTAAGCTCATTGTACACAAGCATTAATCATGCATAAGGTAAGAAAGCGGTATCTATAATAATAAAACAAAAAAGGAATTTATACTCAAAGGGATTGATTTTGTACTGTCCCATAGTTATTTTTATTATAATTCAAAATTTTATTTACAGATAACGAGAACCTCCATGGGCACCAGATTCACTCCAGCTATGTCAACCTTTTTATGGGAGCATAGGAGCAGGATGTTGTGGCACCTAAGCGGGTGTCAGGTCTGGTGCTCTGGCGGCGTTATATAGACGACATTATTTTAATTTGGGATAGATCAGAACAAGAACTCACACAATTCATAGAAGAAATCAAAAATTACCAACTTAATCTCAAATTTACACCCAACATCAGTACACAAACTATAGAATTTCTAGACCTAAGATTTGAAATTAAAGAATCAATGTTTACATGTAGTACCTATCAAAAATCTGTGGCCAAAAATAGCTTTATTTTAACCACCTCAGCCCCCTTAGCTTAAACACCCTTAATGACCAGGCCACTTTTTACACTTCTGACCTACACTACTTTCACCGTTTATTGCTCGGTCATGCAACTTACCACCCAAATGAATTTTACCTCCTTTTCTCCTCACTAATAGAGCTTTCATTTGGTGGTATTTCGTTGCTGCTGACATTTTTACTTTTTTTGTTATTAATCGAAATTTAACGATTTTTTTGAAAAAAAATGACATTTTTCACTTTCAGTTGTAAAATTTTGCAAAAAAAACGACATCCATATATAAATTTTTCTCTAAATTTATTGTTCTACATGTCGTTGATAAAAAAAAAATGGTTTGGGTAAAAGTTATAGCGTTTACAAACTATGGTACAAAAATGTGAATTTCCGCTTTTTGAAGCAGCTCTGACTTTCTGAGCACCTGTCATGTTTCCTGAGGTTCTACAATGCCCAGACAGTACAAACACCCCACAAATGACCCCATTTCGGAAAGTAGACACCCTAAGGTATTCGCTGATGGGCATAGTTAGTTCATAGAACTTTTTATTTTTTGTCACAAGTTAGCGGAAAATGATGTTTTTCTTTTTTTTCTTACAAAGTCTCATATTCCACTAACGTGTAAAAACTTCTATGAACTCACTATGCCCATCAGCGAATACCTTGGGGTGTCTTCTTTCCAAAATGGGGTCACTTGTGGGGTAGTTATACTGCCCTGGCATTCTAGGGGCCCAAATGTGTGGTAAGTAGTTTGAAATCAAAATCTGTAAAAAATGGCCGGTGAAATCCGAAAGGTGCTCTTTGGAATGTGGGCCCCTTTGCCCACCTAGGCTGCAAAAAAGTATCACACATGTGGTATCTCCGTACTCAGGAGAAGTTGGGCAATGTGTTTTGGGGTGTCATTTTTCATATACCTATGCTGGGTGAGAGAAATATCTTGGCAAAAGACAACTTTTCCCATTTTTTTATACAAAGTTGGCATTTGACCAAGATATTTATCTCACCCAGCATGGGTATATGTAAAATGACACCCCAAAACACATTGCCCAACTTCTCCTGAGTACGGAGATACCACATGTGTGACACTTTATTGCAGCCTAGGTGGGCAAAGGGGCCCACATTCCAAAGAGCACCTTTCGGATTTCACCGGCCATTTTTTACAGATTTTGATTTCAAACTACTTACCACACATTTGGGCCCCTAGAATGCCAGGGCAGTATAACTACCCCACAAGTGACCCCATTTTGGAAAGAAGACACCCCAAGGTATTCGCTGATGGGCATAGTGAGTTCATGGAAGTTTTTATTTTTTTGTCACAAGTTAGTGGAATATGAGACTTTGTAAGAAAAAAAAATCATCATTTTCCGCTAACTTGTGACAAAAAAAAAAAAATTCTAGGAACTCGCCATGCCCCTCACGGAATACCTTGGGGCGTCTTCTTTCCAAAATGGTGTCACTTGTGGGGTAGTTATACTGCCCTGGCATTCTAGGGGCCCTAATGTGTGGTAAGTAGGTAAATGACCTGTGAAATCCTAAAGGTGCTCTTTGGAATGTGGGCCCCTTTGCCCACCTAGGCTGCAAAAAAGTGTCACACATGTGGTATCGCCGTATTCAGGAGAAGTTGGGCAATGTGTTTTAGGGTGTCTTTTTACATATACTCATGCTGGGTGAGAGAAATATCTCGGCAAAAGACAACTTTTCCCATTTTTTATACAAAGTTGGCATTTGACCAAGATATTTATCTCACCCAGCATGGGTATATGTAAAATGACACCCCAAAACACATTGCCCAACTTCTCCTGAGTACGGCGATACCAGATGTGTGACACTTTTTTGCAGCCTAGATGCGCAAAGCGGCCCAAATTCCTTTTAGGAGGGCATTTTTAGACATTTGGATCCCAGACTTCTTCTCACGTTTTAGGGCCCCTAAAATGCCAGGGCAGTATAAATACCCCACATTTTGGAAAGAAGACACCCCAAGGTATTCAATGAGTGGCATGGCGAGTTCATAAAATAATATTTTTTTTGCCACAAGTTAGCGGAAATTGATTTATTTTTTTTTTCTCACAAAGTCTCCCTTTCCGCTAACTTGGGACAAAAATTTCAATCTTTCATGGACTCAATATGCCCCTCACGGAATACCTTGGGGTGTCTTCTTTCCGAAATGGGGTCACATGTGGGGTATTTATACTGCCCTGGCATTCTAGGGGCCCTAAAGCGTGAGAAGAAGTCTGGAATATAAATGTCTAAAAAAATTTACGCATTTGGATTCCGTGAGGGGTATGGTGAGTTCATGTGAGATTTTATTTTTTGACACAAGTTAGTGGAATATGAGACTTTGTAAGAAAAAAATAATAATTTCCGCTAACTTGGGCCAAAAAAATGTCTGAATGATCAATGACAGGGGGGTGAAAAATGACAGGGGGGTGATCAGGGAGTCTATATGGGGTGATCACCCCCCTGTCATTGATCACCCCCCTATAAGGCTCCATTCAGATATCCGTATGTGTTTTGCGGATCCGATCCATGTATCCGTGGATCCGTAAAAAACATGCAGACATCTGAATGCAGCCTTACAGGGGGGTGATCAATGACAGGGGGTGAAAAATGACAGGGGGGTGATCAGGGAGTCTATACAGGGTGATCACCCCCCTGTCATTGATCACCCCCTATAAGGCTCCATTCAGATATCCGTATGTGTTTTGCGGATCCGATCCATGTATCCGTGGATTCGTAAAAAACATACGGACATCTGAATGCACCCTTACAGGGGGGTGATCAATGACAGGGGGGTGAAAAATGACAGGGGGGTGATCAGGGAGTCTATATGGGGTGATCACCCCCCTGTCATTGATCACCCCCTATAAGGCTCCATTCAGATATTCGTATGTGTTTTGCGGATCCGATCCATGTATCCGTGGATCCGTAAAAAACATACGGACATCTGAATGCAGCCTTACAGGGGGGGTGATCAATGACAGGGGGGTGATCAATGACAGGGGGGTAATCAGGGAGTCTATATGGGGTGATCACCCCCCTGTCATTGATCACCCCCCTATAAGGCTCCATTCAGATATCCGTATGTGTTTTGTGGATCCGATCCGTGTATCCGTGGATCCGTAAAAAACATACGGACATCTGAATGCAGCCTTACAGGGGGGTGATCAATGACAGGGGGGGTGAAAAATGACAGGGGGGTGACAAGGGAGTCTACAGGGAGTGCAGAATTATTAGGCAAGTTGTATTTTTGAGGATTAATTTTATTATTGAACAACAACCATGTTCTCAATGAACCCAAAAAACTCATTAATATCAAAGCTGAATATTTTTGGAAGTAGTTTTTAGTTTTAGCTATTTTAGGGGGATATCTGTGTGTGCAGGTGACTATTACTGTGCATAATTATTAGGCAACTTAACAAAAAACAAATATATACCCATTTCAATTCTTTATTTTTACCAGTGAAACCAATATAACATCTCAACATTCACAAATATACATTTCTGACATTCAAAAACAAAAGAAAAACAAATCAGTGACCAATATAGCCACCTTTCTTTGCAAGGACACTCAAAAGCCTGCCATCCATGGATTCTGTCAGTGTTTTGATCTGTTCACCATCAACATTGCGTGCAGCAGCAACCACAGCCTCCCAGACACTGTTCAGAGAGGTGTACTGTTTTCCCTCCTTGTAAATCTCACATTTGATGATGGACCACAGGTTCTCAATGGGGTTCAGATCAGGTGAACAAGGAGGCCATGTCATTAGATTTTCTTCTTTTATACCCTTTCTTGCCAGCCACGCTGTGGAGTACTTGGACGCGTGTGATGGAGCATTGTCCTGCATGAAAATCATGTTTTTCTTGAAGGATGTAGACTTCTTCCTGTACCACTGCTTGAAGAAGGTGTCTTCTAGAAACTGGCAGTAGGACTGGGAGTTGAGCTTGACTCCATCCTCAACCCGAAAAGGCCCCACAAGCTCATCTTTGATGATACCAGCCCAAACCAGTACTCCACCTCCACCTTGCTGGCGTCTGAGTCGGACTGGAGCTCTCTGCCCTTTACCAATCCAGCCACGGGCCCATCCATCTGGCCCATCAAGACTCACTCTCATTTCATCAGTCCATAAAACCTTAGAAAAATCAGTCTTGAGATATTTCTTGGCCCAGTCTTGACGTTTCAGCTTGTGTGTCTTGTTCAGTGGTGGTCGTCTTTTAGCCTTTCTTACCTTGGCCATGTCTCTGAGTATTGCACACCTTGTGCTTTTGGGCACTCCAGTGATGTTGCAGCTCTGAAATATGGCCAAACTGGTGGCAAGTGGCACGCTTGACTTTTCTCAGTTCATGGGCAGTTATTTTGCGTCTTGGTTTTTCCACACGCTTCTTGCGACCCTGTTGACTATTTTGAATGAAACGCTTGATTGTTCGATGATCACGCTTCAGAAGCTTTGCAATTTGAAGAGTGCTGCATCCCTCTGCAAGATATCTCACTATTTTTGACTTTTCTGAGCCTGTCAAGTCCTTCTTTTGACCCATTTTGCCAAAGAAAAGGAAGTTGCCTAATAATTATGCACACCTAATATAGGGTGTTGATGTCATTAGACCACACCCCTTCTCATTACAGAGATGCACATCACCTAATATGCTTAATTGGTAGTAGGCTTTCGAGCCTATACAGCTTGGAGTAAGAAAACATGCATAAAGAGGATGATGTGGTCAAAATACTCATTTGCCTAATAATTCTGCACTCCCTGTATATGGGGTGATCACCCCCCTGTCATTGATCACCCCCCTATAAGGCTCCATTCAGATATCCGTATGTGTTTTGCGGATCCGATCCATGTATCCGTGGATCCGTAAAAAACATACGGACATCTGAATGCAGCCTTACAGGGGGTGATCAATGACAGGGGGGTGATCAATGACAGGGGGGTGATCAGGGAGTCTATATGGGGTGATCACCCCCCTGTCATTGATCACCCCCCTATAAGGCTCCATTCAGATGTCCGTATGTGTTTTGCGGATCCGATCCATGTATCCGTGGATCCGTAAAAAACATACGGACATCTGAATGCAGCCTTACAGGGGGGTGATCAATGACAGGGGGGTGATCAGGGAGTCTATATGGGGTGATCACCCCCCTGTAAGGCTCCATTCAGACGTCTGTATGTGTTTTGCGGATCCGATCCATGTATCCGTGGATCCGTAAAAAACATACGGACGTCTGAATGCAGCCTTACAGGGGGGTGTTTAATGACAGGGGGGTGATCAATGACAGGGGGGTGATCAGGGAGTCTATATGGGGTGATCACCCCCGTCATTGATTACCCCACTGTAAGGCTCCATTCAGACGTCCGTACGTGTTTTGCGGATCCGATCCATCTATCATTGGATCCGTAAAAATCATACGGACCTCTGAATGGAGCCTTACAGGAGGGTGATCAATGACAGGGGGGTGATCAGGGAGTCTATATGGGGTGATCAGGGGTGATCAGTGGTTGATAAGGGGTTAATAAGTGACAGGGGGAGGTGTAGTGTAGTGTAGTGGTGTTTGGTGCTACTTTACTGAGCTGCCTGTGTCCTCTGGTGGTCGATCCAAACAAAAGGGACCACCAGAGGACCAGGTAGCAGGTATATTAGACGCTGTTATCAAAACAGCGTCTAATATACCTGTTAGGGGTTAAAAAAAATCCCATCTCCAGCCTGCCAGTGAACGATCGCCGCTGGCAGGCTGGAGATCCACTCGCTTACCTTCCGTTCCTGTGAGCGCGCGCCTGTGTGCGCGCGTTCACAGGAAATCTCGGCTATCGCGAGAGGACGCGTGTATGCGTCCACCCAGAAGAGCAGGGCCGCCGCCAGGACGCAATCCTGCGTACGGCGGTCCTGAGGAGGTTAAATACAAGTTGCTATCTGCCCCGTTGGCTACTCAATGTACCATTTAGCCAGTTCCGTCGCCTTAAACGCAATTGTACATTACAAGACCAGTTTGAAATCGAAGCAGAACAGTTGACAGCTCAATTTTTGGATAAACAATATCCATTAGACCCTGTGGATGATGCACTAAATAGAGTAAGGGAGTGATAGAGCCACATTTTTTCAGAAATCAAGTCAAATGAAACATGAAGATAATGACACATCCAAAATAATATTACCGTTTAACGTAAAACATAAAAAGATATCAGCCATTTTTCACAAACATTTGCATTTGCTACATGAAGACAAACTTCTGGGTATGAATCTCCCTACTAAACCACCAGTAGTATATACAAGAGCCACTCATTTAGGCCTAAAAGTGGTACCAACTATTAGAAAACCAAAAGAAAAGCTATTAACAGCCCCATGGACTTAAACGGATTCTAAAGATGCGGCATATGCCGTAACTGTAGACTATCTAAGTTTGAGAGAAAAACAACCAAAATATTGTCCACAACCAATGGGTTTGAATGGGAGATCTAGTAAACCCTGTTGTGCAATAGCAAGACGGTAATCTATATTTTGGAATGCCCCTGCGCGAAGCAATACATTGGATGTACGGGAAGGACCCTGAAGGTCAGAATATCAGAACATATTAATAATATAAAAACAGGGTACGAAAAACATAGTGTCAAACCACTTCAGAGTATATCATGGTAATGATCCAGCAGGACTGAAATTTGCAGCTATCAAGTCTGTGAGAAAGACTGGAGAGGGGGGGGACTTTATATCCAGGATGTAAAGACATGAATTACAAATGATCTATGAGTTTGGTTTTTTGTTGCCTTCCAGACTCAATACGGAATTGGAGGTTTTTGGATTTCTATAGTTGGGTCCGTGGCAGGGTTTTATGAGATGTCAAGGTCATGTATATCTAGTTTTGGTAGATATACTTTTCATGTGAGTCATAAAAATATAACAAATAACTTGAAAATATAAAATGTGTATTATAAGACAAAAATACCTGTCCGGTCCAGGTTTTTAATGCTACGTGTAGCTCCATATAAGGAGCAACAGGTCCCCTAATATCATACTATATGTTCCACTGAGGAAGAAACTTATAGTTTCCAAATGCATCTGGAGGAATAGTACACTGCGGTATCTCTGTACCTAACACTATCGCAACTTAAAAGATCTAGAGGATTTAATCTATTTAGTTACAGCAAACATGAGGAGCTGCGTTCAGAAATTGAGATCCCGCATGTACTAAAGATAATGCCGGCATAAGCGTGGACTGCAAACTCCAATAGCCAGCAGTTACCAGTGAGGATCACAACAAAAACAAAACAGGTATATAATGAATATCCACGCCAAATATATCTAATACTGCCTGAGGCAGTATGGCGGAGCTGACAGACCCTGGGATTGGTAAGAAACGCTATAGCGCAATTCACACCATATATCTTAAAGCAAAACCTCTCCTCTGCTGTAACGAACCATTGTAACATATTTACCTTGCGACATTGATTATCCTCTATTGCTACAACAGAGTGCTCCATTTTCAACTGTGCCATACTAAGTAACACAATACTATAGAAACTGGCCAGGAAAAAACAATGCACATGAAGATTAATCAAGAACTCATACTGAGAGCCGCAACCATATAACGCACTGTATGAACTAATTTTAGTTCCGTTTGCGTGAGCTCCACAATTGGATATTAAAAGGGACCAAGACTGTGATTATTTGACATTAATTAGATGTTTTTAGATGTTTTATATGATATAAATTTTGTGAATGGTATTATAAATTGTATTTTTATATTTTAATCTGTGAGCCGGCCATTGTTCATATTGTTTATAAATTAGCTAAGTTGTTTGAGCTGGCTGAGCTCCAGTCTGGTGTGCCCCTTAAATCCATTGCATCCCAATAGTGGCACAATAAAGCAGTAACCTAGTCCCTCACTAGCAATTCTCTAGCTGTAATGCACAGTTTCTATACAGTTTCAAGTTGAACTAGGACCTTCTAGTGGGAGGGTGGAGTGGAGAAGCGCAAACAGATACAAAGTTACAATTTCCATCTGTCATAGACTTGCATTAGATCTTCAATAATACCTAATGGGAATTATGAAGCAGTTTTTCGATACAAAAACAAGTATTCAGACATAATAACAGGGCTCAAGATGGCGACCAAAACGGTCGCCAATGCGCCTTAAAATTTGCAGATGGCGACAAGACTTTTTAGTCTTGTCGCCATTTGCGACTGTACCGCCGCGATCCTGCACAGCCTAAATTCTCTTCAGTAGCACACTGCACAGTGGAGAAGGAAGGAGTCCCTCCCTCTCCACTGTGACGCGGCCGCCACTACCACCAATGGGGATATAGCAGGGAGGAGGAGGGAAGGAGCTGTCGCCACTGCGCCACCGATGAATGTAAAACATAAGTATAGGCAGCGGTATCACAGACCCGGCACCCGGCCTCAATAACAGGGCATGCGATACGCGGCAATTAACCCCTCAGGTGCCACAGATCGCATGCCCTGTTATTGAGGCCGGGTGCCGGGTCTGTGATACCGCTGCAGACAATTGTATAAAGGAGTTAAAGAGGACTTTTCATGGGTCCAAAGAATATGAACTTAGTAGCAGGCTGCATAGAGCGGCGCCCAGGGATCTAAGTGCACTTACTATTATTCCTGGGCGCCGCTCAGTTCACCCGCTGTGGCCCCCGGTATTTTCAACATTCAGAGCAAGGAGGAGGAGACGCCAGTGTCTCTCCTTCTCCATGACAACAGCGCTGTCCAATCACAGCGCAGAGCTCAGAGCCAGGGAGAACAAAAACCTCCCTCGCTCTGAGCTCTGATTGGACAGCGCTGCTGTCCTGGAGAAGGAGAGACACTGGCGTCTCCTCCTCCTTGCTCTGAATGTTGAAAATACCTGGGGCCACATCGGGTGAACGGAGCGGTGCCCAGGAATAATAGTAAGTGCACTTAGATCCCTGGGCTCCGCTCTATGCAGCCTGCTACTAAGTTCATATTCTTTGGACCCACAAAAGGTCCTCTTTAATTACATTCATTGGTAGTGCAGTGCGCCCCCCCAAAGCCTCATCCCCCCATTATCACTGGCCACAAGTCCCCCCCCCCAATTGTTATATGGTGGCCACAGGGTCCCCTCCCCTCCATTGGTGGCAGTGGCAGATTACACTGCTGGGGCTCAGATCGTTACCATGGCAGCCAGGATGCTACTGAAGCCCTGGCTGCCATGTTCAGCTCCCTGCTGCTGTGTGCACAGAGCACAGGGCAGCAGGGAGATGTGTGAGATCCTATTCACCCTGATAGATCTTTATCAGGGTGAATAGCACAAGGGATGAAAAGATCCAGGTTCTAGTCCCTAAGGGAAGAAATGGTTATTAAATAAAAAGTTAAAAAAACAAAAAAAACACCAAAATACTAAAAGTTTAAATGGCCCCCTTCCCAGTTTTACATATAAAATTTACAAACAATAAAGAATAAACATATTACATATCGCCACATCCCAAAAGGTGTGAGCTATTAAAATATTGAAAAATATTTCTGCTCGGTGAAGGCCGTACCAGAAAAAAAAACTCTAAACCACGCAATTCGCCATTTTTAGTCACCTTGTCCCCCAGAAGATGTCACTGGATCTGAGAGGTATGTGGTGCTGTTTTCTCCTATATGTAATGCTGGCTCACTACTGTGACCTGCGTCTCATCTTCTCAAAGTCCTTTTTTTTTATTATATGCATTTTAAATTTGGCGACTAAAAAATGTAAGTTGGCTCCTAAATTTTTTAGTTTAGGAGCCAATGGCTCCTGGTCATTTTTTTTTTGTCTGGAGCACTGCATAACATAGCTAGAGCAGACATTCAAAAGGTCAATCTGTCTGGTTTTGGTGGTAAACAAGTCAAGCTTTTTTCCTCCAAAACATACTCTTCTTTAACCCTTATGGTAGCTGTGGAAAATGATTAGCTTCTCATTAATAGCTAGAAAGTCCCAAAAGTCTCTCAGTATTCATTAACCCTCTCCACAGTGCCATGCAAATATAGTACAAATGAAAATTATATGTATTACAACATATAAAATGCAGTTACACAGTATTAAACAATATAAGTAAATTAAATAAAGTAAGGAGTTGATAACCTTGCATAGGGGAAACAGGGGCAAATGTCCACAAATGTCCAGACTTCAAAGTACCCCTGCTCCATGGCACTACAACTTACCCTGTGGGAAGGTGCCTATCACAGTCTCTCCTGTGACAGGGCTCAGAAGATCTAAGAGACTGGCTAACACTGAGGAAGGGGCGTTTTGTGGCCCCGAAACGTGTTTGGTAAAAAGGACAGCAAATAAATTTGTACTCTATATATATGCGGCTTGAATATAGGGGTAATAATGAGTTGTCAGGAATTGAAAGGATATAAATAACACCGCTATATCTTCCAAACACAGCAGACCGAAGGAACTCTAGAACCCAGAAAGTACGCCCTGCCTCCTGCCGCCGTCACGTGGGATGCCACGAGTAGACAGCTGGATCACGTGGGACGCCGCATAGGTCCTGACAGGTTAATGAGGAAGAAATACCCCGTAGAAGCTGCAAGATCGAGCACGAATACTGTGTCGAGCGGTAAAGTATAAATATACATGCTGAAGCTCTATGTGATATAACCGATAAGCGCATGATTTAATATTGGAACTATCATTTTGGACAAAAACATTGATACATAGAGAAAGATATGGTATACCAAATGAAGAGTGTCATAGATTAAAAGAGCTGCTGATCAAGTGAATACAATTTTAACACATGTGGACATTTACTCCCCTTTTTTATTGTGCTGATATATTTATATATTTTTTATTGTGTCGGTATATTGATATTTTTATTGCTACTGTTTGCACAATTGATTGCTGCTGATATTAATATCCTATTAGGAGGTTTTATTGTGTGGCACCTATATGCATTTTTAGATATTTTTAAATCCAAATAAAATATATATTTATTTATTTATATATCGATTAGTTGGTGGTCCATGTGGTCCTAGTATTGAGTGCCCCCCCACACTTTTTTCTAATTTTTTTTTCTCTTTTTTCCTGACCTTTTCCCTTTCCCTAGTTTCCAGGCCTAGTACCTTTTCCCTTCCCTCTTGTGGTTTGTGTGGAGTTTACTCCCCGCACAGCGCCGTGACAGTGTCTGAGCAATAGGTTCTAGCTTGATTGGTTCCTGAAAAGCTATGTTTGTTTACCCGTGTACTGTCTTCTAACTGTTTCCTTGATTTCCCTGATTTCACCCTTCGCTTCCTGATCTGACCTCTGCTTGATCTTTATTCTGACATTGAGCTACCTGCCTTGACCGCAGTCCCATTTGCAGTTTGCCACAAACCATGTAAGGGACAGAGCAAACATGTGGAAGAAGGTGCTCTGATCAGATAAGACCAAAGTTGAACTTTTTGGCTTTAATGCAAAACACTGTGTAGTGAAAAACTAACACTGCATATCACCATGAACACCCCATCTCCATCCCCCATGCTGCAGGGATGCTTTTGTTCAGCAGGGACAGGGAAGCTGGTCAGAGTTGATGGGAAGTTGGATGGAGCTAAATACAGGGCAATCCTGGAGGAAAACCAGTTAAAGGCTACAAAAGACTTAAGACAGGGGCAGAGGTTCACCTTCTAGCAGGACAACAACCCTAAAAATACATCCAGAGCTAAAATGGAATGGTTTAGATCAAAGCATATTCAGGTTTTAGAATGTCCCCAATCAAAGTCTCCAGACCTAAATCCCATTGACTTGACTTGAAAATTGCTGTTCACACACAGTCTCCATCCAATCTGACTGAGCTTGAACTATTTTGCAAAGAAGAATGGGCAAAAATGTCAGACTCTAGATGTGCAAAGCTGGTAGAGACATATCCCAAAAGACTTGTAGCTGTAATTGCAGCAAAAGGTGGCTCTACGAAGAATTGACTCAGGGGGCCTGAATACAAATACACAACACAATTTCCAGATTTTTATTTATTAAAAATTGTGAAAACTGTATGTTATTTTCTTTTCACTTCACACAAACTTGCTAATCTGTGTTGGTCTGTCATATAAAATCCCATTAAAATACATTTAAGTTTGTGGGTATAATGTGAAAAAATTTGGAAAAGTTCAAAAGGTGTAAATACTTTTTCAAGGCACTGTATTCCCCATAATATAACAATTCTGGAGTATCTATTCTTGGGACTCTACTGTAATTCCACCTAGAAATTAATAAATAAATTAACAACTAAGCATTACTACTCCTCTATAGTGTTGATCGCGAATATTCTACTCGCAAATTTTTATCGCAAATTTTGGCACTTTGAGAATTTGCGAAGATGTAGAATATAGTGTTATATCTTCGTAATCGCAAATATTCTAGATTTTTGTTTCATCAGTACCCTCACTGCTTCTTGCTTGTGGGCCAATGAGAAGGCTGCAATATCTTTGTCTGAGCTTAGCAACATCCCTAGCAACCAATAGGAAAGTTGTCTACCCCTTACTATATAATATTTTTTTTGCAGTTCTGAGAGAGAGAGCAGTGACATTGCTGTGCTCTGTGCTTTCATCTGGATCCTTATTCAATTACATTAGTTAGTTAGTTAGTTAGTTAGTTAGTTAGTTAGTTAGTTAGTTAGTTAGTTAGTTAGCTCATATATATAATACAGATAGTTAGGGGGAGATAGTCAGTGTAGGTTAGATAGTGATATAGTGTAGCTGATAGGTTCCAGTGCAGGGTGTTAGGTGGTGTGATAGGAATTATTGTTTCACTGCTGTCCATACATACATGCTACAGACATAGTGCTGTGATGTCACAACAATACACCAATCAGTAATATCTACTCAGACCTGATAAAATGTGAAGTTGCATGTATTGCGCAAAAAATATGCGCATCATTAGTGCCCATTTGCGCAATCGAGAAAATAATGATTTGAGATCACGAATTCTAGAATTCGCTAATTTATTGCGAATATTATGCGAAATATCGCGAAAACTAATATTGCCTATGCTGCTCATCACTACTCCCCTACACAGTCTGGCACTACCAGCACAGATTGGACAGTAGCACACTGTGTAGAGACACTCCCCCAATTGGTAAAACCTAGTTGTAATTTTATTCATGCATTTTTAGGAGGTTTAACAGAAGAAGTACACGACATAAAGCTTTAATAAAATATGTTCCAGAATTGTTATTTTATGGAAAATACAAGTATTTACCCAAAAATATGTCTAGAGAATCAACAGGTCCTCTTTAAGTATAGTTATTAATTTATAAAGCACCTCTAAAATGTAAAGGATTTTGAGGATATTTAGTATTACATTTAGAGGTATATGCAATGCGCCTGGCCAGCTGCCTGGGGGTCCTTCCCTAGAATTTGTTTTGTCATGACGCAAGTTGCATTGGAGCAACAAGGGACAGAGTCCCCTTAAGTAAATTATGTAGGGGGTACCCAGATGTTGGAATGCCAAAGTGGTGTAAGGGCAGCCTATAATATCCCTTTAAGTGTGGCTGTGCACGTGTCACGGTGCTCCTACCTGGATATCCTGAAACCCCAGACGTGGCCGTGCAAAGCAGAGCAAGGGGTAGGATGAATGGTTGATGAAGAAATTAATTGAGTCCAGACTTGTATTAGAGTTAACAACAGCTTTACTTGAATAAGCTTTCATCAGGGAACAATCTTCCAACTTTATCTTGATTACCAGCAGGCAGTGGCATAAATTCTGACAGGCAAACACTTTCGGCTCTGCTACATCGGCTACTCTTTAGCTCTGCTGTACTATCAGGATTAAATAGAAATGTTTCTTTGCTGTATGCTGCAACAACTTTCTGTAGTCTGACTCTGTCTTTGTCTTTATCATTATCTTTGTCTTTATCCAGGGAACCTTTCCTCCTGGCTTCTGAGGCTCTTTGCTATTTTCTCTTATTCCAACAGAGCAAACAGTGCTCTGCTGGCTGGCCTTAGCAGGGCTCATCCAGCAGGGACGAGGGCCTGTTGCCTTCCCCAAGCAGGGGATAAGCTAGGCTAACTTCTGCAGGGCTCGTCCAGGAGGGACGAGGCCTGCTGCCTTCCCCAAGCAGGGGATCCTCTAGACCAGTGATGCCCAACCTACGGCCCGTGGGCCAAATGCGGTCATGCGGCCCGCGCAGTAACAGGACTTTATCAGCGCACTAGCGCAGGGCGCGCTGCGAACGACACAGCCTGTTCCTTCAATCTCTCCGCCCAGCGCCGCCTCCTGGCTAATTTATTCACTGCACTTGCCTCTGTGAAATTGAAGAGAAGCGCCGTAATCTCGCACAGGCGCACTGGCAGAGGCATCGAAGTGCGCATGCACCATCTTCCTGGCCTCTGCCAGTGCGCCTGTGCGAGATTACGGCGCTTCTCTTCAATTTCACAGAGGCAAGTGCAGTGAATAAATTAGCTAGGAAGCGGCTCTGGGTGGGGGGGATATCTGTGGATGACACTGAGGGGGGGGGGATATCTGTGGATGACACTGATGGGGGGGAAATCTGTGGATGACACTGAGGGGGGAAATCTGTGGATGACACTGAGGGGGGATATCTGTGGATGACACTGAGGGGGGGGGATATCTGTGGATGACACTGAGGGGGGATATCTGTGGATGACACTGAGGGGGGATCTGTGGATGACACTGAGGGGGGGATCTGTGGATGACACTGAGGGGGATCTGTGGATGACACTGAGGGGGGATCTGTGGATGACACTGAGGGGGGATATCTGTGGATGAGACTGAGGGGGGATCTGTGGATGACACTGAGGGGGGATCTGTGGATGACACTGAGGGGGGGATCTGCGGATGACACTGAGTGGGGGTCTGTGGATGACACTGAGGGGGGATATCTGTGGATGACACTGAGGGGGGGATCTGTGGATGACACTGAGGGGAATCTGTGGATGACACTGAGGGGGGATCTGTGGATGACACTGAGGGGGATCTAGGGAGGGGTGTGGGGATGTTGGGGTGGGAGGTCCTGGAGGGGTGTTTGGGTGGGAGCTCTGGAAGGGGTGGGAGGTACGATAGGTATATGGGGGTGGGAGATCCGCGAGGGGGGGCCCATAATTTTTTTTTCTATGGGGCCCAGTCATTTCTAGCTACACCCCTGATTGGTAAGATTGGGCGGGCACTGGAGCGATAGAGCGCCCTGCTGTAGGAGAAGCCGGCGGGAGATGAAAGGAGGAGGGGCCAGCTCCTGGTGGTGTCGGGCACACGGCGCAAGCATGGCGGTGGAGGATCTGACTGAAGCCTAAAGACCAGACATAAATGTAGACCTGCAGAAGAAGGTGACAGCGCAGTATGTGATGTATACATGTGTGTAATGTATGTAGTGCAGTGTGTGATCATCACATACTGCACTACATACATTACACACATGTATACATCACATGCCCCCTCACAGTAATAATGCCAAGATATGTGCCCTCTTCACAGTAGTAATGCTCACACATGCCCCCTCACAGTAGTTATGCCCAGATATGTGACCCCTCACAGTAATAATGCCAAGATATGTGCCCTCTTCACACACGTAATGCTCACACATGCCCCCTCACAGTAGTTATGCCCAGATATGTGACCCCTCACAGTAATAATGCAAAAATATGTGCCCTCTTCACAGATGTAATGCTCGCACATGCCCCCTCACAGTAGTTATGCCCAGATATGTGTCCCCTCACAGTAGTTACGCCCAGATATGTGCCGTCTCACAGTAGTTATGCCCAGATATGTGCCCTCTTCACAGTAGTTATGCCCTGATATGTGCCCTCCTCACAGTAGTTATGCCCTGATATGTGCCCCCTCACAGTAGTTATGCCCAGATATGTGCCCCCTCACAGTAGTTATGCCAGATATGTGCCCTCTTCACAGTAGTAATGCTCACACGTGCCCCCTCACAGGGTTTGCATTTCTTTCTGGCAAAGCTACCTGGTTCCGTCCCGCAAAAGTTATACCAAGTCTAGTGCGGCCCTCAGATGAAAAAAATGGTTGGCCACCACTGCTCTAGACTGAACTTCACTAACTAGAACTCCTCCCTCTCTAGAGAGGGCTAGAATGGACAGAAGGTTCCACTCTAGGCAAACTAGCTCTGCCAAGCTTGCTGCCACCTGCTGGTGAACCAGGCACATTACATGTAAACAGAACATTACAGGGAAATGGGAAATGCACAGTATTTGAACCTGGAATAAATACACCTGATGACATTAAATCAACCATAGGAGATAGTGGATAGGTGTAAAAGGTGGTAATGCCCCTCTGGGGCGTTACATATACACTCACCTAAAGAATTATTAGGAACACCATACTAATACGGTGTTGGACCCCCTTTTGCATTGATTCGTGGCATTGATTCAACAAGGTGCTGATAGCATTCTTTAGAAATGTTGGCCCATATTGATAGGATAGCATCTTACAGTTGATGGAGATCTGAGGGATGCACATCCAGGGCACGAAGCTCCCGTTCCACCACATCCCAAAGATGCTCTATTGGGTTGAGATCTGGTGACTGTGGGGGCCATTTTAGTACAGTGAACTCATTGTCATGTTCAAGAAACCAATTTGAAATGATTCGAGCTTTGTGACATGGTGCATTATCCTGCTGGAAGTAGCCATCAGAGGATGGATACATGTTCTCATTCTGTTTACGCCAAATTCGGACTCTACCATTTGAATGTCTCAACAGAAATCGAGACATTTTTCCAGTCTTCAACAGTCCAATTTTGGTGAGCTTGTGCAAATTGTAGCCTCTTTTTCCTATTTGTAGTGGAGATGAATGGTACCCGGTGGGGTCTTCTGCTGTTGTAGCCCATCCGCCTCAAGGTTGTGCGTGTTGTGGCTTCACAAATGCTTTGCTGCATACCTCGGTTGTAACGAGTGATTATTTCAGTCAACGTTGCTCTTCTATCAGCTTGAATCAGTCGGCCCATTCTCCTCTGACCTCTAACATCCACAAGGCATTTTTGCCCAGAGGACTGCCGCATACTGGATGTTTTTCCCTTTTCACACCATTCTTTGTAAACCCTTGTCAATCATTGAGTGTAGAGATTCTATAGGTCCAGGTGGAACATTCTGTTGGCAAATGTTCCACTAGACTATTTTCAGAATTCCCATAGCAGTGAATGGAGAGTACGCCTCAGGCCACCATTCTTTAGATAGGAGAGGGTTCCAGAGGTGGGACCTGCACCTATCTGACATTGATGTAATATCCAAGCGATATTCTATCAATGTCTGAAATAGGTATGAGCCTTTCATCTGCAGTGGCTTATTCAAGTCATATGTGTAAATTTGCTTGTTGGTGCTCCACAGTTTAAGGCCTCTGGCAGCACGGCCGTGTTCCGAGGCCGAGAGCGTCCGTGGTAACCCGGCCGGGATTCCTGATGACAGCAGGAGCGCACGGCGTCATTGGTTGCTATGACACCATGCGCTTCATGCCGCCGCTGCTGTACAGTAATACACTCGATTAGCAACCAATGACGCCATGCGCTCCTGCTGTCAGCAGGAATCCCATCTGGGATACCACGGACCGCTCTCGGCCGTGGAACACGGCCGTGTGCATGAGGCCTAAGGTGTTTTTGTCTACTTTTGTCTCACAAGAAGCAATAAAATTGCAAATAGCTACACAAGCAATCAGTACTTTAACTTCTGTGTCACTAGTCTAAGGGCTGATGCACACAAACATATTTTTGTCTGTGTCTGTTCCGTTTTTTTTGTGACCCTCTATGCGTAACCATTGACTTCAATGGGGCCACAGAAAACGGAAATGACTCTGAGTGCATTCCGTGTCCATATGACTGTTCCTCAAAAAAAAGAACATGTCCTATTATTGTCCGCATTACGGACAAGGATAAGGCTATTCTATTAGGGGTTGGCCATTCCAATCTGCAAAAAGTGGAATACACATGGCAGGTATCCGTGTTCTTCGGATCCGTAATTCGCGGACCGCGCAACAACAATGGTCGTGTGCATGAGCCCTTAATGGGTAATCTCCCACAGTGAGAATATAAAATCACAATATGATGTAGTGTCTACCGGCAGAAGTACAATTTAGTTATTTTCTTATGCAATTACCTTCTTTTTACTTTGATGTTCTGAGGTTTCACTTTTGCATACTGCTGCAAAATGATCTAAAGCACAGCATGTTCTATTCTGTTCCACAGTGCATTCCTCACACATGTTCCCCTTTCTGACACGTCTCCTGCAGTTTGCTGCAAGTACTATTGGTGTTCTTATTATAATAAGTATGCATCCGTTCCGTTTTGGTGCCGGACAAAAATAACGCTGTAAGATGCGGTTTTGTGTTCGGTTTGCAAAATTGAAGAAACCGGATCCAGCATGAAAATCAATGTAAGTCAATGGTGCTGGATCCGTTTTTTTTCTTAGTGATTTGTTTAGTTTTGATTTAATACAACCGGATCAGGCTGAAACGGATGCATCCAGATGTATTAAATGGCACAGATCCATTTAATTCCGGTTTTGAGATCCTCTGCTTGATCCCAAAAGCGGAATCAACAAGGCAGATATGAAAGGAGGTTCTACAAACAGATGCAGATTCTTGGTTTTCAATTTACAAAGCCTTTAGCTGAGACAATTCAATGGTTCTAAGCTCGATCCTGCAGACTGAGAAGTAACAGATTTGGTTTCCTAAATAGATTCTTTCTGAGGCTACTTTCACACCTGTGTTAGGTGCGGATCCGTCTGGTATCTGCACAGACGGATCCGCACCTATAATGCAAACCCTTGTATCCATTCAGAACGGATCCGTTTGCATTACCATGAGCAAAAAAAATAAAAAAAAAATATATTTTTTTGTTCATGATAATGCAAACAAATCCGTTTTGACTTACACTGAAAGTCAATGGGCGGCGGATCCGTTTTCAATTGCACCATATTGTGTCAGTGAAAACGGATCCGTCCCCATTGATTTACATTGTAAGTCAGGACGGATCCGTTTGGCTCCACATCGTCAGGCGGACATCAAAACGCTGCAAGAGCGGAATGGAGGCGGAACGGAGCCAAACTGATGCATTCTGAACGGATCCGTATCCATTCAGAATGCACTGGGGCTGAACTAATCCGTTTTGGGCCGCTTGTGAGAGCCTTGAAACGGATCTCACAGGCGGACCCAGAAACGGCAGTGTGAAAGTAGCCTGAGATGTAGAGCGGCAGCAGGACCAGAAGTCACTCCTGTAGCTACAACATATAAGTGAAATTCATTCTTCCACTTGTGTCAGAACTGTGACAGAATAGTGTGGTCCCCAGAAATATTAAAGTGTCCAATATCTGGTAACTCAAAAAAATCTTGCCGTCCTCATTACAAACGCTTAGGATGCCTGTTTGAATCCAGCTAGGCAATACACTGACTGAGACACATCCAGGACACTGGCTCATAAGATATAATATTGTAACAACTTGCAGCAAAAACTCAACTGTGATTGTTGTGAACAACAATGATCTCTAAGGTCAAGTTCACACTTCAGTTATTTGGTCAGTTATTTCCACCAAAAGCAGATGTGGGTCAAAAACACAGAACAGGAGCAGATCTTTTCATTATATCTTATCTCTGAGTAGGCTTCACTCATGGTTTCGAGTCACAATAACTGATGGAAATAACTGACCAAATAACGGAAGTGTGAACCCAGCTTTACCTGTTTCTCACTGAGGAAGTTACTATGCAACTGAATTACACCAAAATCTACTTCTATTGACAACTTTTTTAGTCTGGTGTTTGCTGTGAGTTTTTATTTCTTTATTTTATGCCTTTAAATACCTTTCGTTTATGAACCTGTTTGCCGGATATAGCAATAGCTCTGTGCAATTTGTTTTCTGAGTCTTCAACCCTTGTCCATTTTCTTTTGTGTAAGTGAATCCTGGAATCTGTGGTTCCACGGTTTTATTATTGTCTGTACTGTAGTTCTTTTTGTCGTGGGTTCAGCTTTCTGTTTGCTATTTGGATTTTGATACTCTACTCTCCTGTTAGCAATTTAGGATCAGTTTCTGCTAGGTTTTATTCCTCTTACCTACATTCATCACTGTTTACCTGCATGCCATTGCTATCTGCAATCTGTTCCTATGCCCGACTCCATCTTCCTCATCGGTTCCCATTTGCACTAACTTTTTTCTCTTCTACTAGTAAGTTTATTATTCTATATTAGCTGCTGAAAAACACCAACATAGCATGATGCTGCCACTACCATGCTTGACTGTAGTGATTGGGTAGCTGATGAACAGTGTTTGCTCTCCTCCAGGCATGATGCTTATAATTAAGGCCAAAAAGTTCAATCTTGGTTTCATCAGGCCAGAGAATCTATTTCTCATATTCTGGGAGTCCTTTAGTTGCAAACTCCAGGCGACTTTCATGTGTATTTTACTGAGGAGAGGCTTCTTTCTGCCACTCTGCCATATAGCCCAGATTGGTGGAGTGCAGCAGTGATGGTTGACCTGCAGTGATGGTCAGGGGCACACCGACAAGGGGGTCCAACGGGTCTGGGCTCCCCCTAGAAGCAGTCATTATCTTTGTGCTACCTGAGCTGGACATCATACAGTGCGGGACACAGGCCTGCATCACATCGCTGACAGCTACATGGAGGTAAGTATTAGTTTTTATTTTTTAGATGGCACAATACAGAAAAGAAGAACTATGTGGGCATCTAGGGGGATTTTCTTTACTGACACATTATATGGGGCACTATGGGGGAATCTGGTGGCACTAAAGGGGCATATTTTACTGGCACATTATGGGCGGGCACTATGGGGAGAGGAGCACTATGGGGGCATCTGGTGGCACTAAAGGGAACTTTTTTACTGGCACATTATGGGGCACTATGGGGGGGAGAAGAGCACTATGGGGGCATCTGGTGGCACTATAGGGGCATTTTTTACTGGCACATTATGGGGGTGAGGAGCACTATGGGTGCATCTGGTGGCACTAAAGGGGCATTTTTTACTCACACATTATGGGGGGCACTATGGGGAGTGGAGCACTATGGGGGCATCTGGTGGCACTAAAGGGTCAGTTTTTACTGGCACTTTATAGGGGCACTATGGGGCAGAGGAGTACTATGGGGGCATCTGGCAGCACTAAAGAGGCATTTTTTACTGGCACATTATGGGGGGGGCACTATGACGGAGAGGAGAACTATGGGGAGAGGAGAACTATGAACTCTGGTTGAAGAGTGGGAAATGAAACAAGGCACGGCTGAAAAATCATCTTGGCGGTCTGGTGTGAATGGAGAAGATGATGAAAGAGAAAGTCTACATCAAAGATGACATCACTAGATATAAGAGGTATGGGGTGGTAAGTAAGAAAGGAGATGCTCTGGCTACTCCTCCTGCTATCTGCAGAAGGAGGATTCAGAGCTGGGCAGCTATAAGCATGGTGGTTGCAAATGGGATAGGGGGCTTCGGCCTGATGAGGACGGCCGAAGGTGTAGCAGGCCACGGGCGGGTGGCAGATGATGGGGGGAACCACAGGCCTTGAGCAGAATCCGGGGAGGGAGGAAAGGGGGGGAGATTCCTGGATATAGCCTGCTGTTGTCTATTGTATAATGTAAAGCAGACAGTGCAGCCAGGGCAGGCCCTCCCATCTTTCTATGATGTGTAGAGCTGGGCTCCTCCACTTGGACCTACACACCTTAAATATCATGCAGCTCCTCCTCCACTCCTCTTTTGGTGCCTTCAGGACTAGGAGAGAGGCAGTGAAGCTGCAATAGCTCCTGCCACGGAGCCACATGGTGGGCAGTGTGTGAAACAGAACTGGATGGTGATTCCTATCACAGGGAGGGAAAAAAATTAGTTTGAGTACAGGAGCTTTATGTCGGGGCCCTGAGTATTAAGTACAGTGTGTCTATGTAGGATGAGGGTGAGACGCTTACCTTCATCCTCAAAAAAATAATTTCAGCTGTATGGTCTTTGTTGGGAGGGGCCTATTATATGTAGGAGGGGTTTATAACAATGGGCGGGGCCTAAAAGTTTTCTCAGCAAGCTGTGTGCGCCGTGTTTTTTTATGCTGGGACCCCCCCCCCCCCAGACAAAATTTATGGGTGCTCCCCTGGTGATGGTTGACCTTCTATAGCAGAGATGCTCAACCTGCGGCCCTCCACCTGTTGTAAAACTACAACTCCCACCATGCCCTTCTGTAGCCTGATAGTTGTAGGCTGTCTGGGCATGCTGGGAGTTGTAGTTTAGCAACAGCTGGAGGGCAGCAGGTTGTGCATCCCTGTTCTATAGTTTATAGAGCAATGTACTGATGTGAGAAGTAGAAGGTATAATAGATGTAGTGTGTACATGTACAGATATACAGTACAGACCAAAAGTTTGGACACACCTTCTCATTCAAAGAGTTTTCTTTATTTTCATGACTATGAAAATTGTAGATTCACACTGAAGGCATCGAAACTATGAATTAACACATGTGGAATTATATACATAACAAACAAGTGTGAAACAACTAAAAATATGTCATATTCTAGGTTCTTCAAAGTAGCCACCTTTTGCTTTGATTACTGCTTTGCACACTCTTGGCATTCTCTTGATGAGCTTCAAGAGGTAGTCCCCTGAAATGGTTTTCACTTCACAGGTGGGATTTCTTGCCTTATAAATGGGGTTGGGACTATCAGTTGCGTTGAGGAGAAGTCAGGTGGATGCACAGCTGATAGTCCTACTGAATAGACTGTTAGAATTTTTATTATGGCAAGAAAAAAGCAGCTAAATAAAGAAAAACGAGTGGCCATCATTACTTTAAGAAATGAAGGTCAGTCAGTCAGCCAAAAAACTGGGAAAACTTTGAAAGTAAGGGCTATTTGACCATGAAGGAGAGTGATGGGGTGCTGCGCCAGATGACCTGGCCTCAGTCACCGGACCTGAACCCAATCGAGATGGTTTGGGGTGAGCTGGACCGCAGAGTGAAGGCAAAAGGGCCAACAAGTGCTAAGCATCTCTGGGAACTCCTTCAAGACTTTTGGAAGACCAGGGGACTACCTCTTGAAGCTCATCAAGAGAATGCCAAGAGTGTGCAAAGCAGTAATCAAATCAAAAGGTGGCTACTTTGAAGAACCTAGAATATGACATATTTTCAGTTGTTTCACACTTGTTTGTTATGTATATAATTCCACATGTGTTAATTCATAGTTTTGATGCCTTCATAGTCATGAAAATGAAGAAAACTCTTTGAATGAAAAGGTGTGTCCAAACTTTTGGTCTGTACTGTATGTGGTCAGTTATATATTATGGTTACAGTGTGAGGTACATGAGGTAATAGTGGTTGTAACTGTCTAGAGTGTTATATATATATGAGTGAGATATGAGTAATAACAGAGAATGGAGGAGGACCTCCACTTACCACTCCATTTTAGTTTCAGTGGAGAGCTCATTGTGCAGTTCTCCATGTTGTTGGGCATTTGAAGGACCTGTGAAAATGCTCTGTGGACTTCCTTTGCTAGATGTACAGGACGTGTGGTGATGATGATGATGATGTCATCACAGGTCCTGGAAGATGCCCCTATCTTACCTGGGAACTACACCATTCTTGGTGCAGTTCCTTTACTAGATGTACAGGACCTGTCATGACATCATCACATGTCCTTTAGCTTTCTCCATCTAAGTGTGAAAGCTAAAAAGTAAAAGCTGAGAAATGTTTTTTTCCCCACAATAATGCCTCTTGTACATCATCTTATTATCTTTTGGGAGACACCTATGTCATTTCCCGTCCAAAAATTACTTGCTGGTTGAATAAAAGTAGCTTTAAGTCAAAATTTGCCAGGGGTATGAATAATTATGGGCAGCACTGTATGTCTAGAGATGAGCGAATCGAATCCCACAAAGTGTAATTCGATCCGAAGTTCAGAATAAATTTGATTCGCCTAGAAGCCGAATTTCCTCATGCTTAGATTTAACCTGAAATAGTATAAAAAACAAAAAAATTCTAACTTATCGCCTCCATTTGCTTGCGACGGGCCGCCAGCCTCCATCTTGCTTGAAGATCTCGGCCAAAATCCCATGTGGCGTGAGCTTAATGGAGGTGGTGAGTTTGATTTTGTAAGTTTGAATTATTGTTGATTTTACACTCAGATGCCGCAATCATGCTATCGCAGCTCCCTGTCATTGCACCCGCTACTTACAAAATAAATGTGCTTCGTGAAGAAGAAATTCGTCACAGAGCAAATTTTTTTGTCAAATTCGCTCATCTCTACTTATGTAGTAGTTTAAAATCTTTTATAAATTGACAAAAATTGGCAAAATTCTTTTGCATTTGCTTCTTTTTTGCTTTCTCATTGTGGGTTATTGAGTGTAAAATGATGGAAGAACTTTTTTTTTTTACTACAAGGCAGCAACATAACACAATGTGAAAAAGTGAAAGGGTCTGAAGACTTCCTGAATGTACTGTAGGTCAAGTTCCTCAGTCTTGCAAACAACCAGCCCTGTTACAGTGATGCTCTGTGCAGAAACCCTCAAGAGTTAATTATAGTCTGTTTGCCATCCCCGGCTTGCTGTGAAAAAAAATCAAGTGACCATGCAGAATTTTATAGCATGTAATATCGCAGATCTGAACAGTTTCCATACCATTAATCACTCTTTGCTGTATATATGGTCCATTAATAGCAGGTGCCTATTTCCCATAAATTATTTTATGACAAGAAATTTACAGTTGGAATAAAATGAGCTAGGAGCAGTGATATCAGCACATTTGCCTTATTATACCAAGGGGGCTGCGAAACATTATACGTATTTTTTCGAATTTTAAACTGAATTTGCTGGGCAATGGAGAGCCAGTGAAGGAATTAGGGGAGAGGAAGAGGAGTAACAAGGTGAGAGGTGGGTTAGTCATGCAGCAGAGTTGAGGATAGATTGGAGGGGTGCAAGAGTGCTAGATGGAAGACCACAGAGGAGGATGTTGCCCCTTTAAAGGAGTTGTTAGAATTGTGTGCAACTATATGTCATATACCTTCTTCTTAATGCACACACATACAGTATAACAGAATGCGATTTATAAGCGTATTAAATATAATTTTTTTATTTTCACGAGTAGAAGCAAGAAGAACTTCATAATTTCCTCCAGTGGTGACTGACTGATATCATGAAGACAATTCAGATCCTCATTAAAATATAAGCAGTATATATTCATTTTTACCCTAAAAGATTTACATATCTTTCAGGGTTGCCATTATGTGTGTTTCAGCTATCTGTGATACAAGGGTTTCAGCAGGAGTGTTTGTATGTTATAAAATAAAAAATACTTCAGTTCAGAGCTGATCCAGCGGGACCTGCATCTATCTCCAGAATAGGACCCCCAAAGTGAGCAGAGAGCAGCTGAGCATGCACACCTGCCCTCCATTCATTTCTATGGAACTGCAGAAAATAGTAGAGAGCAGGCTCAGCTATCTCCGGCAGTGCCATAGAAATGAATTTAACGGTGGCCCCGCTTGTGCTGTGTGCCCTCAATTCATTTCTATGGGACCATAAATAGCCGAGAGCAATGTTCATGGCTCCCATAACTGAGTAGTGATGCCAGTTATCCAAGTCCTATAATGCCCCCCCATATTCCAGGGTCCCTCACAGAGGTTATACTTCTCGCTCCCCAGCTCCCGTGTCACTTCTCATACTACATCTCCCCGTCGCGCAGATGAAGCTCTTCTTTACTTTCATTGACCCGTTCTGTGATAGCTGCTAGTCCCATAAATGGGAGCCACACCTATCTCACATAGGGGGCATATCCTAGTGGTATGCTACCAATGTCTCAGATTATTATTCTTTATTATTAAAGCGCCATTCATTCCATGGCACTGTACATACAGGGAGTGCAGAATTATTAGGCAAGTTGTATTTTTGAGGATTAATTTTATTATTGAACAACAACCATGTTCTCAATGAACCCAAAAAACTCATTAATATCAAAGCTGAATATTTTTGGAAGTAGTTTTTAGTTTGTTTTTAGTTTTAGCTATTTTAGGGGGATATCTGTGTGTGCAGGTGACTATTACTGTGCATAATTATTAGGCAACTTAACAAAAAACAAATATATACCCATTTCAATTATAAATTTTTACCAGTGAAACCAATATAACATCTCAACATTCACAAATACCCATTTCTGACATTCAAAAACAAAACAAAAACAAATCAGTGACCAATATAGCCACCTTTCTTTGCAAGGACACTCAAAAGCCTGCCATCCATGGATTCTGTCAGTGTTTTGATCTGTTCACCATCAACATTGCGTGCAGCAGCAACCACAGCCTCCCAGACACTGTTCAGAGAGGTGTACTGTTTTCCCTCCTTGTAAATCTCACATTTGATGATGGACCACAGGTTCTCAATGGGGTTCAGATCAGGTGAACAAGGAGGCCATGTCATTAGATTTTCTTCTTTTATACCCTTTCTTGCCAGCCACGCTGTGGAGTACTTGGACGCGTGTGATGGAGCATTGTCCTGCATGAAAATCATGTTTTTCTTGAAGGATGCAGACTTCTTCCTGTACCACTGCTTGAAGAAGGTGTCTTCCAGAAACTGGCAGTAGGACTGGGAGTTGAGCTTGACTCCATCCTCAACCCGAAAAGGCCCCACAAGCTCATCTTTGATGATACCAGCCCAAACCAGTACTCCACCTCCACCTTGCTGGCGTCTGAGTCGGACTGGAGCTCTCTGCCCTTTACCAATCCAGCCACGGGCCCATCCATCTGGCCCATCAAGACTAACTCTCATTTCATCAGTCCATAAAACCTTAGAAAAATCAGTCTTGAGATATTTCTTGGCCCAGTCTTGACGTTTCAGCTTGTGTGTCTTGTTCAGTGGTGGTCGTCTTTCAGCCTTTCTTACCTTGGCCATGTCTCTGAGTATTGCACACCTTGTGCTTTTGGGCACTCCAGTGATGTTGCAGCTCTGAAATATGGCCAAACTGGTGGCAAGTGGCATCTTGGCAGCTGCACGCTTGACTTTTCTCAGTTCATGGGCAGTTATTTTGCGCCTTGGTTTTTCCACACGCTTCTTGCGACCCTGTTGACTATTTTGAATGAAACGCTTGATTGTTCGATGATCACGCTTCAGAAGCTTTGCAATTTTAAGAGTGCTGCATCCCTCTGCAAGATATCTCACTATTTTTGACTTTTCTGAGCCTGTCAAGTCCTTCTTTTGACCCATTTTGCCAAAGGAAAGGAAGTTGCCTAATAATTCTGCACACCTAATATAGGGTGTTGATGTCATTAGACCACACCCCTTCTCATTACAGAGATGCACATCACCTAATATGCTTAATTGGTAGTAGGCTTTCGAGCCTATACAGCTTGGAGTAAGACAACATGCATAAAGAGGATGATGTGGTCAAAATACTCATTTGCCTAATAATTCTGCACGCAGTGTATGATAAGGGGCGCACATACAGAGTTTTCTTTATTTTCATGACTATGAAAATTGTAGATTCTCACTGAAGGCATCAAAACTATGAATTAACACATGTGGAATTATATACATAACAAACAAGTGTGAAACAACTGAAAATATCTAGGTTCTTCAAAGTACCCACCTTTTGCTTTGATTACTGCTTTGCACACTCTTGGCATTCTCTTGATGAGCTTCAAGAGGTAGTCCCCTGAAATGGTTTTCACTTCACAGGTGTGCCCTGTCAGGTTTAATAAGTGGGATTTTTTGCCTTATAAATGGGGTTGGGACCATCAGTGGCGTTGAGGAGAAGTCAGGTGGATACACAGCTGATAGTCCTACTGAATAGACTGTTAGAATTTGTATTATGGCAAGAAAAAAGCAGCTAAGTAAAGAAAAACGAGTGGCCATCATTACTTTAAGAAATGATGGTCAGTCAGTCAGCCGAAAAATTGGGAAAACTTTAAAAGTAAGGGCTATTTGACCATGAAGGAGAGTGATGGGGTGCTGCGCCAGATGACCTGGCCTCCACAGTCACCGGACCTGAACCCAATCGAGATGGTTTGGGGTGAGCTGGACCGCAGAGTGAAGGCAAAAGGGCCAACAAGTGCTAAGCATCTCTGGGAACTCCTTCAAGACTGTTGGAAGACCATTTCAGGGGACTACCTCTTGAAGCTCATCAAGAGAATGCCAAGAGTGTGCAAAGCAGTAATCAAAGCAAAAGGTGGCTACTTTGAAGAACCTAGAATATGACATATTTTCAGTTGTTTCACACTTGTTTGTTATGTATATAATTCCACATGTGTTAATTCATAGTTTTGATGCCTTCATAGTCATGAAAATAAAGAAAAATCTTTGAATGAGAAGGTGTGTCCAAACTTTTGGTCTGTACTGTACATAATACAGACAATTGTACTAAGCATGAACAAGACGAGTTACAGACTGGTACAGAAGCAGAGGGCCCTGCCCGTGAGGGCTTACAGTCTACAAGGTATGGAAGAAGGACAGTAGGTGCGGGTGAAGCTGGTCATGGAGGTATAGAGGCAGCAGGTTCACTGGTTTAAGGCTTGTCTGAAGAAGTCAATCAACGTGAGTGAAGCTGCCTCCTCACAGTTTTACAAGCAATGTTGTTTGGTATTGCAGCTCAGCCGCATTCACTTGAATGGGACTGACTTTCACATAGGTCACAAGACTGATGACCATGACGTTATTGGCCTAGGAAGAGTACGCAACGCACACTGGGGCAGGGGTGTTATATGAGTCTTGAATCACTGAGGAAATGCCAGCTGGGGTACCACAAGAGTAGGTATAACACTAAGGCTGCATTCACACGTCCGTGGTGTATTGCGGGTCCGCAACACACCAGCCCGGCACCCCCATAGAAATGCCTATTCTTGTCCGCAAGCTGCGGACAAGAATAGGACATGCTCTATCTTTTTTTGCGGAGCTGCGGACCCAAAATCGGGGGTCGCGCACTGTCCACACACTGTGTGCTGTCCGCATCCATTCCGTCCCCATAGAGAATGAATGGGTCCACACCCGTTCCGCAAAATTGCGGAACGGATGCGGACCCATTTTGCGGACGTGTGAATGGAGCCTAAGGGTGGAAAATGCACTGTGTGTACAGTCCTTGGACATACAGTAGCTGTCAAATGGTGGGAAATGACATAGGTAGCCTGTAGTGTCATGCAGCCACTCTGGGGAAGTTAGAAAACTTGGGCAGAATCAGATGGACATTGCAAATGAGCTGCAATGAGGATAGAGAAACATTTACTAGTGATCTTATACAGCACTATTGTATTGTAAATGTGTATATTGTAAATACCACTGAGGCTATGCCACCTACTAACCTAGTTGTATTATTGTTATTGGATAATATGTTATACTGGTTCATAAAAACCTTTTAGACATTTCAATTAATTGTATTACGATCCTTTGGCTGTATTCAGAGCAGATGGCTGAAAGATGATAAATAGCAGTACTCTGCAGACCTGATGTAAGAAGCAGACAGATTGAAGAGTGATCTGAAACCTGCTGCTGGAAGCAAAGCCAGGAATATATCTTTGTTCTAGCTAACTAGCAAGTGGAGGTCATTAGCACTAGTCATAAGGGTACAACAGCTCAGTGCATAGATAGGGCCACAAAGCAGCTAAGCATGGCAGAGGAGTTGAAGCCAAAAGTGAGGATTCGAAAGAAACTGCCAAGTCTATGCATCCTGGAAGCAGTCAATGGCTGTGGTCAAGGGCTGTGTGTCACTAGGAGGGGAATCCTTTGACTGATTGGGACTGTGCAGATTCTTCAGTACTGCGCCACATGGAGAGAGAGTGGTGGTGATAACTACAGATACAGATATCTTCACAGCTGCCATATTGAGGACACCAAAGTCACAGTGTCAAAACCCAAGGAGTCAGGTGCAAGGCAAGCCAGAGGGACAGTGAGATGTCTCTTTAAAGGACTGCTTAATTTGCCTGTTGCCACTTGAAGAGATGATGTACCTAAATAACCTGTTGCTTTTAAGTCTGTGCCCTCATTGAGAGACTCTGATACCATGTCTTGTTTGTCAAAAGACTGACCCCTTTACATACATACGCTATCAAAGTCATAGCAAGGCTTTTCTTCATCCATAGCAAAGATTCAGTATGCTACCTTAGCCCTGTATCCAGGGGCGTAGCTAAAGGCTCATGGGCCCTGGTGAAAGAATTCAGCTTGGGCCCCCTATAGCGACTGCTACAGCTGCACCCCCTACAGCTACGCCCCAGCGTATCTGTATGCTCTGGCAAAGGCAGAATGGCTTATTGATGCCTTTCCTGCATTTTCAAATAGAATCAGATGTTCTGACGGCTGTGAGTACATTGTGACAACCCTTCTGCTCTCTCTATTCACAGAATAAAGACTGCTACCAATGGAGCTTTCAGCAGAATACAAATGACAGGATGGCGGTAATGAGCAATTATAACTTTCTTTTACTACCCTGAATCAATCCAATTCTGTAACATAAAGATTAAAGTAGCTCTAAAAAGGTGCTTCTTTTTTTTAAATATATATATATACAGTATATACACACTTCTCAGCATCACTAATCATTTGCACATGTCACTTTATAATATTAACTATTACAGCACTTGGGCTATACAAAGATATGATGTTTAGAGGCTATATAAGCAAATAAAATGTATTAGTATATGTCACATGTAATTTCACTAATCATGTTTTAATAGTTGTAATAGCATTTTATCATTACTATCATGCAATTCTGTGATTAAGATATGTTTTTATTTTTTGTATTCTGACACCAAAGAGTTAATTCACTAATTATGTATTGGTCACATGATATGATGTAATCATTTGTGGGGGTATATATATTGTTCACTATGTCCTATTATTTTGCTTGAGAAAGGCTCTAGTGCAGAGCCGAAACGTCGCCATTGCCACTGAGGTGAATAAAGTGTTCTTAATTTTAAATTTTTGGAGTGCTGCCTTTTTTCTACCTATAATTGTGGGGTTGGCTTTTCCCAGTGGGCTGTGCACCCACATCTGGCTTTAGGCTGTGCTGCCTTTTTATATATATGTATTAAGGCTGATTTCAGCCTGTATTTGTGGGCAGGGCGTTAGCTCCCCATATATACCTGCCAATTCCTTCCCTCAGGTGGTGTTTCTCACTTGCATCTGTAGGAAGAGCCACACCTAGCTGCCCAGCAAGCTTCACGTCTGTTTTTTCTCTTCAGTACGATTCTCTGCACAGTGCGACATTCCTGAGAGAAGTTTTCGTTCTCAAGAGGAGCCACATCCAGCTGCCGGCACGTGCAAGCATCACGGTTGTTTCAAAAGTTTCGGTTCGCTACACGGTATAGTGCAATACTTAAAGTGTTTTTCCAGTCCGTCACCAGGTAAGTACTTGTCCAATGGAGCGTGCCGTATACTTGCGGCCACGGGTCGGTCTCCCCTTCTCGCGGATGGCGTGCGGTTCATGGTGGAACGCACACGTCACCGCCGGGCCTCCACAGGCATGTTCAGCCGAGCGCCGAAGAAATGACCCTCCTGTACACGTCCACCGCTCGCTCTGCCTTCCGGAGCTCCTACGGTGGCAGGAAATGGGCAGTCGGGGGTAGCTATGTTTAGTTAGGGAAAGAGTACAATTCTAGGTTCCCCTTGAAAGGCACACACGTCCGTCCACTCCAGGCTCGCACTGGGGGACCGCACATCCCAGTCCTAGCAGGGTCGCAGGCACGGGGGTCCCCCTTCCCCTCCCTGCAGCGGCCATGAGCGCGCCACATGTCCATTCGGAAATATCCGCCCCAGTTTAAAAAAAAAAAAAAAAAGGGATAATAAAATCATTGCCCCAGCAGAGACGCTATATAGCAGAGGCGGCACAGGTGGGAAGCAGTGGGCATTGTTGCCGGCGTTACGCCAAGCTGCGGCAGCCCAGCTTTCAGCCTGAATCAGGGGCAATTTTGGTGTGCGTATTTACATATATTAATCAACAGCACATGGGCCAGTAAGCTACTTGGTCCCTGCAGGTCAGAATTGTGTCTCGGCATGGAGGCAGGGATTCACTCTGCCAGCAGGTGTCAGGGGTACAAAATTGCGCGTGGCAGGTTCCCCGTTTTCCAAACGCAGGTTTGGCTGGGAAGATTCGTCAGTGGCGCGCGATCAGTTTAGTTACCACATATACCGCGTACTTAAATTATCTGTCGCCTGGACCACTCAGGCCAAGATCAATATTGTACGTCACCTGGATCGTCCAGGCCAACTTTAGCGTTGTATGTCATCTGGATCGTCCAGTCCAACTTTAGCGTTGTATGTCACCTGGATCGTCCAGGCCGAGTTTAACGTTGTATGTCACCTGGATCGTCCAGGCCGAGTTTAACGTTGTATGTCACCTGGATCGTCCAGGCCGAGTTTAACGTTGTATGTCACCTGGATCGTCCAGGCCGAGTTTTAATGTTGTATGTCACCTGGATCGTCCAGGCCGAGTTCAATGTTGTATGTCACCTGGATCGTCCAGGCCGAGTTTTAATGTTGTATGTCACCTGGATCGTCCAGGCCGAGTTTAACGTTGTATGTCACCTGGATCGTCCAGGCCGAGTTTAACGTTGTATGTCACCTGGATCGTCCAGGCCGAGTTTAACGTTGTATGTCACCTGGATCGTCCAGGCCGAGTTTAACGTTGTATGTCACCTGGATCGTCCAGGCCGAGTTTTAATGTTGTATGTCACCTGGATTGTCCAGGCCGAGTTTTAATGTTGTATGTCACCTGGATCGTCCAGGCCGAGTTTAACGTTGTATGTCACCTGGATCGTCCAGGCCGAGTTCAATGTTGTATGTCACCTGGATCGTCCAGGCCAACTTTAGCGTTGTATGTCACCTGGATCGTCCAGGCCGAGTTTTAATGTTGTATGTCACCTGGATCGTCCAGGCCGAGTTCAATGTTGTATGTCACCTGGATCGTCCAGGCCAACTTTAACATTGTATGTCATCTGGATCGTCCAGGCCGAGTTCAGTGTTGTATGTCACCTGGATCGTCCAGGCCGAGTTTTAATGTTGTATGTCACCTGGATCGTACAGGCCGAGTTTTAATGTTGCATGTCACCTAGATTGTCCAGGTTCAGCTACCACTGATACCATGTCACATCATTTATCTTGCCTCCGGGTCCCGCCAGGATGAGCCAAATGCTGGGCGACATCTGGACCTTCAATTTAGCCATTATTGTTTCCACGCCATATGTCATATTGAGTCCGCCACACCCCACTCCAGGCCATCCGGGCTCGGTTCTTAGTTAGGAGCCTCCCGGATGGTCAAGGGGTCTCACGGTCCTTATCCTATCCCCACGGGTACGTTATTCAGTTTACTTTGTTTTCCCCAGATTCCTAGAAGCGTCTCCGGCCATTATCATTCTAAAAACAGGCAAAGCCCCGCAAGGAGATGCCCGACGCGGACCCCACGGGTGCCACAACCCCGGCATACAACACCCCAGTGATGGATTAGAATCTCTGATCCATAACACATCTGATAACACAATCATTAGCCCCAAATATGTCCAGGAATTATAAAGCGTTGTAAGCGTTTGAGAGTTTTAGACTTCTCTATCCTCAGGGCGGCCGCGACGAAATATCTTACTTACTGGCGTTCATAGCCTTCTGCCATTCCCAACAAAAGCTCTCATATAATACTATCAAATTATACCTAGCAGGCCTTCAACTCCATTTTATGCTCAGTAATCCGGGTTCTTCTTCTATCTTGTCCAACCAGGTCATCAAGGCGGCCCTCAGGGGAATACAGGAAAATGCAAAACAGGCTGCCACCCGCAGACAGCCGGTGTCCGGCAAGCTGTTCAGGGATTTGTCTTCTGCCCTGGACGGCGATCCTTTTTGGCCCTTGACCAGCACGGTCATCCAAGCGGCCATGTTTCTAAGTTTTACGGCTTCCTCCTGCCAGGAGAGTTCACTGGCAGCTCTCCGAGACCCGGCGGTCTTCGCAAAGAACAACTGTCGTGGCATTATAACTATTATGTACTCAGCATTCCGTCAACCAAAACAAACCAGACAGGGCCATCCACTGAAATTAAATATTTCCCTACCCGGAATAATTGGTGTCCAGTCCAGATCCTCAATAAATTATTGTCCCTGTTGCACACAGCGCCTCCTGACAGTCTGCTCCTGCCCTTCAAGAGCAAACCCCTCACTTCAAACCAATTCACGTCCCACATCCGCTCTCTGGCGGCAGGTCTGGGGTACGACCCAGGAGCCATTTCGGGTCACTCGTTACGTATCGGGCGGCATCGTCAGCTTCGAAACACCAAGTCCCCGCTCACGTTATTCGATCCATGGGGCGCTGGAGGTCATCTTGCTTCAACAGATACATTCCGAATCCACACCGGGAAATTTCTCAAGCTTTTCAGTTGTTGGCGTTATAGGTCATGCGGGCTGGAAGAATATGAATAAACCAGTGTAGACAACATAGTGTACTTGTCTTTTTGCCCTCTCCAGGCTTACCCACGCCCGTGGCTTCCGGCACAACTCAGCCATAGTTCAGGTTCGGCATGCCTTACCCACGTCCAAGACGCATTTAGCCATGCCCATAAGTATTAAGGCTGATTTCAGCCTGTATTTGTGGGCAGGGCGTTAGCTCCCCATATATACCTGCCAATTCCTTCCCTCAGGTGGTGTGTCTCACTTGCCCCTCCCTCCCACCCCTTTTTTCACACACTCCAATAGGGTACGCCCTCTCCAGGCTTACCCACGCCCGTGGCTTCCGGCACAACTCAGCCATAGTTCAGGTTCGGCATGCCTTACCCACGTCCAAGACGCATTTAGCCATGCCCATAAATATATATATATATATATATATATATATATACACCGAACAAAAATATAAACGGAACACTTTCGGTTTTGCTCCCATTTTGCATGAGCTGAACTCAAAGATATTAAACATTTTCTACATACACAAAAGACCCATTACTCTCAAATATTGTTCACAAATCTGTCTAAATCTGTGTTAGTGAGCACTTCTTTGCTAAGATAATCCATCCCACCTCACAGGTGTGACATATCAAGGTGCTGATTAGACAGCATAAATATTGCACAGTTGTGCCTTAGACTTCTCACAATAAAAGACCACTTTGAAATGTGCACCGTTTTGCCTTAATGTGGGGGGGGGGGGGGGCAGAAAACCAGTCAGTATCTGGTGTGGCCACCATTTGCCTAACACAGTGCAACATATCTCTGTCACATGGAGTGGATCCGGTTGTTGATTGTGGCCTGTGGAATGTTGGTCCACTCCTCTTCAATAGCTGTGCGAAGTTGCAGAATATTGGCAAGAACTGGAACACGCTGTCGTATAAGCCGATCCAGAGCATCCCAAACATGCTCAATGGGTGACATGTCCGGTGAGTATGCTGGCCATGCAAGAACTGGGATGTTTTCAGCTTCCAGGAATTGTGTACAGATCCTTGCAATATGGGGCCGTGCATTATCATGCTGCAACATGAGGTGATGGTCGTGGATGAATGGCACAACAATGGGCCTCAGGATCTCATCACGGTATCTCTGTGCATTAAAAATGCCATCAATAAAATGCACCTGTGTTCATTGTCCATAACATACACCTGCCCATATTATAACCCCACCGCCACCATGGGCCACTCGATCCACAACGTTGACGTCAGAAAACCGCTCAACCAGACGATGCCACACACGCTGTCTGCCATCTGCCCTGAACAGTGAAAACTGGGACTCATCCGGACACCAGAACGCCTCTCCAAAGTGCCAGACACCATCGAATGTGAGCATTTGCCCACTCAAGTCGGTTACGACAATGAACTGCAGTCAGGTCCAGACCCCGATGAGGACGACGAGCATGCAGATGAACTTCCCTGAGACGGTTTCTGACAGTTTGTGCAGAAATTCTTTGGGTATGCAAACCGATGCTGCAGCTGTCTCAGACGATCATGGAGGTGAACATGCTGGATGTGGAGTTCCTGGGCTGGTGTGGTTACACGTGGTCTGCAGTTGTGAGGCCAGTTAGATGTACTGCCAAATTCTGTGAAACACCTTTGGAGACAGCTTATGGTCAAGAAATGAACATTCATTGCACGGGCAACAGCTCTGGTAGACATTCCTTCAGTCAGCATGCCAATTGCACGCTCCCTTAAACGTTGCGACATCTGTGGCATTGTGCTGTGTGATTAAACTGCACATTTCAGAGTGGCCTTTTATTGTGGGCACCTTGAAATGCCACAACTGTGAGGTGGGATGGATTATCTCGGCAAAGGAGAAGTGCTCACTAACACAGATTTAGACAGATTTGTGAACAATATTTGAGAGTAATTGGTCTTTTGTGTATGTAGAAAATGTTTCAGATCTATGAGTTCAGCTCATACAAAATGGAAGCAAAACCAAAAGTGCTGCGTTTATATTTTTGTTTAGTGTAGATATATAGTTTTCTCACACACAAAAAATACCTAATACATATTCCAACAAGTACTTTAGTCAGAAAAAAATGGATTTTCTTTCCTACAGATGATAAAGTAGAGAAAAATAAGAGCAGCCCATTAGTTCTGTCCTTTATTGTTTAAATGTCAGGATTCTCATACATGCATAATTTTTATTGCAGAAAGTATAACCTGGGGACACGGAAAGAATTACACCAACTGCTGCTTTGTTGCACTTTGTAAATATACAAAATTTAATACTCTTCAGTTAGGTCATACTTCACTGGTTTATTAATCCCAGAGTGATCCTTCCAATTCTGGAGTCAAAGAAACAGTCAAAAAAACAAACAATGTTCACAGAATGGGGTGGCTCTACCAATCCGTAGGATAGAAAGGTGCTCACTATCTAAGTGTTAACTCCAAAAACACCAGGAAGTTAATAAAATTGTAAAAATGAAGATATGGCACTCAATATCTGGAGGACTGCTCAAAGCAAATTACTTTATTATTACCACTAGTACAGTCCCTCTACTGAGGTAGAAGTCAGTACCCTTTGGGACTTCGAAACACGTCTGGGAGGAATCTGGACCCCACATTACCACCATTCTGGCGTACGCAAGGACACTTACAATTTTACCTCCTTATTTGATAACCTCTCAAGTGACTGACTCGTCCTACATAAAGATTTATGCTCGATAACTTCCTGGAATGACACAGTTCCACTCTTCACCTAATCGAAGTTAAATAGAAGCTGAACACGTGGGACGCTGAAGGAACGGCGATCAAACGAAAAAGCCGCACTCAGAGGTTGGAGGTAAGGGAATAAGGCAGCTCGATAACAGGTGGGACGCCACCTAGAGCTAATAATTCCCGAATTTCTACAATTTTACAAATTTAAGAACTGTGACATAAGAATAATATGACTCTTTCATAAACTCGAATTAAGATTTTATAATTTAATCGAAAAGTCTAACATTGCGTTATAACATCAAGAATCGATTATTATTTTACTAACTGAAGAATTGGTGACTATCGAAAATCTCAGAGAATTATTGACAAACAGCCTATACAGTGCCGATAATTAATTTTTCTGTGGTGGATTAATCTGAAATTCAGAAAGCACCTATAAGCTGTCTGACATACACATTTATACCTCAAGTGATTTTTACCTTACCGTCATTTGTGATGTTTTATCCTTCTGTTATCTAATTTCTGTACAATTTACGTATCTTGTATGACATTTTATTTTTTTTATATTTGAGAACTGTACTAGTGGTAATAATAAAGTAATTTGCTTTGAGCAGTCCTCCAGATATTGAGTGCCATATCTTCATTTTTACAAAAAAACAAACAAGATGCCATAAGACAGGCATACACAAGCGCCACTATGGGTGATGTGGTTAAAGGGTTTTTCCGAGACTTTTATGCTGATGACCTATACTCTGGATAGGTCATCAGTATGTGATTGGTGGGTGTCCGACACTATGCACACCCACCGATCAGCTGTATGAGAAGACACCGACACTTTCAAAACCCCTTTAAATATGTTATCCCATCAGTAATGTAAAAAATTCAAATCAGCCATCATATAGTAGACAACCTCCTTCTAACAAAGCTAGAACCAGCCCTTTACCTCACATGGATCCAGAGATCTCCCCATTCATTGCTTTGCTAAATTTACATCAAGCTGGCAGCTCAAGGGGAGTGTCTTTTCTGCTGCAGTTAAGGGGGCGTGTCTCAGCTCTCCCTATCACAGCTAAGGGGGCGTGTCTCATGTAATTGAGCATGTGCGGCCTTCTCAGTCAGCAGGTCAAAGAAATAAGAAAAAAACTAACAGCAGGTGCCGCTAAACAGATAAGTTTTATTGACTAACTCAGTGGCTCTGCTAAATTTTTTATTACATGCAATTACTAAAGGATTCAGATCCAGGTGCTGGTTTGGAAACTGTAGAATATTTTTCGTGGGACAACCCCTTTAAGGCTTAACAGGTTACATTGGGGGGAATTTATCACTCCTTCTGTGCCACTCCATGTTTGCGACTTTTCAAATTCCACTTGCGACAAATTTTGTTGCAAATGGTTTTTCTACAATGCCCTCACCACTTTCTCAAAAGGTGGTGTGGCAAAAGCTGGGAAGGAGGGGGGCAGCAGGCATGTCACATTTATCTTAATTTACATTTGTCGTAAATGAAGACAGAAAGCTAAGACAGCTCCAAGCTTATGTAGATTTCTATTTGGAGGCACAGACTACCAGAGGCGCAGGGGATATCATAGACCAGCATAAAAGGCCAGATTATAATAAATTTCCCCCCTAGTATCTAATTCTAATATATTCTATTCAATAGTATGTCATTGGCCATTATAAACAGCTACATTCCTGTGGCTTCTTTTCCTGAAGACACATTTATATATTACCTCTGCATCTGAGGGCCGTGTTCCCTGCAGAATATGTTGTTGCTACATAAGCAACAGAAAGTAAATATTTTTGGCAAAAATACAGAAGGGAGCATAAGCCTCTAGCACAGCAAAGTTAGGGATCTATAAATAAAATATTGGGAGAACTAGAAGAACCAACGTATCATTTCAGTATTTTTGGCGGACATGCTAAATGTTAATATATCAGAAAACTAATTTATGTGCAAAAATTTTAGGCAGTTGTGGGGAAAATGCTGCCAAGTAAGAATACTTTCAAAATGTTAATATTTCGTTTTTATTAATTAACAAAATGCAAAGAGAAATCTAAATCCATTTGGTGTGACACCAAAAACAAAACAGCATCAGTTTTTCTAGGTATATGCACACAGTATTTGAAGGACCTCTGCACAGGTTGTTCCAAACATCTTGGAGAACTAACCACAGATCTTCTTTGGATGCAGGCTTTCCTTTCATGTAATCCTAGACAGACTCGATGATGTTGAGATCAGGGCTCTGTGGGACCATATCATCACCTCCAGGACTCTGAAGATAGTTCTTAATTACATTGGCTGTATGTTTGAGGTCATGGTCCTGCTGCAGAACTATTAACACTTCTATTTTTTAAAGCATTCTTACTTTGCAGCATTTCTTCCACTCCTGCCTAAAACTTTTGCTCAGTACTGTACTGTGTTATGACTTGTGCAGGGCCCCGATGTATTACACAGGAATTGAAAAGAATGTCAAAAACAGACGTCATACACTGCTCCTGTAAGCCCTGTATTAAGCATACCAGCATTTTTGTTTAATGCCAAAAAAATAAAAAATAACAAGGCAGACATAGCAGACCTGGAGAGGGTTCAGAGGAGGGTAACTAAAGTAATAACTGGAATGGAGTAACTACAGTACCCTGAAAGATTATCAACATTAGGGTTATTCACTTTAGAAAAAAGACGACTGAGGGGAGATCTAATTACTATGTATAAATATATCAGGGGTCAGTACAGAGATCTAGCCCATCATCTATTTATCCCCAGGACTGTGACTATGACGAGGGGACATCCTCTGCGTCTGGAGGAAAGAAGGTTTGTACACAAACATAGAAAAGGATTCTTTACGGTAAGAGCAGTGAGACTATGGAACTCTCTGCCTGAGGAGGTGGTGATGGTGAGTACAATAAAAGAGTTCAAGAGGGGCCTGGATGTATTTCTGGAGCGTAATAATATTACAGGCTATAGCTACTAGAGAGGGGTCGTTGATCCAGAGAATTATTCTGATTGCCTGATTGGAGTCGGGAAGGAATTCTTTTCCCCTAAAGTGCGGAAAATTGGCTTCTACCTCACAGTTTTTTTTTTGCCTTCCTCTGGATCAACTTGCAGGATAACAGGACGAACTGGATGGACAAATGTGTTTTTTCAGCCTTATAAACGATCTTACTATGTTACATTGCACTGCTCACAAGAGCCTATATTAAATATATACTATATATAATCTACCCTTTTGCTGGGTCTTATTCAAAGGTTGGGTGCAATAAATGAGACACAAAAGTGACTGTATCAAAAAAAGTTTTTTTACACAGCTTGTTAGCAATGATCTGCCTGACTATCTCCAGGTCTAAAACAGCCCTCATACACAACAATAGTTACAATTACTTAACCCTTTCAACCCCGGGCCAGTTTTCACCTTCCTGCCCAGGCCATTTTTTTTAAATCTGATATGTCACTTTATGTGGTATTAACTTTAAAATGCTTTTACTTAGGCCTCATGCACACGGCCGTTGTTTGGGTCCGCATCCGAGCCGCCGTTTTGGCGGCTCGGATGCAGACCCATTCACTTCAATGGGGACGCAAAAGATGCGGACAGCACTCCGTGTGCTGTCCGCATCCGTTGCTCCGTTCCGCGGCCCCGCAAAAAAAATATAACATGTCCTATTCTTGTCCGCAAAACGGACAAGAATAGGCAGTTATATCAATGGCCGCCCGTTCCGCAAATTGCGGAAGGCACACGGGCGGCTTCCGTTTTTTGAGGATCCGCGGTTTGCGGACCGCAAAAAACGGCACGGTCGTGTGCATGTAGCCTTATCCAGGACTTTCTGAGATTGAAGTGTTGAGCGCGAATATTCAAAAAGCTAATTCTTATCTCGAATATCACAACTTCGAGAATTCGCAAATATTTAGAATATAGTGCTATTTATTAGTTTTTCGAATATTCGTCATTTTTTCCATCTGAACACATGATTCCTCCCTGCTTCTTGCTTGTGGGCCAATGAGTCATTGGCCCACAAGCAACTTAAGCAGGGAGGAATCATGACTTCAGATGGAAAAAAATGACGAATAATATAAAAAACTAATATATAGCACTATTTTGAATATATATGCAGTATCCAGGTATCTGTTGGCTTCCCCCCTCATACAGAATTGTGGTCAACCAGTTAATTTGCCATTTTATGATATTTGCCCTCATTTGCACATTTTGCGTGCCTTTTGTTCACTTATTATCATCATATGTAAGAGATACAGGATATTTAAAGAACTTTATCTGTGAGGATCAGAGTAAAGGTGGATTTAACAGGCGGACTGAGCGGCAGATTGTCGGAAAGGAAATCTGTTCGGCTCGAGCATCTCGATGCTCGGCACATGGCGGCACTCGGCCAAGTAACGCATGTGCTCGAGCGCAATGCTTAAAGAGGACCTTTCACCGATTCTTACCCTATGAACTAACTATACAGATATGTAGAGCGGCGCCCGGGGATCTCACTGCACTTACTATTATCCCTGGGCGCCGCTCCGTTCTCCTGCTATGCCCTCCGGTATCTCCGCTCACTAAGTTATAGTAGGCGGAGATACCAGTCCCTAAGTTATGGTAGGCGGAGTCTGCCCTAGCGCTGGCCAATCGCAGCGCAGAGCTCACAGCCTGGGAGGTTATTTTCTCCCAGGCTGTGAGCTCTGCAATGCGATTGGCCAGCGCTAGGGCAGACTCCGCCTACCATAACTTAGGGAACGGAGACACCGGAGGACATAGCAGGAGAACGGAGCGGCGCCCGGGGATAATAGTAAGTGCTGTGAGATCCCCGGGCGCCGCTCCACATGTATGTATACCTAGTTCATAGGGTAAGAATCGGTGAAAGGTCCTCTTTAAGTCTCCTCCCCGCACGTTTCTTGGCTGCTACACAGCCAATAAACGTGCAGGGAGGTACTGGCATTACAGTGATTGGCTGGCCAGAACGCGTCATCGGGTGACACGTGTTCGGCTCAGTCTTAGTCAGGGAGAGCTGAGCATAGGAAGGGAAAGACAGTGTAGGGAGTGAAATTGGAAGATTTTAATTACAAAAACTTTCAGAGACCCAAAGGTCCTTTTAAGGACTATTGTGTGTGACAGCAGCAATATACATTTTTAGCGCATCCTGCACTAAATAGCATCTAATAGGCCGCTGCAGACAGTTAAATTATCCACGCCACATCTTCTGTGTAAAGTGTGCGCATCCCTAAAATATCAGTGACATCCAGTGTACTTTTTCCGTAGATGGTGTCCGCTGCGTAAAGTTAAATTATCCGCACCACATCTCCTGTGTAAAGTGTGCACATCCCTAAAATATCAGTGACATCCAGTGTACTTTTTTAATAGATGGTGTCCGCTGCGGACAGCGAGATTAGCTGCGCCACATCTCCAGTGTAAAGTCTGCGCATACAAAAAATATCTGTGACATCCAGTGTACTTTTTCAATACAGGTTGTCCGCTGCAGACAGTGACATTACCAGTGCCTCACCTCCAGTGTAACGTGTGCGCATCCCAAAAATATCTGTGACATACAGTGTAGTTTTTCTGTAGATGGTGTCCACTGCGGACAGTGACATTAGCCGCGCCACATCTCCAGTTTAAAGTATGCGCATTCAAAAAATATCTGTGACATCCAGTGTACTTTTTCAATAGACGGTGTCTGCTGCGGACAGTGACATTAGCTGCGCCACATCTCCAGTGTAAAGTGTGCGCATCCCAAAAATATCTGTGACATGCAGTGTCGTTTTTCTGTAGATAGTGTCCGCTGCGGAAAGTGACATTAGCCGCGCCACATCTCCAGTTTAAAGTATGCGCATTCAAAAAATATCTGTGACCTCCAGTGTACTTTTTCAATAGACGGTGTCTGCTGCGGACAGTGACATTAGCTGCGCCACATCTCCAGTGTAAAGTGTGCGCATCCAAAAAATATCTGTGACATCCAGTGCACTTTTTTAATAGACTGTGTCCGCTGTGGACAGTGAGATTACCAGTGCCACATCTCCAGTGCAAAGTGTGCGCCTAAATTTTTTATCTGTGACATACAGTGTACTTTTTACGTAGACGCTTTGGACAGTGACATTACCGTTGGTACAGTACCTCTCCTGAATAACGTTTCCTCATCCCAAATACCTGTGACATTCCCTGTAATTTTTTATTAGCCTCTGGTGACAGCATTGACATTATCTGGGGGAAATCTCCTGTGTGACGTTTCGATATCCCAAATACCTTTTTACATTTATTTGCTCATACACTTCCAAATCCTACGCTACTGTACGTGTGACATACTTTCAAGCATATATCACATTTAAAATGAAGAAGCAGTAAGGGACGGAGAAGTGGCCGTGATGCTGATGGTGCACGCAGAGGCTGTGGCCCTGGGCGCCTTGAAATGGTGCCTGCTGCCAGAGCACAAGAAAAACAGTCATTCACGATACCTAGCTTCATGTCCCAGTTTGCAGGGCGGCGCAGGACACCACTCTTGAAGTCAGCCCAGTGCGACCAAGTGGTCGGTTGGATTGCAGCAGATAATGCTTCCAGTGAGTTAAACACCACCCTGTCTTCCACCAGTCTTGATACTTCTTCCTTCCACCATAAAGAGTCTGGCCAAACAAGTGATCCCACACTAGGATATTCCGAGGACCTCTTTTCCTCGCCATACCTTGATTTGGCCCTCTCGCCAAGCATGCATGAAGAGGGACAGATCTTGTGCCCTGATTCCCAAACTCTTGAGCATCCACAGTCACAATAAGATGACGGCGTGGAACGGCAATTGCTGTTTAATGAGGTGGATGATGATGAGACACAGTTGCCAATAACTCAACAGCAATTACTGTCTCAAGAGGTTGAGGAAGAGAATGAGACACAGTTGTCAATCACTGAGGTTGTAGTTAGGTCAACAAGTTAGGAGGATGAGCAGAGTGAGGAGGTGGTGGACGATGAAGTTACTGACCCAACCTGGGAAGGTGGAAAGCCGAGTGAGGACAGCAGTACAGAGGGGGAGGGATCTGCTGCACCGCAACAGGCTGGAAGAGACAGTGGGGTGGCAAAAGGGAGAAGGTGGGCCACACCAAACAGGCCTGCAACTGTTCCACGGAGCACCCCCTTGCGGAGGGGTAGGTGTTCCGCAGTATGGTGCTTTTTTTAGGAAAGTGCAGACGACAAAAGAATTATAATTTTCAACCTGTGCCATACAAAAATGACCAGGGGTGTGAACACTAGCAACCTCACCACCACCAGCATAATCCGCCATATGGCATCAAAGCACCGTAATAGGCGGGCCGAACGCCTGGATCCACAATCTGTGTCTGCGGGTCACACCACTGCCTCCTCTTCCCCGATGTTACGTGCTGGCCAATCCCCTGTCCAATGCGCAGGCCCAGATGCCTCGCGCCCTGCACCTGGACCTTTGCAAGCACCATTAGCGACCACATCCACTTACGTGTCCCAGCGCAGTGTCCAAATGTCTTTACCCCAGGCATTTGAATGCAAGCGCAAATACCCAGCCACCCACCCACAGGCCATAGCACTAAATGCACAGCTTTCCAAATTACTGGCCCTGAAAATGTTGCCATTTAGGCTTGTGGACACTGAGATCTTCTGCAGCCTGATGTCGGCGGCCGTCCCACGTTACGTAGCCCCCCCTATTTCTCAAGGTGTGCCGTGCCCGCCTTACACTAACATGTGTCCCGTAACATCACACGTGCCCTGACCAACGCAGTTACTGGGAAGGTCCACTTAACCACGGATACATGGACAAGTGCATTCGGCCAGGGACGCTACATTTCACTCTGCACACTGGGTGAATGTTGTGGAGGCCAGTAGCGAGTCATACCTTGGGATGGCACAGGTGCTACCGATGACAAGGATTGCGGGCCTACCGTCGATCAAGGTTTCCGTCAGCACCTACGTTAGTGGCTCCAACCCCCACTTCTCCTCCTCCACTTCCACCTCCGAATTTTTCACGTGCAGCACCAGTCAGTCATCAGTCGGTAGCTGGAAGCAGTGTAGCACTGCAGTGGGGAAGCGGCAACAGGCTGTACTGAAGCTGATATGCTTAGGGGACAAACAGCACACCGCCGCAGAGCTGTGGCAGGGAATAAGAGACCAGACTGAGCTGTAGCTCTCGCCACTCAACCTAGAACCAGGCATGGTTGTGTCTAATAATGGCCGTTACTTGGTGGCGGCTTTGGAGCTTGGCAAGCTCAGACACATCCCACACCGAGCCCAAGTCTTAAACTTAGTGGTTCAGCGGTTTCTCAAAACCTACCCCAATTTACCTGAGCTACTGGTAAAGGTGCGGTGCGTGTGTGCACTTTTCCGAAAGTCATCGATAGCTTCAGGCGGTCTGTCAACTCTGCAACTGTGCTTGAAATTGCCAGCTCACTGGCTGTTGTGCGACGTGAGCACGCGCTGGAACTCTACGTTCCACATGTTGGCCAGGCTTTGTGAGCAGCAGACAGCAGTAGTGGAATACCAGCTGCAACATGGTCGTCGCATTTCCACTCAGCTTCCGCTATTCACAAGCGAGGAATGGGCATGGATGTCTGACCTCTGTGAGGTTTTAAGAAACTTTGAGGAATCAACATAGATGGTGAGCGCACTTCTGTGTCTACTCAAACGCTCGCTGCTTACACAAGGTAATAGCCAGACCACTCTCAGTTCGTCTTCTCAATGCGAATTGAACGATGAAGAGGAGGAGCAGGAGAGGGTTACCTCCACTACAGAGGGTAGTACCCATGGAAGTTTAATTCCATCTGTTCAGCGTGGGTGGGCAGAAGAGGGGGAAGAGGATGAGGAGATTGAGAGTGATCCTCCTGATGATGACAGCGAAGTCTTGCCTGTTGGTACTCTGGCACACATGGCTGACTTTATGTTAGGCTGCTTTTCCAGCGACCCGTACATTATGCACATTTTAGACAACACGGATTACTGGTTGTTCACCCTTCTTGACCCCCGCTACAAAGAGAACTTTTCATCTCTCATTCCTCTGGTGGAGAGGACGAGCAAAACGGTGCAATATCAGAATATCCTTGTTGAAAAATTGCTCCAAAAATATCCGTCTGACAACACTGGTGGCAGAGTCCGTAGTTCCTTGGCCAACCAAGGAGGGGAGACAAGGGGGACACATAGCAGTTCCAACAGAGGCAGGGCAACATTCTCCAAAGCATGGGACAGTTTCATGACACCCCGCCAGCACCCTCACCCTGATGCGCGGCCTAGTGTCACAAGGAGGGAAACATTTTTGAAGATGGTGAAGGAGTACATAGCAGACCGTGTCAGCATCCTCAATGATCCCTCAGTGCCTTACAATTACTGGGTGTCCAAGCTGGAAACGTGGCACGAACTGACGCTCTACGCTCTGGAGGTGCTGGCCTGCCCTTCTGCCAGCATTTTGTCTGAGCAGGTATTTAGTGCTGCTGGTGGCATTATAACAGATAAGCACATCTGCCTGTCAACTGAAAATGCTGACAGGTTGACTCTTATAAAAATGAACAAGGCCTGGATTGACCATGACTTCTCTACTCCACCAGAGGAAAGTGGCTAAACATAAAGGAACTTTAAAAGTGGCTTTTATGGTGTATTGAATACACTGTATTCCCATGCACCCCTTCACCACAAACAAGGGTATATGGTTGAATCTTTTTTCTCATCCTTCTCCTCTTTTTCCATCATATCAACATGCTTATTCGTCGCATATAATGCCCTCGCATATATGCCCTCGCATATATGCCCTTCTCATATTATGTTTTACAGGGTCAGCTCAGCTGCAGGCCCTCACCTACAATGTTTTACAGGGTCAGCTCAGCTGCAGGCCCTCGCATATCATTTTTTAGAGGGTCAGCTCAGCAGCAGGCCCTCACCTACAATGTTTTACAGGGTCAGCTCAGCTGCAGGCCCTCGCATATAATTTTTTAGAGGGTCAGCTCACCAGCAGGCCCTCACCTACAATGTTTTACAGGGTCAGCTCACCAGCAGGCCCTCACATATAATTTTTTAGAGGGTTTTTTAGAGGGTAAGCTGACCAGCAGGCTCTCACCTACAATATTTTACAGGGTCAGCTCACTAGCAGACCCTTGCATATAATTTTTTAGAGGGTTAGCTCACAAGCAGGCCTTCATCTACAATGTTTTACAGGGTCAGCTCAGCTGCAGACCCTCGCATATAATTTTTTAGAGGGTCAGCCCCCCAGCAGGTCCGCACCTAAAATGTTTTACAGGGTCAGCTAACTAGCAGACCCTCGCATATAATTTTTTACAGGGTCAGCTCACTAGCAGGCCCGCACCTAAAATATTTTACAGGGTCAGCTCGCCAGCAGGCCCGCACCTAAAATCTTTTACAGGGTCAGCTCACCTGCAGGCCCATGCACATAATGTTTTATAGGGTCAGCTCAGCTGCAGGCCATCGCTTATAATTTTTTACAGGGTCAGCTCATCAGCAGGCCCTCACCTACAATCTTTTACAGGGTCAGCTCATCTGCAGGCCCTCATCTACAATGTTTGAGGACAGCTCACCTGCAGGCCCTTACCTAATTATACCTAATAGGTCATTTGACCAGACACAAAACCGCAGCTTGCAGTGGTTTTGTATCCAGTCACAAAATGGAATGCTGACAGAACACAAAACATCCAGATGCATCTCTTTCCATTCAGAATGCATGAGGACTAAATTGTTGTTTTTTTTTTGCGTTATTGAGATCCTCTGCTGGATCTCAATACCGGAAAACAACAACGCAAGTGTGAAACAGGCCTAACATGGCCCTGCCCTTAAATAGACCCAATACACCACAAGCATTCATTTGGTACATTAACCCCTTCAGCCACCATGACGTACTGGTATGTCAAAGTGGCTGAGAGAATGTATAGAACAGTAGAGATAGCAGTTCGCCCGGCGGTCATTTCGCGGTGAACTTTGCTTGTCGAGCATGCTGCCTTGCTTGGAAGTGGTAGCCGTAGCTGTTTCTCAGGCTCCCTCTCCAGAATCAAACCATAATTCCCCGTTACCCATGGTCACCGTGGTTCGCTCTGAAAATAACATCGAAAGTTGATAGGGCAGACATCCGAATTATAGCCTTACAATGATAGCCTTGTGTGCAATGAAACATTCAAGACCAGCTCTCATCTGACTGAGAGACAGTGAGCCTCAAAGTTGCTTGACTTTTATTGGATGGCTTGGGGGACCTGTGCACCTAGATCACTATCATTAGGGTGACAAAAATTGTAAATTTTATTTTTGGATGCCAGCTAACTCTTCTCTCACTGTTTAGGAAGGCTGCATAAAAAATAGTTTTCTAATTGTCCTAACATTTACAGATGCAGCAGGGTTAGCACTCAAACACTTAACTCAAATTTCTTAAATCATCATGTTATCTTGAAACAAAAGCCATTGAAAAGCAATTGAAGGTGTTTGCTTAGTTTAGATAACACATCTTAGAAATCTCAGAATAACCTTTCTATACTGTTTTGTCATGTAAACTCTTTTACATAAACATGGTCATATGGGAAATACATACAAATTTGCAGAATCTGCCTTGTTTTTCAGCTGGAACACTATTTGCATGTCTTTCCCATATACCCATATTTATGCAAATGAATTTACATGACAAAACAGTATAGAAAGGTTATTGAATATAAATGTTAGGACAATTAGAAAACTGAACATTTTTATGCAGCTCTCCTAAGCAGTGAGAGAATTTTCAATTTTTGTCAACCTAATGATAATGATCTAGGTGCGCAGGTCCCCCAAGCTATCCAACAAAAATCAAGTAACTTTGAGGCTTACTGGCTCTCAGTCAGATGAGAGCTGGTCTTGAATGCTTTATTGCACACAAGGCTATTATTGTAAGGTATGCTGACTGTACCTGTCCCATGGATAGGTTGTTGGCTTGCACATACCCGGCTTTTCGCATACAGCCTTTGTGTGATTGTCTGTTATATGTTGTTTATTGTCAGTTATAGGTAATAATTTATTTTAAAAATAAAATAATATAACATCTATAAAAATAAATTATTAATGATAGGTAGGAAAATACTTATAATAAAAGTTAATTAATGATAGGTAAAATATTAACTATAAAAAAAATTGTTATGGATGATAGATAGCATAATAAGGATTAAGAGTAGCTATATACAATAAGTGAAAAAAATTATAGGTTTATATAGTGATAAAAATAATCTAGAATATTTGCATTACGAATATATTGCCATATATTCTAGATCTTTGCGAATTCTCACGATAGCGCTTAACACTACCGATGAACAAGTGTTTCACTCGTTCATCCAGTGATCGGCTGCACATTTAGATGGCCAGATTTTCACGATAATCTGAACGATTATTGGTGCGTCTAAATGCACCTTAAAACAAAAGCACTAGATAGATACTAATGACCAGTCTCTCAATCTCTAATTCACACAAATAAATCCCTCATAATATATACAACATAATGCAATATAACATATATATTATTTCCAGAACTTGTATTTCATACAGAGTGCGTGGATTATTGATAAATAAAGGCATCAGGTTCTGAGGAATGATGTAGAAGAGGGTGAGTATTTTAGAGCACTCCTAAAACTGTAGATATTGGGAATGAAGCTGATGCTCTAGGGTTGCATATTCCAGAAAACAGAGACAGGAGTTCAGAGATAAATTAAGATTATACAGAATGCACATTGGCAGAATGGAAAGCAGCTAGGGCCGACATAAAGATGAGGGATAAGAAAAGTAGAAAAGTATATAGAGTATATACAATTATACAGCGCCAAAGTAATAATAATAATAGTAAAAATTTGAGCAAAAATAACGTAAAACAATATCAACTGACCCCTTAAGGCTTCTTTCTTTCAAACTTGCATTGTTGCATTGTCCAGCAAAGGATCTCAATACCAGAATTAAACCGATCCATTTTGATTTTGCACATCAGGATGCATCAATTCCGTTAGGATGCAGTTGTGTGAAATCAAAACGGGGGAAAAAATGGATCTGTCACTAAATATATTGAAAGTCAATGGGTGACGGATCCGGTTTTTAGGCTCCTAAAAAACACATCCGTCACCATTGACTTACATTGTTTTCAGTGATGGATGTGTTTTTTCCATTTTTTTATGACCAGACACAAAACCGCAGCTTGCAGTGGTTTTGTATCCGGTCACAAAATGGAATGCTGACAGAACACAAAACATCCAGATGCATCTCTTTCCATTCAGAATGCATGAGGACTAAATGGATTTTTTTTTTTTGCGTTATTGAGATCCTCTGCTGGATCTCAATACCGGAAAACAACAACGCAAGTGTGAAACAGGCCTAACATGGCCCTGCCCTTAAATAGACCCAATACACCACAGGCATTCATTTGGTGCATTAACCCCTTCAGCCACCATGACGTACTGGTATGTCAAAGTGGCTGAGAGAATGTATAGAACAGTAGAGATAGCCTTGCAGTTCGCCCGGCAGTCATTTTGCTGCAAACTTTGCTTGTTCGCGATTCACCGAACATGCGAACATATGGCGATCTCCACCGGCGCCATGTTCTTTTGCATTGCGCCATACTTTGACCCATGACACATCCATCAGGTGGAACAGGACAGCCAATTGAGATGTTTCAGCACATGGACACACCCCCACCCTATAAAAGAACCCGATCTGGCAGCCATTTTACATTCTGTGTTTTGCCAGTGTAAGGAGAGGTTGCTTTGTGGAGCAGGGACAGGCTGTTAGAGACACCAAACGCTAGCAAATAGGGCCACAAAAGTCCTTTTAAGTACTGGTATAGGTGTGCTATCAACAGGTGTGATATACTGAGGAATGTGATATACTTATAATATACTTTCTAACATAGAAAGTATATTATAGTGCATTTGTATTGTGCAGTAGTTGTGTGCAGTTCTGCTGCGATACTGCAGCTATATAGAGGGACAAATGCTATTAGAACAACTAATTGCAACGGGTGTGATATACCTGTTGCCCCCAAAAAAACTGATTATGGGGTGTGATATATCTTCTTCCGCAAAATACTGATTGAGGGCTGCGAGATACCTGTTGCCCCAAATTAACAGGGTGGTGTGAAATAACTGTTGTGGCAAAATTTTTTTATTGAGTGGTGTGATATATCTGCTTCCACAAGATACTGATTAAAGGGTTCGATATACCTGCTTCCACCCAATACTGATTAAAGGGTGTGATATACCTGCTTCCACAAAATACTGATTAAGGGGTTCGATATACCTGCTTCCACCCAATACTGATTAAAGGGTGTGATATACCTGCCTCCACAAAATACTGATTAAGGAGTTTGATACACCTCCTTCCCCTAAATATTGATTGAGGGCTGCGATATACCTGCTTCCACAAAATACTGATTACGGGATTCGATATACCTGTTTCCACTAAATATTGATTGAGGGGTGCAAAATACCTGCTTCCACAAAATGCTGATTAAGGAGTTTGATATACCTGCTTCCACCAAATATTGATTGAGGCCTGCGATACACCTACTTCCACAAAATACTGATTAAAGGGTTCGATATACCTGTTTCCACCAAATATTGATTGAGGCCTGCAATATATCTGCTTCCACAAAATACTGACTAAGGGGTTTGATATACCTGCTTCCACCAAATATTGATTGAGGCCTGCGATATACCTGTTTCCACAAAATACTGATTATTAGGGGATCGATATACCTGCTTCCACAAAATACTGATTGAGGGCTGCGATATACCTGCTTCCACAAAATTATGATTAAGGGGTTCGATATTTACCTGTTTCTATCAAATATTGATTGATGCCTGTGATATACCTGCTTCCACAAAATACTGATTAAGGGGTTCGATATACCTGTTTCCACTAAATATTGATTGAGGTGTGCGATATACCTGCTTCCACAAAATACTGATTAAGGGGTTTGATATACCTGCTTCCACCAAATATTGATTGAGGCCTGCGATACACCTGCTTCCACAAAATTCTGATTAAAGGGTTCGATATACCTGTTTCCACCAAATATTGATTTAGGCCTGCAATATATCAGGCAGGTGCACCAGGCCGGAGCCTAAGTGGGAAGTTGGAGAAAGCATGTGCGATTACTTCAAAGGCAGCACCAGAGTTTGTTGAGTGGCTCACTCAGCCTTCCGCTTCTGCACCCTACTCATCCTCTGTATCTGCACCCTCCTCACTCTCTGCTGTGTGCACCCCCAAATACACCACCACCACCACCATAGCCCCTCCACTCTAGTCAGAGGAATAATTTTCCCATCCATTCCCAGACCTTACCGATGCGCAGCCATTCTTGACATCGGATGAGGAAGAGGAGGTAGCAACGGCCGCCACCCAGCGGTCTGACGACAGTACTCAGATCAGCCCAAGAAGGGAGGTCCCCGCTGTTGCTGCCTACTCCGAGATCTCAAATGTCAGTGGTGGTGAAGATGACGATGATGACGTGTCAATGGACATCACGTTGGTGCCCACAAGAGAGGAAGAGGAGGGGAGTTCAGAGGGAGAGACAGAGCAGCAGAGAGGAAGGAGAAGCAGGCAGAGCTCGCAGGGCACAGGAGGCAAAAAGCAGACTGCAAATGTATTTGGGGCGAGCCATCCATCATGCACTGTCACTTCCGGTTACGACGACGAACTGCAGTCAGGTCCAGACGCCGATGATGACGACAATCTCCCAGGACGCCGGCACATGGCTCCCCAGGACGCCGGCACATGGCTCCCCAGTGTGGGCTTTTTTTAACGTGTCAGTTTCTGCTAATAGTGTTGCCATCTGCAGCCTGTGCTGTCAACGCATTAGTCGCGCTAAGCCCAACACTCACCCGTAATGCAAATTTTTATAGCAAATTTTTGAATTGCCGACTAAAAACATGATTCCTCCCTGATTCTTGCTGGTGGGGCAATGAGTCATTGGCCCACAAGCAACTTAAGCAGAGAGGAATCATGAGTTTAGATGGGAAAAATGACGAATATTCTAAAAAACAAATATATAGCACTATATCGAATATATTAGTTTTTTCGAATATTCGTAATATTCTAAAACAAGAATACAAGAATATTTTAACGAGAAAATTGTTTGGTACCCAAACCCGAACCCGGACTTCTTCACAGAAGTTCGGGTTTGGGTTAGGTGTTGTGTAGATTTTATTATTTTCCCATATAACATATTTATAAGGCAAAATAATAGCATTCTTAATACAGAAAGCATAGTAAAATAAGGATGGAGGGGTGAAAAAAAAATTATAAATAATTTAACTCACCTCATCCACTTGTTCGCGCAGCCCGGCTTTTCTTCTGTCTTCTTCTTTGACGACCAGGAGAAAAAGGACCTGTGGTGGCGTCACTGCGCTCATCACATCGTCTGTCACCCCCTCCCCCCACACGACACCACTGGCTGGTAATACTGAAGAATTTGAACTACAAAGACAACTAGTAAGAGTCTCCTCAGTTATCAGGGACCTAGAAAATATGCTGGAGTAACAGCAGCAATCAATATGTCATATCTTAAGCTATGTTCACAAACACCAAACATAGCCATAGGCTTACATTCCATTCGCATGTAATGGGGTGGGGAAGGCACTCCGCTGTGGGTGCCAGTTAAGACGGAGGTGCCAAGCCGGCGGCCAGACTGTGGAGAGAGTGACAGTTCACGGCGCGACTTGAAGCCTTTGGCTCCCATGAGCACTATTCAGACTACTGGGCCTCAGGCCAGTAGACCTGAACTCTATAAGACAGGAGATTGCGATGACATCACCGTGACTTTTGAATAATACAGAGGGGGCATTATGTATTCTATTAATACAGGGGGACAGCCATTATATATTTTAATAAAACAGAGGGACTATTATATATTCTAATAATACAGGGGGCATTATATAGTCTAATAATACAGGGGGCATTATATATTCTAATAACACAGAGGGGGCATTATATATATACTATCAATACAGAGGGGGCATTATACATATGGGCACTACAGGGGGGCATTATAATATAGGGGCACTACAAGGGGTCATTATAGCTATAGGTTGTACTGCAGCCTGGCTTTACAAATACTGGGCCTACTACAGGGGCAATATAATTACTGAAGACTCTAAAGGGGTGCCTTGTAGAAGGGATTTATTACTACTGGGAGATCTATGGGGCCTTATAAAGGACCTTGTTACTAGTGGGGGCTCTATAGGGGGGCCTATGGGGACATTATTATTGAGCACAATGTAGAGGGCATTACTAACAGGGTTACTATTGGGGGTACTGTATGGGCACTATTACTATTGAGGACAGTCTGAGAGCACCGTTAGTATTGGGCGGTACTATCTGTATGGCATTGTTTTTTCTGCAGTATAGTGTTTGGGGGCATTAGGGAGCATAGCGAGCATAGTATTGGGGCTAGCAGCAGGATAACAATGTTTAGGCACCAGGAGGACTGGAGGGGAGAGGTTGTATTGAGAATTTGGCACTGGAGGGGGGGTGTATTTCAATTTTCTTGCCTTCTCGCTACTCACCAAGCACAGCGCCGTCCATTTGATAGCGGCTGTGCTTGGTATCGCATCCAGAGAAAGTGCACGCCCCCAGTGCCAAATACCTTAGGCATGCCATTGATTCATTAAGCACCCTATAGTTATTTTCTTTTTTTACCCAAATTGTAAGAGCTTTTGCTTCTTACATATGCCAATTAGTTCTGTCTTATAAAGGTTATTTTAGATAGCAATGTACTAAAATTATTGCATTTCACAATCCTCTTCTAAAAAAGACACTACAGTGAAATAAACATGGGGCTTAAGAAGTTATTAAAGAATCAAATCTTAAAAAATACCACAATGCTTCCTTATATCTGTCATGCGTAGTGAGGGTAATACTTGAATATTCAAGAAGATTGTTTTCTACTAAATGAATGATGAATGCTTGCTGTTCAGATGTTGCTGTACATGTGCTATGTCCCTCAGCTGTGAAAGGTCAAAGAAAACATTAAATGAAGAATTCCAGTGTAGCACTGTGTTCAATTTAGGGTCAGAAAGGTTCACCAAAGGACTACTGCCTTGCCTAGGCACAATACTTGGCCTTAACAGAAGACAATCCCATTTAGACCTCTTGATATGTCCTGTTTGTGCAATAATAGATGGAGCATGGGCCCAAAGACTCATTTCCTATGAAGGGGCCTTGGTTACTACTGGGGGTCTCTAGGTGGCCTTATAGAGGTCCTTCTCACTACCGGGGGCCTTATTACTTCTGGGGACACTACAGGAGGTCTTACTTCTATTAGGGGCCCTAGGGGGCATTATTGTTAAGCACAATATGGAGGACATTACTAATGAGGTTGCTATTGGGGGTGTGTATGGGCACTATTACTATTGAGGGCAGTCTGGGAGCACTATTAGTACGGGGGACTGTATGGCACTGTTGTTTCTATAGTATAGTGTTTGAGGGCATTGTGTAGCACAGCAAGCACAGTATTTATTGGTGGTATCAGCAGGTTGATAATGTTGAGGCACCAGGAGGGAAATAATGTTTCAACAAATGTTGCATTAATCAGTAATATACTGTGTGTACATGAGGGGTAACACTGTTTCTAGCCATTATATCACTTGTATCTGACATTTTTAGTAGTTTTCCTGTGCATGCTGAATTTCTAGTTTGCAGTTCTCCCAGAGATTTCTTGAAGAACTTCAACGAATTGCCCATATCTAATTTTTGAAAACTCCGCTATCTAGCTATTAAACAAGAGCACGCTCCAAGGCTCGCATTTTTAGTCTGCTCATATAGCTTATGCTCCCAGACAACTTCAAACCAGACTACTGATTTTTTTTTTCCTCTGGATGACCACAGAGATCTCTGCATGCTTTCAGCCTATAGGGCACTGTATCATGCTAAAATATTTCATGATCATTGCAAATGTATTTGTGGAATTTTTCAGTTGCACTTACATATGAATGCTACCTGCATTTCTCTTTATATACAGTTGTTAAAGTGCTGCACAATTAATAGTTATTTATCAACTTCTTAATTTCAACAAAATGAGAGAACAAATTTTGCAGCTATAGAATAGTCCGTAGTGTTATCTGTCAAGGAAGATCCAAGATCGATTAGAGTTTTACTGTATTTCCTTCTGTAGACATCATATTGATCATCACATCACTTGGGGGGTTCAAGTTTCCTTTATTGCCATGAGCTGTGACGTTATCTTACAAAAATAAATAGTCTCTGATCTTTTTTTATTTTGTGTTACTTTTTGGTTACATGGCATTCACTTCTGGGACCACTTTATCGTCCATCAATCCAGTAGACATGACAGACATGTGTTTTATCGATCTTGAATTTGCACTTGTCTCATCTTGATGCCCTTTTTATCTGGTGTATTCTAGTAGGCAGCAGTGAAAAATGTTCAGTTGTTTAAGCAATATTTCATAAAGTTGCTTATAGGAGGTAGATCTCATATGTAGGCTAGGTATGATCATCCCTGTATTGTTTTTTGACAGCATATTTATTAAAATCAATATCTCAAGCCTTTAGTTAGAGAAGGCTCCTAATTGGTACATTTCTGTAGTAAGCGGCTTCGAACTTTCAAAAGAGTAAGCATTGCCATATGGTTATCTGCTGCCTTATGTTGCCTAGAGTCTGAAAGAAGATGGGATCTAGGGCAAAGGAGATAAGGATTTCATCAAGGAGGGAGATTGATATAAAGCTTCTGGCATCTAACTTCCAGGCACTATTGAGACTGTATGGGGACAAGGGATGGCTAATGCTATCGCTCATCCTCATAGAAATTAATTGTACATGGGCAGCAGATTCCTGTTCATACAGCACAATCTGCTGCCCAGAAAAGATGATTGAGGGTGTCCTCACTAAAGATCATCAAAAGCAAAACTCTTGTTAATTGGGTGATGTGCGACACCATTACAAAAGCGTTTGTAAGAACATTAATTTCCAATCTGTCTGAGAATGGGGCAGAGTAAAGGTGGCATTAGCCTTGAAGGATTGTCCAGGCAATGGACTTGAATCAGCGTTAAGACTTTGAATTTGATAGGAATACACTAAAATTTAGGAATATTGCCTGCCATTCTTTTCACTGTAAGCTTTTATGTCAGGGGAACTTTCAATACAAGATCTCAGATGGAGAACTTTCAGCTTCTTTGGACCTTCAATATACAGGTGTACAAAGGGGTGAGTGCCACCATAGGGTCGCCTAGACTCTCCACGTTAACCTATCCGTAATGGATATATGGAACAATCAAAAAATTCACCTTCTTCCCGGTATCAGACTTAGTCTTCATTGTGTCTAGTCACCATACCACCATAAATCCTCCCTGTCTCAGTTGGTGGTGAAAATACTGTACTTGATTGACTAATGAAAATAAGGAACCTTGAGATGGCAAGCATGGGCGACAGGTGGTTGTCCACCTAATGGTAAGGGTTCTCTTTTGAAGTACATTCTCACTCTCAATACATTTTTGTAAATGTGATATATTGTGAATGCGCTCCTATTATCTGGGGAGTAGCATTCATGTTCACTTTTGCCCCACCTATCTAATAGGCAACCTTGATTAGGGTGGTACATATAGGTGTGTGTGCTCCTCCGCTCATTAGTTGCTTGGTGCACACATAGGTAACTAGGAGAAGCACACTATATGGATGGAGCAGAGTTAACACTCCTGTTTTCTGAGATTTAGGATTTGTGTTATCTAATCTAAGCAAACTCCTTCAATTGCTTTTCTATGGCTTTTGTCTCAAGATAATGCGATGAGTTAAAAAATTTGAGTTAAGAGCTGGAGTGCTAACCCTGCTCCATCTGTATGTGCAGACTCTGCTCTCCTGAATGTAGATGCCCAATGGCATAGGTAGGTTTAGAATAGGTCCTGTCTGACTGAGACCACCGTGGCACTGGGTAGGTGGGCACAGATATGTTTTTATCAAAATATATTGGCTAAGAGTCTCAGATTATTATTATTAGAGTGAGGGCTTAGTCTGTCTGTGTGAACCCACTGTGCCACGTGTCCTACCTCCTCTAAGGGCGTTGTCTAAGTGAACCCCTCGATCTCTACAGTACCCCTGATGGTGGGGATAGACTTTCCCGATGGTAACACCAGGTCGCTACCTCTTGAGGAGGATTGGCACACGAGGCAGCTGGCCCAGGTGGACCAAGAGGTACCTGAGAAGAGCTTGGAGAAAAATCCACATGTAAACATTTTGCCCTTGAAACCTTTCTGTAGTGAAACAGCACCGGATCCTATGGAGGAGGCGTCCACTTCTAAAAAGAATTGGCACGAGACATCTGGATGACGCAGAACAGGTGCAGAAGCAAAGAACCTTTTTAATTGAACAAAGGCAGCTTCAGCCTCAGAAGTCTAGACTCTGGCATTCACCCCTTTCTTAGAAAGAGTGGAGATCGGAGATGTAAGAGATGAAAAATTTGGGATGAACTGACGATAGAAATGAACAAATCCAAGGAAGCGCGTATAGCACGAAGACCCTGTGGGTGGGGCCAGTCCATTCCTGCATTCAATTTATCAGGATCCATCTGCATCCCGGCTACCAAGATTATGTATCCGAAGAACAGTACGGTAGATTTTTCAAAGATGCATTTCTAGAGTTTCCAGTCCCAGTCTTCCACTCATCACCCTTTCGAATGCAGATAAGGTTGTATGCCCCGCGCAGGTTGAATCTTTGTGAAGACCTTAGCTCCCTGGATCCTGTAAAAGAGTTCGGAGATTAGCGGAAGAGGGTATTGATTCTTGACTGTGACCTTATTCAGACCTCGATAGTCGATACATGGCCATAAGGATCCATCCTTTTTCTGCACAAAGAAGAACCCGGCACTGGCTGGTGAAGTAGATTTCCAGATAAACCCCCCCTCTCGAGATTCTCCTTGATGTAATCAGACATTGCTTGGGTCTCGGGAAGTGAGACTGGGTAGACTCGACCACAAGGAGGAGTAGCACCAGGCAGAATCGGACAATCATATGGACGATGAGGAGGCAGGGTCTCGGCCTCTTTCTTACTGAAGACATCCGCAAAACTGGCATACTGCTGCGTAAGTCCAGGCAGGTCTGCAGGTACAGTAGGCGAGGAAGCAGGTCGAACCTCTGATAAGCAGGTGGACTGACAGGATGATCCCCAACGCAGAATCTGACCGGAGTGCAAGTCCAAAACTGGAGTGTGCTGAGTCACCCAGGGAGGAACTAGGAGAACCGGATTCACGGACGCTGGCAGCACGTAGAAGGAGATCATCTCTGAATGCAGAACCCCTATTTGCAACTTAAGGGGGATAGTAACAGAAAGCACAGGTTCAGGAAGTGGCAGTCCATTTACGGAAGCCACAGACAGAGGCCTTTCTAGACGGATAGAAGAGATAGACTTTCCAGAGGGGAACACCAGGTCGCTACCTCTTGAGGAGGATTGGCACACAAGGCAGCTGGCCCAGGCGGACCAGGAGGTACCTGAGCAAGGTACCAGAGGTACAGGCGTTGTCAGCAGGCTGAGTCGTAACCAGGAGCAACAGTGCAGGACCGAAGGATGAGGCAGAGGGGAAGTCAAACAGGCAATAGGTTAGGGCAGGCGGCACAAGCACAGGTCAACCAATCCGGGTAGGCAACAGGAGAATCAAGACGAGCAGGCAGGGATCAAACAGATAGCAGAGTCCAGGAATACAAGACGAGTCAGGAACACAGGAACACAAGCAGATATAAGGAACCTTAACAGGACACAAGGAACTTGACACTGAGACATCTGGGAAGTGGGTTGAGCCACTTATATATGTGCAGGAGGGCTAGGATTGGTCAGCGAGGTCAAATGATCCAACCCATAAAGCACCGGAAGTGACACGTGTCGGCCCTTAAGGAAATGCTGCAGTAAACGAGCAGCTAGCATGCTGTGGCCAGGGCTGAAAGGAAACACTGGCAGCAGATCACTGCTGAACACAGCGCCCAGGACCGCGGCGGTAAGCAGGGGAACAGCGGCGTACAGCAGCCGCTGTTACATAGTCCATATATAATGCTTGCATCTATTGTTTTAGTGCATTATTTTCCGTGACTTTATAAATGTAGCCATGCACATCCGCATATTTACTATTATATAGTGCAGGATGTTTTGTATCTTTTTTCCATGTTTTCATTTTCAATGTGAAATAGGCCTTAAGCACCGAACTGTAATTACTGTGTTATGGGCATGACATAGTGGTATACAATGAACATATAGGGGATATAGGTATGTTAGTTCCTATCCAATTAGTGGCACTAGTGTCGGACTGTTCAGGGACACATCCTGAACTGGTAACACCCAGCTGGACCTTCATTGCATACTGCTAGTAATTAATTCATAAGGTCTAGTAGGAATAATAAAGGAATCATACAACACACAATCATAAGAATAGATGCTCCAGAATTGTTATTACACGGAAATGCAAGTACAGATGTAGCAGGGGTAACACACACACACTCTTAACTCAAATTTCTTAACTTATCTTGAAACAAAAGCCATTGAAAAACAATTGTTTAACACATTTAGTTGCATTTAGTTTAGATAACATGTCTCATAAAGCATGTGTGTTAACCCTGCTACATCCGTAGTTACTAAAACAGACATGTCTTCTTTAAATAGAGAATGTACAAGTACATACTCACAATGGTGATGCTTTCTAATTACTGAAGAAATATAATTCCCAACTTATCTTCTCTAGATAGCTTCCTTAATGTCTCAGTGCTACCATACACATTTTCCATGCAGTTTTTTCATAACCTTTGTGTCTTGTTCAAAAAAGGAGCTGAGTCACTTGCTGGTGTTCGGGAAGATAATAAGCAATATTATGATGAATTTGTAAAAATAATCTGGTATAATAAAGCTGGTCTGATTTTAATTTGCAGCTTCTTTACAGATCCCAATCAATCCACTGTGATACATGGCATTCAGAGATAGTGCTCCAAATATAATTAGCATGTGACATTACTATTTATGTATCTCTATGTGGGAGCCCTGGATCATTGAGAGGAGATATGTAAAAAGATGCGTATTGTTTCTTATAATGATAATTGCTACATTGCTACATTTCTAATTACTTTGTATTAATTATCTATTATTCTTCAAGTGTAGAGAAGAACTTGTCAGTATCTGATGTGATCTTACACTGTTGGGTATAAAAGTGTTATTTACATACAGTAGGATGAACACAGGGACCATGCACTCCATAGCTAATGTTATTAATGGGATATGTCGATACTATGAAATGTAGTTCACTAAACACATTATTGTTCCCGGTCCACAGCTAGATGTGCTATATCCAGTACAGCACCACATTGCTAACTAAGAGGTAATATATGAACACAATGCTGCAGGTTTACTATTTATGTTTATGGAGTAAGCTTAGACACTCTGTCTAGACCTGCACCAGATTTATACTTTTGTCTAACTTTATACTAACTATTGGTCGGCTTAGTTTGAGACAGAATTCTAGTCCATCTTTGGCACTAAAAGTTGCATATTAGGCCACACCATTTTAGCGGCATCAGGACATGCCCCCTGGTGCCTACATTTGTGTTTACCTACCCACGTTATATTTTGTTCCTGCAGAGCTTGCACAGGGCAGTGCTTATGTCTTCTGGCAGCATTGTGAAAAACTGCCAGACGGGAGATACTCACGGAGAGCTACAGCCAGCCGAGCTTGGCTTAGCTCTAGCACATTTTAGGCCTAACTCACCCAAAGTGTCAGGGTCACTTTTGCGTTGTGACATGGGGCTCCATCATGCTAGATGAAGCATTGTTCATCACCAAATTGCTCCTGGTTTCATTGGGAGAAGTTGCTCTTCAAGGATGTTTTGATCCCATTCTTTATTCATGGCAGCATTCTCTGAAAATTGCGAATGAGCCCACTCCCTCGGATGAGAAGTTGGAACACCCTAGAGAGGCATTACCACCTTTGCACCTCGCTACTATCTTCTATGGTTAACCTAATGTCACCCTATGTATTAATTTCCAGGGCCTGCAAAATGTGCATTCCATATAATGTTATGTAACTGTTCAAGTGTAATATGCCTGGTTCACCAGCAGGTGGCAGAAAACATGGCAGAGCTATCTTACATAGAATGGAACCTTCTTTCCATTCTATTTTATCTCTCTAGGGAGGAGTTTAGCTAGTTAGTTAGGAGTTAGTTCAGAGTACCCCCTGCCAAGGGAGGGGGTGCAGCAGGTGCATGGTTCTGTTGGATGAGCCTTGCCTAGGCCAGGTTGAGCACCTTCATCTCTGCTGGACATGGAGGCAGAGTAAAGTGTTCCCTGGACAAATCTAGAGACAGACCAGATCACAAAGTGAAGTACAGCATAAAGAAGAAGCTGAGTTCTATAGCTATCCTGTTAGCACAACAGAGACAGAGAGAGACTGACGTAGCAGAAAAGAGTTTGCCTGCCACAGTTAATGCCAAAGCCTGTTGGAGACTAAGACAAAGCCTGTAAATCATTTGGAAGAACGTCTGGGGTTCCATATTATCCAGGTAGGAGCACCATGACACGTGCAAAACACCATTAAGGGACATTTAGGCCACCCTACACCACTCTGGCATTCCTACACCTGAGTACCATCCACAATATCACTAAAAGGGGCCCTGTGCCCTTGTTGCTTCACTGCAACTGGTGTCACGAAAAAAAAGTAACTTTTTCCCTCTTAAAGAGTCCCCTAATTGACTGCTGTTATTGCAAAGTGACTCCATACATGAATAGTCTCAGGATGGTTTGCATTTGGCATGACGCAGGACTCATGGTAGTGCTCACATTTTCTTCTCAGGACAATAATTTTTTCAGATGTCCCAATCTGTCCATGATGTTTTTCTTGGAGAAAAGTGGATTTTTTACTGCTATTCTTGACATCAGAATAATAAAGGAGTCTGAAACAGAGTGCTTGATAAAGACTTGTAAAGTCAAAAAGTCGCAATACATGCTGCTGGTTGAATAAATACTGGACTTTCTACACCTGCAGAGTGCTGCAGATTCCTTTATTATTCTGTACTTCAAGGGACCCCTAGCCTGCTGGATTCCCATCTGTGGGCACCAACCCAAATTTGGACCTGATATCCAGGTACCTGGATTACTGGCATAAATTTTACTCCATTTTTGGGCTTGTAGTGCTGCTTATCTTCTTTTAAAATTACTTCTTGACACCAGGCCATCCTCCAAAATCCTTTGCCTCACTGTGTTTGCAGATGCACTCACATCTGCCTGCTGCCATTCCTGAGCAAGCTTTGCACTGGTGGTGACCCAATCCCATAGCTGAATCCTCTTTAGGAGGTGGTCCTTGCACTTGTTGAACTTTCTTTGGGCGCCATGAAGCCTTCTTCAAAGCAACTAAACCTTTCTCCTTGAAATTTTTGATGATCCGATAAATGGTATATTTAGGGGCAATCTTATAAGTAGCAGTGCCCTTGCCTGTGAAACTCGTTTGATGCAAAGCAATGGTGACTGCATGTGTTTCCTTCAAGGCAACAATGGTTGAAGGGGTTGTCCAAGCTACAGTATATTTATTGATGACCTATCCTCAGGATTTTTGTGGGATAAGATGACGGTTTGATTGGCACTATTTTGGGGTGAGTATGACTTTGATCGTTTGCTATTACACTTTTTGTGATATAAGGTGACCAATTTTTTTTTTTACTGTGTTCACCGGTTGTTACAGGTTATTACGGATGCGTCGATACCTAATATGTATACTTTTTTTAATTTACTTAAGTTTTACACAATAGCAGCTTTTTTAAAACAAAAAAATTATGTTTTAGTGTCTCCATATTCTGAGCCATTGTTTCTTAATTTTTTCGGCGATTGTCTTAGATAGGGGCTCATTTTTTGCGGGATGAGGTGACGGTTAGATTGGTACTATTTTGGTGGGCATACGTCATTTTCATTGCTTGCTGTTGTACTTTTTGTGATTTAAGGTGACAAAAAAATTGTTTATTTAGCACTGTTTTTATTTTTTATTTTTTACGGTGTTCATCTGAGGGGTTAGGTCATGTGATATGTTTATAGTGACGGTCGATACGGACGCGGCGATACCTAATATGATAACTTTTTTTTCCCCTAATCTTTACCAATTTTTTTTTTTAACTTCATTTGGGGAAAATTACGTTTTTGTTTATTTTTACTTAAAACTTTTAATTTTTTGGGGAGGAAACGTTTTTTCACTTTATTTTTTGTCCCACTTTGGGACTTCAACTTTTGGGGGTCTAATCCCCTTTACAATGCATTCCAATACTTCTGTATTGGAATGCATTAGCTGTATGAGTAATACAGTGTATATTACTCATACAGGTTCCTGCCTATGAGATCCAGGGGGCTGGATCTCACAGGCTCGTCACCAGAAGGCAGCGCCGATGCCTAAGGAAGGCATTGCGCTGCCTTTCATGCCATCGGGTCCCCCATTACAGCCGCACGGGGACCCGATGGCACCGCTGACCGCTGCCGCAGCAACCTGTAAAAGCCGCAAACCGCAGGGACCCCCCCGCGCATTGTCCCCGGGTGCCTGCTCCATGATTTGAGCAGGCACCTTGTTCCGATCACCGCCCGTCAGGTGGCGATGATTGGAACTACACATGACGTACCGGAACTTCCTAATTTTTTGGGGGGTTATTAGTTGATCTTTTTTGGTTATTCTCTTCATTGTTTACTTGCTCGCCATTGTATCTGCAGCGGTGAGCAGGTGTAATTACACCCAAGCCATCCTTTTCATTTCAATGGGACGGTTCGTTCCTATACACTGACACCGATTGCACTAAAAAGATAAAAATGTGACTTCCCAGGTTGGCTTTTTGTTCATCTCTCCCCCAATTTCTTAGTAGAAATAGATTTTATGTTTAACCAAAATCCTTTACAATGGTGGAACTATGTGGAGCAACTGTAATCTAATACTTACTAAATGTGCAAAGATGACATAAAATAAATCTATTGCTCTAACTCTTTTGCAAAAATCAATAGTATGTGTGAATAAATGAAACTTTGTAGGTGAAATTTTGTAATTTATCCTATAAGGGCGAAGTGACAGTCTCTCTACTACAGCCTGTGGGTGACACTTCTTGCTGTGAAAAGGGAAAATTAGCATCTGGCTGGAAGTAATTGGCTCAAGGTGCATAGAACAGGCCTTTTGGCATATGTCATGTCGATAGAAGTTATAGATATTTGGAATTTTCTCCAGTTGCATTTCCTAGGGCATATGCTAAACATGCAATGTGCACTGCAAGTGTAGTCTACAGTGCCTTGAAAAAGTATTCATACCCTTGAACTTTTCCACATTTTTTCATGTTATACCCACAAACTGAAATGTATTTTATTCCGATTTTATGTGCTAGACCAAAAAAAAATAGCAAGTATGTGTAAAGTGAAAAGAAAATTAGACATGGATTTTCAAAATTTGTAATAATTAAAATGGCGTGTGTTTGCATTCAGCGCCGTTACTCTGATACCCCTAAATAAAATCCTGTGTAACCAGTTGTCTTCAGAAGTCATCTAATTAGCAAATATAGTCCACCTGTGTGTAACTTATTCTCAGTATAACTACAGCTGTTCTGTGAAGGCCTCAAAGGTTTGTTAGTGAACATTAGTGATCAAACAGCATCATGAAATCCAAGTAGACAGGTCAGGAATCAAGTTGTGGAAAAGTTTAAAGCAGGGTTAGGTTATAAAAAAATATCTCATTCTCTGAATATCTAATGGAGCACTGTTCATTCCATCATCTGAAAATGGAAGAAGTATGGCACAACTGCAAACCTACCAAGACATGGCTGTCCACCTAAAATGACAGCCCAAGCAAGTAAAGCGCTAATTAGAGAAGCAGCCAAGAAGTCCATGGTCACTGTGGAGGAGCTGCAGAGATCCACAGCTCAGGTGGGAGAATCTGTCCTCACAAATCTAGTCATGTACTCCACAAATCTGTTCTTTCTGGAAGAGTGGCAAAAAGAAAGCCATTTTTGAAAGCAAGCCATAAGAAGTCCCATTTGTAGTTTGCCACAAGACATATAGGGGACACAACAAACATGTGGAAGAAGGTGCTCTGGTCAGATGAGACCAAAATTTAACTTTTTGGCCTAAATGCAAAACACTATGTATGGTAGAAAACTAACACTGCACATCACCCTGAGTACTCCATCCCCATCGTGAAACATGGTGGTGGCAGCATCATGCTGTGGGGATGCTTTTCTTCAGCAAGGGCAGGGAAGCTGGTCAGAGTTGATGGGAAGATGCATAGAGCTAAATATAGGGCATTCCTGGAGGAAAACCTGGTAGAGGCTGCAAACAACTTTACACTCGGGCAGAGGTTTACCATCCAGCAGGACAATGACCCTAAATATACAGCCAGAGCTACAATGGAATGGTTTAGATCAAAGCATATTTATGTGTTAGAATGGCCCAAAGTCCAGATCTAAATCCCATTGAGAATCTATGGCAAGACTTGAAAATTGCTGTTCACAGACGCTCTCCATCCAATCTGACTGAGCTTGAGCTATTTTGCAAAGAAGAATTGGCAAAAATGTCAGCCTCTAGATGTGCAAAGCTGGTAGAGACATATCCTAAAAGACCGGCAGCTTTAATTCCAGCGAAAGGTGGTCCTACAAAGTATTAATAGACTATTAACACTTCTGTTTTCGAAAGTGTTCTTACTTTGCAGCATTTTTTCCTCTCCTGCCAAAAACTTTTGCACAGTACTGTACATATTGGTAGGAACAGATATAATTTTAAGCAGGTAGAAATGTAAAAATTGATAGAATTAGAAAATAATAGTGATCTAGAATCTGAGAGTTACTTGCAGGGATAGGTCACTCTATAGAGCAAGAGACTGGCGTGCAATCAACCTAAAAGATCTGGCAAGTGAATAGCAACGTTATGTTAAATTAGTAAATCCTGTATAGCTTTTCATATGGCATAAGAGATCCATATGACAAGAGTATAATGAGAAGGAGTGAACAGACTTCAGTAATATTCGGGCCGTCTCTATTGTATGCGAGCGTCTCCGGATAAAATAATGAACTTCATTATTCAACGTGAATTATTCTCATCTTGAAAGCAAAAATTTAACAAAAAGGAGAGCCATCATTTCCCTCCGTTCAGAATTTACTAATCTTCTTATTGACTTATTGGCACTTACCCTAAACGCGTCCAATGGATCACAAGGTTTATTCTTTGTATATGCAAATGATCTCCTTCCCCCGTAGGCTATTTAATATACCGTAGCTAATTTACTATGTGTGTTTTGCTGTAATGCATAGACACTATTAAGATTACATATGGGAATATTAAAACCTTTTTTTTTGGTGGCTGCCAGTCCATCTTTCAAAATAATTTTACTGCCCGATGTTCTCCGGGTTTAAATGGACCTTACAAATGTGTGCCGCTTGTTTTATTCACTTTGAATGATTTGGTGCTGTGCATTAGAGCATTAGAAGAGGACTGTATTAAATCATCTCTAATAAGATAGACTCTGTCAGATGCCCTGCAATATTTGCGTTACATAGAAGCAGATCCATCTTCCAGCAAATGGGATAGGATTGGATGCAGGCAATATCTTTAATAAAGCAGTGTATCATTATGGGGACAAAATAAAAAGGGTACTTATGTTATACATTGGGACTAAATGGAAAAGCAGTGTTCAGTCATCTCCTTGTAAATGTGATGTTTAACTCAGGTTCAGCAAACGAAAAATGTGTTCTACAAACTGAAGACATCAGAGAAAACCTCGGCAGGGAGATAAAAGTATTTTCTTACCGGCAGTTCCCCCCCCACCCCACCCCATTCTGATCTCCATATCAAAATTGCTGTGGAAGGAAAAAATAAATCAATACATCGCTATGTGTGCTCCCTCCATCTCCAAAATGATAGTAATCTTCTCGCAAGTAATTGAGGTGGTAAAAGTACTGATGCCATGTCATAAATAAAGACCGCTGCCACTTATACAGACCACACCGGGGGTGAATGAGATTAAAAGGAGTTTTCTGGGAGCAGAACATTGATGACCTGTCCACAGGACTGGTAGAAGTCTGACTCCAAGCACCTCTGCCAATCAGCTGTGTGAAGTGGCCATGGTGCTCTGGCGAGCGCCGAAGCCTCTTTGGTAGCCAGTGACGTCATGTTCATTGGCCACATGGTCTGTGTGCAGCTCAGTTCCAGTTGCAAGTGAAAGAGCCTGGGCTACAATACTAAGCACAGCCACTATACAATGTATGAAGCCCTCTTCGAACAAGCTAATTGGTGTGGGTGCCAGGAGTCAGACCTCCACCAATAATATATTGATGACCTATCCTTAAGATAGGTCATCAATAGACTACTCCTGGAAAACCCCTTTAATCTCTGCCGGCAGTGGCTGTATTTAGGCAACAACCCATTCATGATGAATGATTTATTGAGGAATCGGATGGACTCCATACTTAACATGGACTTCAGTTCCTAAATGGGAATCGCAGTTAAAGGGAACCTGTCACCAGTTTTATGGTGTCCTAACTAAGGGCAACATAAATAAGTGATTGATTCTCTTAGCACAATGCTGGGTCACTTTCTTTTCTAATTGACCCAGTCAATCTGCCAACATCTTGTATTGAAAAGCTCCAGCTCATAATGATGAGTCCTGAATATTCATGAGCTCCTGACTCTCCCCGCCTACCTGCTGCTGATTGACAGGTTTTTCCATATGAATCAGCAGCAGGTGGGCAGGGGAGTGGCTATAGCTCTGAATTAAATAAACACTGGACTCAATGACGTCACGCTGGACTCAAATCAGCTCATTAGCATGCGGCATGTGGCATCTTTGTGTGTATATTATGAGTTAACCATCTGTCACACCAGTAAGTGAATACATCTAAGGCACTTTTTAGTAGTTAATGATTGTATATAATTAGTTAGATTATAATCAAATATCCACATGACAGGTTCCCTTTAAGGCATCATGGACACTGTAGAATCTTTTTTCACGGTGTCTGTATGGAGACACACATGGTCTGTGCAGCAATCTCTAACAATCTGTTGGCAATATGGTTTTTCCACAAAGCACAATATAAAGAGACTTTCTTCTAGAGACAAGTTTTCTAGGGGTCAATACGTCTGTAATACTATACTATGGCACGCTCAATCTGATGGAGCATGCCGCAACTTTTTTCTGTCCCAGTGGCCATCCATTATTTTCTTATTTCCCATGCTCTAGGAAAAGCCATCTCCAAAAATGTTTGAGTTACCCATACAGACAGCAACTTTGTATGTTCTTACTCAACAATAGAAATGTACCTTAAAGATCAAACAATTTTTATCAAACTATACAACAAATGTTACCCTGGGCACGCAACTCATAACTGATTATGTAAATTGTCAGCTTGAATAATTTTTGGTAGATTTTTTTTCTCACTGTTATATCCCATTTTGGACCAAGTATTAACAGCTTTAGGTTAAGTTTGTGACCCATATTAACCTGGTTAATTATGGGAGATTTCTCTTTATGCTTAGTGGCAGGTAGATCATTGATTCTCTTTGGACCTCAGTGGCCTACTTGTTAATTAACATTTTAAGGAGTTGTCCCATAAAAATAGTAATTAAAATTTAGTATAGCTCCTGAGCTATTTCATAAACCTGCTGTTTGTTCTTTTTCTTATTTATCTGTCCACCTTGCTGAGGGTGAAAAAACACGCTCAGTTCCATCTTTTATCTGTCTCCTGTGACAGAGAGGGAGCCTCGGCAGAAAGGACACACCCCTGAGCTACCAGCTTGAAATAAATATAGCAGAGTAATTGGAGCAATGAATGGGAAGATCTCTGGATCCATGTGAGGTACAGGGCTGGTTCTAGCTTTGTTAGAAAGACATTGTTATTGACTATACGGGCATGATTCTCATTTTTTACATTTATCATGGAATAACCCTTTTAAGACAGATCACAAGCTTGTGACCTGCAACCTGGTTCCTATATCCCTGTATTTGTATTTACATCCTACTTGTCACAGATTCCACTTTCTTGTGAACTTATGAGCAGCACGGTGGCTTAGTGGTTAGCACTGGTGCCTTGCAGCACTGGTGAACTCGGGTCTAGGATCTATATGGAGTTTGTGTCTTCTCTCCGTGTTTGTGTGGGTTTTCTATGGGTACTCCGGTTTCCTCCCACACTCTAAAGACATGCTGATAGGGACCTTAGATTGTGAGCCCCAATGGGGACAGTGTGATCCTAATATCTGTAAAGCGCTGCGGAATATGTCAAACTTACATTGTCATACAGCCATGCTTGGGGTGTATTAATAGGAAAAATAAGTGCGTGTTATTAGCCGTTCTGCGGTGAACTGACACTGTGTTTACAGCCACTGTTGGGGTGCATTAATTGGAAAAATAAGTACGTGTTATTAGTTGTTCTGCTATGAACTTACATTGTCATACAGCCTTTGTTGTGGTGTATTAATAGGAAAAATAATTACGTGTTATTAGCCGTTCTAGGGTGAAATTACATTGTTATACAGCCACTGTTGGGGTGCATTAATAGGAAAAATAAATACGTGTTATTAGCCGTTCTGCTGTGAACTTACGTTGTCATACAGCCATTGTTATGGTGTGTTAATAGAAAAAAAAAAAGTGTTATTACCCATTCTGTGGTAAACTTACATTGCCATATAGCCATTGTTGGGGTGCATTAATAGGAAAAATAATTACGTGTTATTAGCCGTTCTGCGGTAAACTTACATTGTCATACAGCCATGTTTGGGGTGTATTAATAGGAAAAATAAGTGTGTGTTATTAGCCGTTCTGCGGTGAACTGACATTGTTATACAGCCACTGTTGGGGTGCATTAATTGGAAAAATAAGTACGTGTTATTAGTTGTTCTGCTATGAACTTACATGGTCATACAGCCATTGTTGGGATGTATTAATAAGAAAAATAATTATGTGTTATTAGCCATTCTGTGGTGAACTTACATTGCCCTATAGCCATTGTTGGGCTGCATTAATAGGAAAAATAATTACGTGTTATTAGCCGTTCTGCTATGAACTTACATTGTCATACAGCCTTTGTTGTGGTGTATTAATAGGAAAAATAAATATGTGTTATTAGCCATTCTGCGGTGAACTGACATTGTAAAACAGCCATTTTTGGGGTGCATTAATAGGAAAAATAAGTACGTGTTATTAGCCTTTCTGCTGTGAACTTTCATTGTTATGCAGCAAATTTTGGGATGTATTAATTGGGAAAATATGTAAGTCATGTTAGCCATTCTGCTGTGAGCTTACATTGTCTTACAGCCATTTTTGGGATGTATTAATAGGAAAAAAAAAATGAGTCTTATTAGCTGTTCTGCGGTGAACTGACATTGTTATACAGCCATTGTTGGGGTGTATTAACAGGAAAAATAAGTAAGTCTTATTAGCCATTCTGCGGTGAACTTACATTGTCATATAGCCATTGGTAGGGTGCATTAATAGGAAAAATAAGTGTGTGTTATTAGCAGTTCTGTGGTGAACTTACATTGTCATACAGCCATTGTTGGGGTGCATTAATAGAAAAAATAAGTACGTGTTATTTGCCATTCTGCTGTGAAATTAAATTGTGATACAGCCATTTTTGGGTGCATTAATAGGAAAAATAAGTATGTGTTATTAGCCGTTCTGCTGTGAACTTTCATTGTCATACAGCAATTTTTGGGGTGTATTAATTGGAAAAATAAGTAAGTGTTATTAGCCATTCTGCTGTTAACTTACATTGTCACACACAAAATAAATGCGTCTTATTACCTGTTCTGCGGTGAACTGACATTGTCATACAGCCATTGTTGGGGTGTATTACTAGGAAAAATAAATACATTGTACTAGCCGCTCTGCGGTGAACTGACATTGTTATACAGCCATTGTTGGGGTGTATTAATAGGAAAAATAAATTCATGTTATTAGCCGTTCTGCAGTGAACTTACATTGTCATACAGCCATTGTTGGGTGTATTAATAGTAAAAATAAATATGTCTTATTAGCCGTTCTGCCATTAATTTACATTGTCATGCAGCCATTGTCGGTAGGGTTGAGCGAACACCTAGAAGTTTGGGTTCGCCGGGTTCGGTCGAACTTCGCCGCAAAGTTCGGGTTCGCGACCCGAACTTGACCCCGAAGCCCATTGGGGACCAGAACTTTGGGTCGCTAAAATGGCTCTACAAAAGTCATAGAAAGGGCTAGAGGGCTGCAAATGGAAGCAAATAGGGGTAAGAGCAGGACAATTGCCCTGTAAACTATTGTGGATAGGGAAATTAATTAAAATAACATAGAATTTTAAAAAAGTTAAAAAATATCTTGAACTAGGAGGCGGAGGTCAAAGTGGAGTAGGAGGTTGATAGGTGGTAGACGTGGCGGTGGAGGTGGAAGCGGTGGTGGAGGAGGAGGAGGTAGCCAACACTATTTTTGTATTTTATTTTTATAAATTTGGGAAGACCCCAAAACATTGGGAAATATAAAAAAGAAAACAAATAGAAAGTGTCCTGGAGTATAACAATGGCTGGGTGCGGCCAATATACTTGTCTATTTTGCACAAGATACGTACAAGTCCTGTGGGAACCATGCCTGGTTCATTTTAATGAACGTGAGCTTATCCACATTGGCTGTGGACAGACGACTGTGCTTGTCTATGATAACCCCCTCTGCCGTGCTGAACACACGGTCAGACAATACACTGGCCGCAGGGCAGGCCAGCACCTCCAAGGCATGAATGGCAAGCTCAGGCAATGTGCCCAATTTAGAGACCCAGAAGTTGAATGGGACAGACCCATCAGTCAGTACGTGGCACACATACTGTTCCACCATGTTGCTGAAATGCTGTCTCCTGCTAAGACGTTCCATATCAGCTGGTGATGCTGATTGTTGTGTCGTGCTGTCAAAGCTTTTTCACATTTCGGCCATGCTAACCCTCCCTTCTGAGGTGCTGGCGGTGCCCCAGCTGCATTGGTGACTTCTTCCTCCTCCTCTGCCTTCGTCTTGTGTATCCACTGCCCCCGGTGTCAGGTGGAAATGCCATCAGCAGCGTGTCTGCCAGTGTGGGCTTGTACTCACGCATCTTCCGATCACGCCCCAGTGACAGAATTAAGGACGACACGTTGTCCTTGTAGTGGGGATCTAGCAAGGTGGCCACCCAGTAATCAGCACTGGTTAGAATGTGGGCAACTTGGCGGTCGTTGCGCAGGCACTGCAGCATGTAGTCGCTCATGTGTGCAAGGCTGCCCAGAGGCAGCGTCAAGCTGTCCTCTGTGGGAGGTGTATCGTCTGTGTCCTCTGTATCCCCCCAGCCACGCTCCGGTGATGCCCATGAGCTGCTTTAGGTGCCATCCTGCTGTGAACACAGTTCCTCCTCATCATCATCCTCCTCATCCTCTAGAACTGTGCCGTGGCTGGACAATTCCTCCTCCTCTTCCTCCTGTGCCACATCCTCTTTCATCATCGCCCGAAGCGTTTTTTCAAGGAGACATAGAAGTGGGATAGTTATGCTGAGGACTGTGTCATTGGCACTGGCCATGTTCTTGGAGTATTCGAAACAGCGCAACACGTCACACACGTCCCTTGTCTTATTAGCTGTTCTACGGGGAACTGACATTGTTATACAGCCATTTTTGGGGTATATTAATTTACTTTTAATTTTATTTATTTTATTTTACAGTAGGTCAGACAGACATGTGACAGGCCCTTCAAAGGGCTCTGCAAGGTGGTGCCGCTGCCGTCTTCACGTTCTCATGCCATTGGTCCTGCGACAATGTCCACCTCTGCCTACTCACCCTTCGCCGTGTCCTCAGCCTGGACTGTAGGGACAGTTCACAGTGCTCCTCCAGCATACCACATGTGCAGGGCACAGCAGTGTCATGCTGTTATGCACCTGGCTTGCCTGGGAAAACGGAGTCACACAGGGGAGGAACTGATCCCCGTCCTTCATCAAGAAATCAAATGCTGGCTTTCTCTTTGTCAACTCAAAATCGGAACCATGGTCACCGACAACGAGTAGAACATGGTCTTGGCGTTGCATCAAGGAGGTCTGAGCCATGCGCCCTGAATGGCGAACATGTTTAATCTGATTGTAAAAAGGTTACTGAAATCTTCCACCCATCTGCAAAATGAAATGGACAGGAAACTGTGCATGTACTTCAGCCACTCTTACGCTGCAAAGCAGACTCTTCTTGAGCTGCAAAGGTAGAATGGCATTCCCCAACATCAGCTGATATGCGACGTTTCCACCCGTTGGAACGCCACCCTCCATATGTTTGTCCGACTATATGAACAGAGAAAGGCCATAAACGATTTCTTGATGATACCGGCGGACAGAGGTACTCCCCTGTGTAACTTCGATGTTAGCCAGTTGCAGCAGATGCGTAACACCTGCCGTTTGCTTGGGCCCTTTGAGGGGGCCACTTTATTTTTCAGTCGCCAGCACTACGGGATGAACAACGTAATTCCACTGCTTCATGTCCTGGAGCAGATGCTGCTAAATCTGGCTGGCCAGGGGACAGGAGATACATCTCATGGCCACATGAGTCCTGTGGGTGCTGAACTGGAGGTGGAGGAGGACATTTGAGCACAAGCAATGCTTAGAGAAATTGGTGTTTTTTCTACACAGGTGACAGGAGAGGAGGAGCAGGAGCAGCCAGAGGAGCTACAGGGCGATGAGGAAGATGAGGCACATGACCCAGACACCCTGTGGCAGTATGAAGTCGAGATGGAGACAGTGCATCACAATGGCTCGATGCATGCTCAGTTGCTTGTGTAGTGACAGATGAATTGTCACCATTTGGCACAGGGATGACTACTGGCTCTCCACCATGTTAGACCCTTTCTAGTGATCCAAAATGGGGTCCTTTTTTCCACCTGGTGAGAGGGATGACAAACTGAACTATTATCGAGAAATCCTATATACTGTAGTGAAAAAACTACTCACCAGCAGCAGCTAGACATGGAGCAGAACCTGAACCATCAGATGGTGGCATATTTGCACTGCACCCTGCCACCCCACATCAAAGATCCCCTGGACTACTGGGCAGCCAAACTTGATTTGTGGCCACAACTGGACAAGCTTTCCTGCCTGTTGTACAAGCCCTGGACAAGCTTTCCTGCCTGTTGTACAAAAAAAGAGCAAGGATTTTTACAAGGTAAAAAATCTCATTTTGTTCAATATAAATCACATGATCATTACAGGTAATGCTCGAAAGGGACAGGACATGGAGACTGAGCCACAAAGGGCTATACAATGTGGAGAATCACAATGGGGGATAATGTGACCATAAACAGCAGAGAAAAACAATTAACCAGAGGCCGTGAACAAGAGTGTAGTTGCGGGTGCAATTGCTGATCCCTGGTATAAAACAACTACCTGACTATTGTTCACAACATCTGTCCAAGGATGCTGTAAGGTGTCAATGGACGGTGCAATGTTACTAATAAAGATGGCATATAACAATGAACTGCAAGCCTCTCGTCCCACCCTGATCCAGCTGCCAAGTTACCTACCCATGTTGCTGCTGTAGAATAGTAACACGATTCCCCCACTGCTTCAACCTCGACACGTGTTTCGCCACGTAGGCTTCGTCGGGAGGTATATTTCCTGCCTGACCAGTAGTGTGGCATCAGAGCGGGTGTTTAGTGCGTGGGGGGGAATAGTTACCCCAAGGAGAACTCACCTGTCCACCCAAACTGTGGATCAGCCAGGATCAAAATGTGGTGAAACTAACCTTTGCATGGATCAGCCAGAATTTCCACACACCAGTTCCTGATGCATCAGACTAGATCATCCGTGGTGCCACACCCAAACTTTGTCAAAAGAGACCTGTTTCTTCTGGCTACCTGCTTCAGCTACTATTCTGATGCTGCCACACACCTTCTGCCAGGTGCTCCTACTGCCACCCACCATCTTCAGCTGTTATTGCTCCCCAGTTCCCCACTCTGTCTCTGGGCCACTCTGTGGCTTCCTCATGCTGCTGCCACCTCAATGCTCTGTGGTCTCCTCATGCTGCTGCCACCTCACCACTCTGTCACTGGGCAACTCTGTTTTCTCCTCGGGCTGCTGCCACCTCAACACTCTGTCACTGGGCCACTCTGTGGTCTCCTATTGCTGCTGCCAACTCAACACTCTGTAACTGGACAACTCTGTGGTGTCCTCATGCTGCTGCCACCTCAACACTCTGTGGTCCCCTCATGCTGCTGCCACTTCACCACTCTGTTGTCTCCTCATGCTGCTGCCATCTCAACACTCTGTCACTAGGCCACTCTGTGGTATCCTCATGCTTTTGCCACTTCACCACTCTGTTACTGGGCCACTCTTTGGTCTTCTCATGCTGCTTCCAACTCCCCACTCTGTGGTCTCCTCATGCTGCTGCCACCTCATCACTCTGTCACTGGGCCACTCTGTGGACTTCTCATGCTGTATCCACCCTCCCCACCCATGACAGGGCCATTATTTTGCCTTTTTTGGCCTGGTTGACATCACCATTTATTTGACCCTTCTTATGATCTGTCAGAAGGACAGAAAAATGAGACACACAACGTGTAGCAGCTGTAAGGCCTGTATGACATGGTTCCTATTTTGCATCATGATTGGCTCATGATTAGGTAGCCAAAAGCAAGAGTGGGTACAAAACACAGAAGCAGCAATAAATATTCCATTCACGTGTCATCTCTGTTTTGGATCCACTCCTGTTTTTTGTTTGTTTTTAGGGCCTTAGCAATACTGATGGATTACTGACCAAATGCTGACTGAGTGACAGCGGATGCTCAACAGACAGGATCTGTTTTTGGGGGTTGCTCTTCTGTTAGATATGTAGAAGATCTAAATGATCAGTGACATCAACACAAACATACTGCTGACACCCTCTTCACTCTGTCAAGGGGGGCACTACTTGTATCAGCGCTTAGTAGAACAGGTTCTGTAGAAATCTAATTGGAATCAGCTGCCGATATTGTAAAAGGAGTGCGCTCTTTCACGCTATAGTAGGATCTTGGGCCTCTAAACGGTTCTTATACCTGGTTCCCAGGTCTCAGTAATATCAGGTTTGAAGCTGTAGTAGATAGTGAGATATGGAACCTGAAAGTCAAAAGTTCAAAAGATTGTTACCCTTTTGCTTGTCAGTTGTATATCTCTTGCAGGATATCTAATCTTATCTACCCCAAGTTTGTAGTACATTTGATTTCCTTGGCTCCCTTTGGATAGGAGATGACACGTGATGCTTATGGCCATTTACCCTAAAGCTGGCTATACACATTAGATCAAAGTAGGCAACCTATGTCTTATCCCTAGCACTCTGTTGAGATGCCTATTAAATGACAGTAATGATAGTAAAATTGTACTTTTCGTTATTCAAAGAATAAAGCTGAGCATGTGAGATAACTGTCAACCAAACTTGCATTTGGCTAACAGCTATCTCTTCCAGCCCTCCCATACACATGCACACACGGCTTAGCCGAACATGCACATGAAGTTAATGGGAAGAGGAGAAAAAGCCACTGCCAGACTTCTCTGAAAGTCAGTTATTTCCACAGAGACAAAATTATCAGGCAGTTGAAATACTTATCTACTGTACTTGACATCATTTCTCGGGGGTGAGATGGGAGGACACCATACATATTATATGGTGGCCTGTACTTGCCGAATTAGCTACAATTATTACTTGGTACAATAATTTTATGTACTAGTCGTCTAGAAGTCCCTTTGACCCAGTAAAAAATTGAAAAGAAGATGCATATTAACAGTAATATATCCCAAACAGACCCCAAAAAAGTCTAAAATATTCAAAAGTGTTATTATAGTAATAATGTTACATTTATATAAAGTACTTTTATAAGATTTCTCAAAAAGAAACAATCTGTTCCTTATAATACATTGATGAATATTTTTATTTACACCATTTTTATTCACTATTCACGCCAAAAATAAATAGCCTAAAGGTTGATATTTTTTTTTTATAATTTCATTAAAAATATTAATTGCTTGGAGATGTAGAATAATGATGTGGAATATCTTTAAACCTAAAAGTCTTTTGATAAATGGAGTTCGCCATGGCTTAATTAGCTATTAAATGCAATGTTTATGCAGCTGTCAGATCAAATATAAAATGTCAAACCCGTTTAGCTTCTCCTAAGGTTAAAGGAAAACTCCAGTCACTACAACATTTTACATTGATGAAACCCCTACAGGGCACCAGAATTGATTGGGCCTTTTCATTTAGTTGGGTTATATAACATAATTTCCTGTTACCATTTTTTTTTTCTACAAATTTTTCCGACCTTGAGAGGAGATTAACTGGAGCCCATTTCACCTCAGCTACCCCACAAATATCTAACATCCTTTCCATTTCCATCATTCCTATTTCCTCCACTCCTGGGCAGTTCTGCAAGCACCCTACCACTTATATGTACAGGAAGCTATCAGCTCATCCCACAGCTCCATCTCTCACTTTTTTGTACTAACATTCTGATACTTAAATTTGTGTTGTTATAACCGAAACAATCATCAAAAAGGATGAACAACTATGTGTGAGCATGTACTCAATATTACCAACAAACGAAAACACACATATATAATAATAATAGATTTTTATTAAATGACATCATGAAAGACAACATATAAATAATAAATGTAATAAATAGCAGTAATGCAGTAGCACTGCGAATCAGCAGCTCACCAAAGGTACATAGGATAACTGAACCCCCTTCAAATACCACTCCTTATGGCTTAGCAGTAGTATTAATGCAGGAAGACAAACCTCCTCAACCAGCCAAAGGGGGACGTATATTACAATAATGTGGGTAATTGCTTCCAGGTAAACACATCACAAAAGTTGCGGCAACCATGTACGCTGTCTATGTGGACATAGCAAAGCCACTTGCATGCAGCAGCCCATGTGGAGCCCTGTAACAACAACTAGCCAGTGATTACCTAATAAAATATATAGTGGGGGACATACCTTGGACCTCTGGCGAGCGCACCCCGACGCGCGTTTCGCTCGGCTTCTTCACGCCCCCTTGATTTTTTTGTAATTTGACTATTACAATGGTGACTGTAATTTTCAACTGAGGTATATAGGGCTTCAGATATGGTTGGCCAGGACCATGTCCAAGAGTGAAGGGTGTTTTAGCAATGTCCATCTTACTGCATAAAATCTCTATCAACCTTAAACAGCAAATACCTTACTGACTGACTCCAGTACTCGGCCATGTAGATTCTCTACCTTATTGGTTCCTTTATTGCTCTCTTTCTGGAGTACAGTAGAAATGGTGAGGTCTTTCACTTGAGAAGATAATCCTCAAGGACTGTGATTCCCTGCATCTTTCGACTTGTGCTGTGAGAAATGAGCACATGGAGCTTCTGGCACTTCCTGAGCTAACTCACTACTCACTAGACTAGACAGAGCTAGGGGTGACCCTAAGACCTATATCAGCAATTTATACCTGACACCATGGTAATGAGAATTCAGGTATGATAGCATAATAAACCATTGACACAGATTTACATTTTTTTCATATAATGATCTAAAGCCATATTTTAATACATTTGATTCAACACTCTCATACGGGTTAGGTCTTTCTCGGAGCTAGCTGATCCAGGACTGAAGCAGTTAACATTTCATAGACCAAACACAATATTGTTGTTTGTTTGTATCATCTTTTTGTTGCCTCTGAAATGTTTCCAAAGAATTCATTCCATAAAATGAGAAATTACAAAGATCATTAATCATTCACAATACAAGTCCTAGCCATAATGTTCTGTGCATGTTAATTTCATTTAATATAATCTAATTGCCTGCTATTGCTTAGATCCTTGCTTAGGATGCAGAATCTCCATTGGATCAATATTGTCATTGCGGTAACATTATTAGTTGATGTAAAAACGGCATTGTTGCCATTTACCGTTTCTTGTGGACAGGAATACTGAGACTTGCAGAGATGTCATATCTGAAAAATTCATTAATGCAAGTTTATATGTCTTGTCTGTAAAATGCATTTATATATTTAATTTAAGTTCTTCCCATATGAAATAATCATACCATGACCTTATTTTTACAATAATACGGTTGTCTCATCAAGACAACCCTTCTCGAATAAATGGCCATCTTGGTAGTCAACTGATTGCCATTAGTCTGGCTTCTGGAACCTCTGGAAATCAACTATCTATAATGCAGAGAGTAAGAAAGAACGCAGCCAGCATTGCCGCATGTGTCTATGCGATCACTGGGGTGCTTTAAACACTGGTATCCCGAACCATCACGGTGGTGCTCTCTCGGTGATGTAGTGGTTAGGATAATAATAGCATAAGAAAAAAGAAAGAGAGGAGACAACATGACAATGGTGGCGAACATAGAGCGGTGTTCACATTCGACTATTCCCCAATGGCTTCAACCATTAAAACAGTAATTCTAAATAACTGGCAAATGCTGCCAACATACAGTACAGACCAAAAGTTTGGACACACCTTCTCAATCAAAGAGTTTTCTTTATTTTCATGACTATAAAATATGAATTATATACATAACAAACAAGTGTGAAACAACTGAAAATATGTAATATTCTAGGTTCTTCAAAGTAGCCACCTTTCGCTTTGATTACTGCTTTGCACACTCTTGGCATTCTTTTGAAGAGCTTCAAGAGGTAGTCCCCTGAAATGGTCTTCCAACAGTCTTGAAGGAGTTCCCAGAGATGCTTAGCACTTGTTGGCCCTTTTGCCTTCACTCTGCGGTCCAGCTCACCCCAAACCATCTCGATTGGGTTCAGGTCCGGTGACTGTGGAGGCCAGGGCATATGGCGCAGCACCCCATCACTCTCCTTCATGGTCAAATAGCCCTTACTTTCAAAGTTTTCCCAATTTTTCGGCTGACTGACTGACCTTCATTTCTTAAAGTAATGATGGCCACTCGTTTTTCTTTACTTAGCTGCTTTTTTCTTGCCATAATAAAAATTCTAACAGTCTATTCAGTAGGACTATCAGCTGTGTATCCACCTGACTTCTCCTCAACGCAACTGATGGTCCCAACCCCATTTATAAGGCAAGAAATCCCACTTATTAAACCTGGCAGGGCACACCTGTGAAGTGAAAACCATTTCAGGGGACTACCTCTTGAAGCTCATCAAGAGAATGCCAAGAGTGTGCAAAGCAGTAATCAAAGCAAAAGGTGGCTACTTTGAAGAACCTAGAATATGACATATTTTCAGTTGTTTCACACTTGTTTGTTATGTATATAATTCTACATGTGTTCATTCATAGTTTTGATGCCTTCAGTGTGAATCTACAATTTTCATAGTCATGAAAATAAAGAAAATTCTTTGAATGAGAAGGTGTGTCCAAACTTTTGGTCTGTACTGTATTTCCCTGCAGTGACCAATGATAGTATAAATTTGGTCATCCTTTAAGGCTTTCCAATTTGGCTAATAGAGTTGGGATCCCTAGTAGGGGAACCTTCTTTATGACATCCATACAAATCATGGGCATGCTCACCTTTAATTCATCTTAATTGTAGTTATCATTGCAAACAGAGGACATAATAACAAAAAGAAGACTCATCCCATTAAAAATACATCCTAATGGAAGCACAGTTTAAAAAGCAGGAGTTCCCGCTATATGATAAATGGAAGAAGGATGCCCCTGATTTAACTGAGGAGCAATGGGACACTGTTCTAGAGGAGTTCACCCAGGTAGCGGTGAGTGAAGCTCAAAGGGTGTCTCAACTCCTGTTGTTACACCGAGTATACAAAACACCGGTCCTATTAAAAAAAATGGGGTACAGAACTGATGATTGCTGCCCGAGGTGTGATGTGGCGAATGCAGATCTCATACACTTAATGTGGAATTGTCCCAGATTGAGAAGGTATTGGATGGGGGTAGTAGGGATAGTGAGAACTGTCTTTGATGTTGAGCTCAGTGTGGAGATTGTGACGTGTATATTGGGCTGCGTGGATGTACCAGAATTGATGCCTGAGAAAAGATTGGCTGTCATTAGGGTACTATACCAGGCTAGAAAGGTAATAGCATTTCACTGGTTGGATAGTCAACTGCCATCAGTGGGTGAACTAGAAAAAAAGGTGCATATGCTGATCAGCCTTGAAAACTATGTCTACCAAAAGAGAAACTGTTTAAAAAAGTTTGAAAAGATATGGTCGCTTTGGATTCAACATTATAATCTGCAGGTGTAAGGGAGTGAATGTGTGAGGGTATAAGGGATGTAAAGGAGAGGGTGGAAAGGTGTGCAAAGAAATATAAAGGGATTGTTTACTTAAATGGGCTGCCTTAAATGACTGCTGGAATAGGAGTACTTCATATTCTGTATACCTGACTGTTTACTCTTGAAGGATGTATTACATTGTTCAAAAGTGTACTGTTATGACTTAATGCATCGTGATGCGTATGATTAATGTGATGATATGCCAGACCCTATGATGCGACGTCATTTAAATGCTCTTGTCCCAAGGGGTTCTGTTGGGGGGAGGGGGGATTGGGGGACAGTGTTCTGTCTGTGGTTAAACTTGCAGGCAATGGGCCCCTATACAGAGGAAGGGGGGAGTATACTTATTTAACCACCTCCGGACCGCCTAACGCAGGATCGCGTTCCGGAGGTGGCAGCCCTGCGCAGAGTCACGCATATATGCGTCATCTCGCGATGGCCGAGATTTCCTGTGAACGCGCGCACACAGGCGCGCGCGCTCACAGGAACGGAAGGTAAGAGAGTTGATCTCCAGCCTGCCAGCGGCGATCGTTCGCTGGCAGGCTGGAGATGTGTTTTTTTTAACCCCTAACAGGTATATTAGACGCTGTTTTGATAACAGCGTCTAATATACCTGCTACCTGGTCCTCTGGTGGTCCCATTTGTTTGGATCGACCACCAGAGGACACAGGTAGCTCAGTAAAGTCCCACCAAGCACCACTACACTACACTACACCCCCCCCCCGTCACTTATTAACCCCTTATTAGCCCCTGATCACCCCTGATCACCCCATATAGACTCCCTGATCACCCCCCTGTCATTGATCACCCCCATGTCATTGATTACCCCCCTGTAAAGCTCCATTCAGATGTCCGCATGATTTTTACGGATCCACTGATAGATGGATCGGATCCGCAAAACGCATCCGGACGTCTGAATGAAGCCTTACAGGGGCGTGATCAATGACTGTGGTTATCACCCCATATAGACTCCCTGATCACCCCCCCTGTCATTGATTGCACCCCTGTCATTGATCAACCCCCTGTAAAGCTCCATTCAGACGTCCGCATGATTTTTACGGATCCACTGATAGATGGATCGGATCCGCAAAACGCATCCGGACGTCTGAATGAAGCCTTACAGGGGCGTGATCAATGACTGTGGTGATCACCCCATATAGACTCCCTGATCACCCCCCTGTAAAGCTCCATTCAGATGTCCGCATGATTTTTACGGATGCACTGATAGATGGATCCGATCCGCAAAACGCATCCGGACGTCTGAATGAAGCCTTACAGGGGCATGATCAATGACTGTGGTGATCACCCCATATAGACTCCCTGATCACCCCCCTGTAAAGCTCCATTCAGATGTCCGCATGATTTTTACGGATGCACTGATAGATGGATCCGATCCGCAAAACGCATCCGGACGTCTGAATGAAGCCTTACAGGGGCATGATCAATGACTGTGGTGATCACCCCATATAGACTCCCTGATCACCCCCCTGTAAAGCTCCATTCAGATGTCCGCATGATTTTTACGGATGCACTGATAGATGGATCGGATCCGCAAAACGCATCCGGACGTCTGAATGAAGCCTTACAGGGGCGTGATCAATGACTGTGGTGATCACCCCATATAGACTCCCTGATCACCCCCCTGTCATTGATTACCCCCCTGTCATTGATTACCCCCCTGTAAAGCTCCATTCAGACGTCCGCATGATTTTTACGGATCCACTGATAGATGGATCGGATCCGCAAAACGCATCCGGACGTCTGAATGAAGCCTTACAGGGGCGTGATCAATGACTGTGGTGATCACCCCATATAGACTCCCTGATCACCCCCCTGTCATTGATCAACCCCCCTGTCATTGATCAACCCCCCTGTCATTGATCACCCCCCTGTCATTGATCACCCCCCTGTCATTGATCACCCCTCTGTAAGGCTCCATTCAGATATTTTTTTGGCCCAAGTTAGCGGAATTTATTTATTTTTTTCTTACAAAGTCTCATATTCCACTAACTTGTGTCAAAAAATAAAATCTCACATGAACTCACCATACCCCTCACGGAATCCAAATGCGTAAAAATTTTTAGACATTTATATTCCAGACTTCTTCTCACGCTTTAGGGCCCCTAGAATGCCAGGGCAGTATAAATACCCCACATGTGACCCCATTTCGGAAAGAAGACACCCCCAGGTATTCCGTGAGGGCCATATTGAGTCCATGAAAGATTGAAATTTTTGCCCCAAGTTAGCGGAACGGGAGACTTTGTGAGAAAAAAATTAAAAATATCAATTTCCGCTAACTTGTGCCAAAAAAAAAAAATTTCTATGAACTCGCCATGCCCCTCATTGAATACCTTGGGGTGTCTTCTTTCCAAAATGGGGTCACATGTGGGGTATTTATACTGCCCTGGCATTCTAGGGGCCCCAAAGCGTGAGAAGAAGTCTGGTATCCAAATGTCTAAAAATGCCCTCCTAAAAGGAATTTGGGCACCTTTGCGCATCTAGGCTGCAAAAAAGTGTCACACATCTGGTATCGCCGTACTCAGGAGAAGTTGGGGAATGTGTTTTAGGGTGTCATTTTACATATACCCATGCTGGGTGAGAGAAATATCTTGGTCAAATGCCAACTTTGTATAAAAAAATGGGAAAAGTTGTCTTTTGCCAAGATATTTCTCTCACCCAGCATGGGTATATGTAAAATGACACCCCAAAACACATTCCCCAACTTCTCCTGAATACGGCGACACCACATGTGTGACACTTTTTTGCAGCCTAGGTGGGCAAAGGGGCCCATATTCCAAAGAGCACCTTTAGGATTTCACAGGTCATTTACCTACTTACCACACATTAGGGCCCCTGGAAAATGCCAGGGCAGTATAACTACCCCACAAGTGACCCCATTTTGCAAAGAAGACACCCCAAGGTATTCCGTGAGGGGCATGGCGAGTTCCTAGAATTTTTTATTTTTTGTCACAAGTTAGTGGAAAATGCTTATTTTTTTTTTTATTTTTTTTTTCATACAAAGTCTCATATTCCACTAACTTGTGACAAAAAATAAAAAGTTCCATGAACTCACTATGCCCATCAGCGAATACCTTGGGGTCTCTTCTTTCCAAAATGGGGTCACTTGTGGGGTAGTTATACTGCCCTGGCATTCTAGGGGCCCAAATGTGTGGTAAGGAGTTTGAAATCAAATTCTGTAAAAAATGACCTGTGAAATCCGAAAGGTGCTCTTTTGAATATGGGCCCCTTTGCCCACCTAGGCTGCAAAAAAGTGTCACACATCTGGTATCTCCGTAATCGGGAGAAGTTGGGGAATGTGTTTTGGGGTGTCATTTTACATATACCCATGCTGGGTGAGAGAAATATCTTGGCAAAAGACAACTTTTCCCATTTTTTTATACAAAGTTGGCATTTGACCAAGATATTTATCTCACCCAGCATGGGTATATGTAAAAAGACACCCCAAAACACATTCCTCAACTTCTCCTGAATACAGAGATACCAGATGTGTGACACTTTTTTGCAGCCTAGGTGGGCAAAGGGGCCCACATTCCAAAGAGCACCTTTCGGATTTCACAGGTCATTTACCTACTTACCACACATTTGGGCCCCTAGAATGCCAGGGCAGTATAACTACTCCACAAGTGACCCCATTTTGGAAAGAAGAGACCCCAAGGTATTCGCTGATGGGCATAGTGAGTTCATGGAAGTTTTTATTTTTTGTCACAAGTTTGTGGAATATGAGACTTTGTATGAAAAAAAAAAAATCATCATTTTCCACTAACTTGTGACAAAAAATAAAAAAATTCTAGGAACTCGCCATGCCCCTCACGGAATACCTTGGGGTGTCTTCTTTCCAAAATGGGGTCACTTGTGGGGTAGTTATACTGCCCTGGTATTCTAGGGGCCCAAATGTGTGGTAAGGAGTTTGAAATCAAATTCAGGAAAAAATGAGGAGTGAAATCCGAAAGGTGCTCTTTGGAATATGGGCCCCTTTGCCCACCTAGGCTGCAAAAAAGTGTCACACATCTGGTATCCCCGTACTCAGGAGAAGTTGAGGAATGTGTTTTGGGGTGTCTTTTTACATATACCCATGCTGGGTGAGATAAATATCTTGGTCAAATGACAACTTTGTATAAAAAAATGGGAAAAGTTGTCTTTTGCCAAGATATTTCTCTCACCCAGCATGGGTATATATAAAATGACACCCCAAAACACATTCCCCACCTTCTCCTGAGTACGGAGATACCAGATGTGTGACACTTTTTTGCAGCCTAGGTTGGCAAAGGGGCCCATATTCCAAAGAGCACCTTTCGGATTTCACAGGTCATTTTTTACAGAATTTGATTTCAAACTCCTTACCACACATTTGGGCCCCTAGAATGCCAGGGCAGTATAACTACCCCACAAGTGACCCCATTTTGGAAAGAAGAGACCCCAAGGTATTCGCTGATGGGCATAGTGAGTTCATAGAACTTTTTATTTTTTGTCACAAGTTAGTGGAATATGAGACTTTGTAAGAAAAAAATAAATAAATAAATAAATCATAATTTTCCGCTAACTTGTGACAAAAAATAAAAAGTTCTATGAACTCACTATGCCCATCAGCGAATACCTTAGGGTGTGTACTTTCAGAAATGGGGTCATTTGTGGGGTGTTTGTACTGTCTGGGCATTGTAGAACCTCAGGAAACATGACAGGTGCTCAGAAAGTCAGAGCTGCTTCAAAAAGCGGAAATTCACATTTTTGTACCATAGTTTGTAAACGCTATAACTTTTACCCAAACCATTTTTTTTTTACCCAAACATTTTTTTTTTATCAAAGACATGTTGAACTATAAATTTAGAGCAAAATTTCTATATGGATGTCGTTTTTTTTGCAAAATTTTACAACTGAAAGTGAAAAATGTCATTTTTTTGCAAAAAAATCGTTAAATTTCGATTAATAACAAAAAAAGTAAAAATGTCAGCAGCAATGAAATACCACCAAATGAAAGCTCTATTAGTGAGAAGAAAAGGAGGTAAAATTCATTTGGGTGGTAAGTTGCATGACCGAGCAATAAACGGTGAAAGTAGTGTAGGTCAGAAGTGTAAAAAGTGGCCTGGTCTTTCAGGGTGTTTAAGCACTGGGGGCTGAGGTGGTTAAAATATAGCTTTTAATATATTATCGAATTGACAAAGTAAAAAGGACTCACTAAACAATATAGACATACATACACGGATAGGACCAACTTAATGGTGCCTAGCTGGTACAGATAAAAAATTCTGCTCCGTCAGTGAAGACGCGAACAGTCTTACCAGACCCTTAGTAGATAGTAGGTGAGGTTCCTTGATGACAGGAGGCAGGAGACACTGGGTGTATGCCGGGCGGGATGAAGGTGCTTCTGCTGTGTAGTCGGGTAGATCAGACAGTAGGAGGGGTCCTATATATCCCTATCAAGGTGAAAGGGGCTATTATGCTACTACCTGTCTACACAGAGCACTCGCCTTGGAAAAGGCGACCCCGTCGGGTAGCCTGTCCCTATAGTGGACCTATACCCTAAAACTAACGAAAATTTTTACCAGTGATGGATGGATGATGATACTTCCAGTGGTCTCCCGACGTGGCACGTTTCTGTCCGTGACTTCTTCAGGGGAACGACTGCAGGAGGTAACAGTGTAGCCGTAGGTATCTGACCTTAGGCTAATTTGACACTGGGGAAAAGAACAGGCTGTAAAGGCCTGTGGTCTGCTGAACCCAGGGTGGGATGCAGATTCTGCTTAACCCAGGGTGGGATGCATAGTGGCGCAGGAGGGGTAGTCCTGTGCAGGACGGTCTGGGGAATATAGTAATCCCAAACACATGAAACCCCTGTGGTTGGGGGTAACGGTATAGACCAGCCGCAATTGTGTGCCTCAATAGCGAGTTTAAATGACCGCGCTCCATCTCCGTCGCCCCTCCCTCCCAGTGACGTCATCGACTCGCAACGCCATCCAGGAGCGCCGCCGTCCGCCTGGTCACGTGACCCAAGCACCAGGAGAGCCTGAGGAGAGTCACCGCACACAGGGCAGAGGGCGGACGCAGCCAGTGACGCCACACGCCGGCAATACCACGTGGGAAGGGCGGGATTGCGGCAGGGGGTGGGCGGAGGTAGTGATCACTCAGCCAATGTTTAGATGGTCTGGTGATCACATGGGTCGCAAAGTGTATGCGTCACCTAGGTAACATAGTAAATAGAAGTAAAGCCTAGAGACAGCTAGTGGCATTTAGTGCAGAGTTGACTGGTACAGAACGGGATGCAGGTGATGCTAGAGATCTTGCTAGCTGGGCCACATGAAATCAGATATATGTATGTTGGTGCGCTTGTATAGTGGACAGGGGTGCCATGTAATATCAGCCAGGGATCCCTGTAAAAGTACACTACACGGCGCAACCCCAATACGGCATGGATTGCAGTAAATTAATAACTGCACCAACCCCAGAGGAATTGTGCCAAGAGCGGCACATGTATATATTCGAACTCAGACGTATACATGCGGAAATGCAGGAGGGGCGAGGGGAAGGCTCTGCACTATATGCACGTGCACCGCAATGCGCACCAGCGGTTTAGAGGGAGCAACCATCAGTGCACGTCCAAGTGCAGCACACCTCCCCAGGGGACCATGAGGGAAAAGCACAATTATATTTATAAACCAGGCTTTATGATAGATACGAAGTGTCATTTTTCAAAGAAAGCAGGCATAATTTAGCCTTTCGTTCATGCCGCCTGGTGCTGCTGTTTTCAGATTAAAAATCCATTGTGCTTCACGTTGGAGTAGGCTCTTGTCCCAGTCCCCCCCTCTGGGTGGGGGTTTCACAAGGTCAATGCCCATGAACTTTAACCGGGCCTTGCCATTGTGATTGGTGTGCACATGTTTGGACACAGGGGTGTCCCTCTTATGTGTGACATCCCCTATGTGCTCACCAATCCTCCTCCGAAATTCCCTTATGGTTTTGCCGACGTATTCCAGACCACACTCACATAGGATGCGGTATATCACACCTCTGGATTTGCAGTTAATGAAGTGTGGAATGGAATACGTTTTGCCCGTGACCGAGCTAGTGAAGGTTTTAGTGGTCAGGATGTGTTTGTAGGCAACACACCTGCCGCATCTGTGACTGCCCACTACGGTGGACCGTAGCCATGTTGAGTGTGTAATACTAGGTGAAAAATGACAAGTTTATCACGCAGGTTGGTGCCACGTCTGTATGTAATTTGTGGACTGTCTCCTAGTATATCCTGGAGGTCAGGGTCCATCTTGAGGATCCACCAGTGGCATTGTAAGATCTTTCTGACCTGGCTCGAACCTCTGTCGAACGTGGTGATGTAACGGGACAGTTTGGTTGTAGAAGCGTTCGGCTGTTTCGTCATTAGTAAGGTGGGTCTCTATCGTGCAAGAGGGGGGGACTGGGACAAGAGCCTACTCCAACGTGAAGCACGCTGGATTTATAACCACTTGCCATATGGGCCATTTGCCCCCTTCCTGACCAGGCTAAATTTTGCAAAACTGACATATCTCACTTTATGTGGTAATAACTTTGGAACGCCTTTACTTATCCAAGTCATTCAGAGATTGTTTTCTCATGACACATTGTACTTCATGATAGTCATAAATTTGAGTCAAAATATTTCACCTTTATTTATGAAAAAATCCCAAATTTACCCAAAAATTTGAAAAATTCGCAATTTTCTAAATCTCAATTTCTCTGCTTTTAAAACAGAAAGTGATACCTCATAAAATATTTATTATTTAACATTCCCCATATGTCTACTTTATGTTGGCATCATTTTGGAAATGTAATTTTATTTTTTTAGGACGTTAGAAGGCTTAGAAGTTTAGAAGCAATTCTTCAAATTTTTAAGAAAATTGCCAAAACCCACTTTTTAAGGACCAGTTCAGGTATGAAGTCACTTTGTGGGGCCTACATAGTGGATACCCCCATAAATGACCCCATTGTAGAAACTACACCCCTCAAGGTATTCAAAACCGATTTTACAAACTTTGTTACCCTTTAGGCGTTCCACAAGAATTAAAGGAAAATGGAGATCAAATTTTTAAATTTCACTTTTTTGGCAGATTTTCCATTTTAATCAATTTTTTTCTTTAACACATCGATGGTTAACATCCAAGCAAAACTCAATATTTATTACCCAGATTCTGCGGTTTACAGAAACACCCCACATGTGGTCATAAACTGCTGTATGGGCACACGGCAGGGCGCAGAAGAAAAGGAACTCCACATGGTTTTTAGATGCCATGTCCCATTTGAAGCCCCCTGATGCACCCTTACAGTAGAAACTCCCAAGAAGCGACCCCATTTTGGAAACTAGGGGATAAGATGCCAGTTTTATTAGTACTATTTTTGGGTACATATGATTTTTTGATCATTCATTATAACACTTTATGGGGCAAGGTGACCAAAAAATTGGTTGTTTTAGCACAGTTTCTATTTATTTATTTTTACAGCGTTCACCTGAGGGGTTCAGTCAAGTGACATTTTTATAGAGCAGATTGTTACGGACGTGGCGATACCTAATATGCATACTTTTTCTCATTTATTAAAGTTTTACACAATAATAGCATTTTTGAAACAAAAAAATTATGTTTTAATGTGTCCATGTTCTGAGAGCTATAGTTTTTTTATTTTTTGAGAGATTTTCTTATGTAGGGGCTCATTTTTTGCGGGATGAGGTGACGGTTTTATTGGTACTATTTTGTGGGACATACGCGTTTTTGATCACTTGGTGTTGCACCTTTTGTGATGCAAGGTGACAAAAATTGCTTGTTTTGACACCGTTTTTTTTTTTTTACGGTGTTCACCCGAGGGGTTAGGTCCTGTGATATTTTTATAGAGCTGGTTTTTACGGACGCGGCAATACCTAATATGTATACTTTTTTTTATTTGTTTCACTTTAACACAATAATAACATTTTTGAAACCAAACAAATGATGTTTTAGTGTCTCCATGTTCTAAGAGCTGTAGTTTTTTTATTATTTTTTGAGAGATTTTCTTATGTAGGGTCTCATTTTTTGCGAGATGAGGTGACGGTTTTATTGGTACTATTTTGTGGGACATACGCGTTTTTGATCACTTGGTGTTGCACCTTTTGTGATGCAAGGTGACAAAAATTGCTTGTTTTGACACCGTTTTTTTTTTTTTTTTTTACGGTGTTCACCCGAGGGGTTAGGTCATGTAATATTTTTATAGAGCTGGTTTTTACGGACGCGGCAATACCAAATATGTCTATTTTATTTTATTTTTTCTATTTTTAAATAATTTTTTTTATTCCTTACTTGGGAACTTTTTTTTTTTTTTACATGTGAAACTTTATTTTATTTTATTTTTTCAACCCTTTATTTTTTTATTTTATTTTACACTTTTCGTCCCCCAAAGGTCATACAAGACCTCTGGGGGACATTTACTTCACTTTTTCATTTTTTTTTTCACTGTTGATTTCTCCTGTAACTGGAGCTGACATAGTAGCCCCAGTTACAGGACAAATGCACCCCTAGAGAGGCTGTACAGCAGCAATCCTGCGCTGTACAGCCTCAGAGCAGGGCTGATCGAGGTCTCTGAGAGACCTCACACAGCTCCTGCACACTCCGGTCACGGCGGTCACATGACCGCCGGGCCGGAACAGGAAGCGCACAGCGCTTCCTTCTCTGCAGACACAGCGCTCGGTGAGCGCTGTGTCTGCAGCGATCGTGAAGGCAGGGACACCTGGGCACTGTCCCTGCCTTGTCTTAGGGTTGCCCTGCTGTCACTGACAGCGGGCAACCCAATCAGCAGCTGCACGATTAGCGTGCAGCTGCGATTTCTGAACGGACGTTTTAAAACGTGCGTTCAGAAATAGACGTCCACCCATAGGACGTTTATATCCTATGGGCGGACGTAAAGCGGTTAATATGAAAACAGCAGCACCAGGCGGCATGAACGAAAGGCTAAATTATGCCTGCTTTCTTTGAAAAATGACACTTCTCTATCTACCCCTCCTGCGCCACTCTGCATCCCACCCTGGGTTAAGCAGAATCTGCATCCCACCCTGGGTTCAGCAGACCACAGGCCTTTACAGCCTGTTCTTTTCCCCAGTGTCAAATTAGCCTAAGGTCAGATACCTACGGCTACACTGTTACCTCCTGCAGTCGTTCCCCTGAAGAAGTCACGGACAGAAACGTGCCACGTCGGGAGACCACTGGAAGTATCATCATCCATCCATCACTGGTAAAAATTTTCGTTAGTTTTAGGGTATAGGTCCACTATAGGGACAGGCTACCCGACGGGGTCGCCTTTTTCAAGGCGAGTGCTCTGTGTAGACAGGTAGTAGCATAATAGCCCCTTTCACCTTGATAGGGATATATAGGACACCTCCTACTGTCTGATCTACCCGACTACACAGCAGAAGCACCTTCATCCCGCCCGGCATACACCCAGTGTCTCCTGCCTCCTGTCATCAAGGAACCTCACCTACTATCTACTAAGGGTCTGGTAAGACTGTTCGCGTCTTCACTGACGGAGCAGAATTTTTTATCTGTACCAGCTAGGCACCATTAAGTTGGTCCTATCCGTGTATGTATGTCTATATTGTTTAGTGAGTCCTTTTTACTTTGTCAATTCGATAATATATTAAAAGCTATATTTTAAATAAGTATACTCCCCCCTTCCTCTGTATAGGGGCCCATTGCCTGCTTGTCACTTCGGAGTGTATTCAAAGCCTGAAATGTATCAGTGCTCTGATCAATCTTTGCTTGTGGTTAAACTTGAAAATCTTTAATAAAAATTATCTGATTTAAAAAAAAAAAAATACATCCTAATAACAAGTGATTGGCTCCAAAGTCAGTTCTAAATATGGTCATCTTCTGCTGGACATTTGCAGACAATTTTTATGTCATAGCCTGGGCCTAGTGGTGGATCCTCAGAAAACAATAACTCTTTCTAACTCTTTCTCAACTTATGAGCCACTTCTTCTCCAGCCTCCTGAACTGATCATTTAACCTAAATTCATGGCTAAATCCACCTTGATAGACAAGACGGATTATCAGCTCACTGATGGATCAGTTTACATGATACTCATTGAAGTCTATAGAGAGGGGAGGAGGAAGGTGCTGGACAGAGGCAAAGACACAGGCACACAGAGATGCTACTGCTGGCTTTTTCTCATGCCAGTGTCCTCCATGCTTGTGTTACAGAGAGATAAAGAAGCAGCCATTCTACATCCACTAGCACAGAGAAAACTGAAAAATAGAGATGGAACCTACTGAAGGTAAAGCTAATAAATGCAAAATACAAGTTATATTATATTCAGATATTGTGTTATTCCTCATGTGCACATGGCAGTTTACTCTGAAAATTTCAAAACTAAGACAGCACTCCAACATATGCTATTTCAAATGAGTATACTTTATTCCTGCAGCCAATTAGTGCAACAACATGACACAGTCAATGTGTATAGCAAATATCTCAGCAACATTTCGGGCCACAGAGCAAAAGGGAACTTCATCAAGCTTAGAGCTGGTTGCATATGTCCTGAGCCTGGAACTCAGGACACGTGCAACCAGCACTAAACTTGATAAAGAGTCTTTGGCCCAAAACTGTCTAAGGCCTGTTTCACACTTGCATTGTTGGTTTCCAGACGATCTCAAAACAGGAAAAAAATGATTCCATTTAGTCCTTCTGCATTCTGTGAGGCTCCACAGTGTTTTCTGTAGCTGGTCTCCCTAAGATCAGCTATTGTTTTGTTTGAGTAGTCTCCAAGGCATTGCTCCCGGTTAGCCAGAATGAGTGGCAACACCCCGAAACAGCTGTCTGTGGATGGATAACTGGCTTAAGTTTTCCCCGTCACATCCTTAAAGCTTGTAAAAGAGCGGGATCTTGACATAGGGGCCACTTAATATGGTGGATTTGGAGATCTCTGTAATAGGGACACCCCTTTGCTCGGGTTTATCTGGCTTTCACTGTGTTGAAGACCCATAACTGGGGCTCCACGGTTATTTTGCATATTACTGTTTCCCAGGGAGCTTTGCACTTTGGATTGCTGTGTTGAGACTCTTAAATGAGGCACCACAGTGTTTTCTGTAGCTGGTCTCCCTAAGATCAGCTATTGTTTTGTTTGAGTAGTCTCCAAGGCATTGCTCCCGGTTAGCCAGAATTCCACTCCACACTGATGAGAGGGCAACACCCCGAAACAGCTGTCTGTGGATGGATAACTGGCTTAGGTTTTCCCCGTCATATCCTTAAAGCTTGTAAAAGAGTGGGATCTTGACATAGGGGCCACTTAATATGGTGGATTTGGAGATCTCTGTAATGGGGATACCCCTTTGCTCGGTTTTCCTTCCTTTGAGGGATATCTGGCTTTTACTGTGTTGAAGACCCATAACTGGGGCTCCACGGTTATTTTGCATATTACTGTTTTCCAGGGAGCTTTGCACTTTGGATTGCTGTGTCGAGACTCTTAACTCCTTAAGGACACAGCCTTATTTCACCTTAAGGACCAGGCTATTTTTTGTAAATCTGACCAGTGTCACTTTAAGTGGTGATAACTTTAAAACGCTTTGACTTATCCAGGCCATTCTGAGATTGTTTTTTCGTCACATATTGTACTTCATGACACTGGTAAAATGAAGTAAAAAAAATAATAATTTATTTATAAAAAAATACCAAATTTACCCAAAATTTTTAAAAAATTTAAAATTTCCAAGTTTCAATTTCTCTACTTCTATAATACATAGTAATACCTACAAAAATAGTTATTACTTTACAGTCCCCATATGTCTACTTCATGTTTGGATCATTTTGGGAATGATATTTTATTTTTTGGGGATGTTACAAGGCTTAGAAGTTTAGAAGTCACTTTGCGAGGCTTACATGATAGAAACCACCCAAAAATGACCCCATTCTATAAACTACACCCCTCAAGGTATTCAAAACTGATTTTACAAACTTTGTTAACCCTTTAGGTGTTCCCCAAGAATTAATGGAAAATAGAGATACAATTTCAAAATCTCACTTTTTTATTCGATTTTCCATTTTTATATCTTTTTCCAGTTACAAAGCAAGGGTTAACAGCCAAACCAAACTCAATATTTATGGCCCTGATCCTGTAGTTTACAGAAACACCCCATTTGTGGTCGTAAACCACTGTACGGGCACACGGCAGGGCGCAGAAGGAAAGGAATGCCATACAGTTTTTGGAAGGCAGGTTTTGCTGGACTGTTTTTTTTTGACACCATGTCCAATTTTGCACCCCTAGAGTAGAAACTTCAAAAAAGTGACCCTATCTAAGAAACTAAACCCCTCAAGGTATTCAAAACTGATTTTACAAATGTCGTTAACCCTTTAGGTGTTCCACAAGAATTAATGGAAAATAGAGATACAATTTCAAAATTTCACTTTTTTGGCAGATTTTGAAAAATTATATAGCAAAATTTAAGGTGCATTTTCTCCTATTACCACTTGTGAAAATGAAAAATTTGAGGGGTTTATTAGCTAAAATTGGGTCATTTATGGGTGCTTTCTATTATGTAAGCCTCTCAAAGTCACTTCAGAACTGAATTGGTTTTAGAACTTCCAACATCCTAAGAAAATAACATTTAGAAAATTATGCCAACATAAAATAGACATATGGGGAATGTCAATAACTATTTTGTAAGGTATCACTATCTGTCTTAAAAGCAGAGAAATTTCTGTAAATTTAGGATTTTTTGATAACAAAAGATGAAACATATCAACCCAAATTTATGTAATGAGAAAACAGTCTCAGAATCATTTGGGTAAGTAAAAGCATCACTCTATTACCATATAAAGTGATATATGTCAGATTGCTGAATTAGGCTTGGTCAGGAAGGAGAATAAATGGCCCAGTTTGAAAGTGGTTTAGCACCTTTAGGACCTAAATAACCCCTTCTACTTATTAGTAGTGTAAGGGATCGCTCTCTCACAGGGGGTCGGCAATGACAGACTTCTCATCATACAAGGGGTTTCCAAGCCCAAACGGTGCTTGTGTCACTTTAAAGCCTCATTCGCACATACGTGGATTTTCACTCTGTGTGCTTCATGCCGCCGCTGCTGTACAGTAATACACTCAGATGATCTATACGAGTGTATTACTGTACAGCGGCGGCGGCAAGAAGCGTACGGCGTCATAGCAACCAATGACGCTGTGCGCTCGTGCACTAAGCAGGACGGGTTTTTACGAACCGTGGTCCGTGAAAATCCATGTATGTGTGAATGAGGCCTAAGCAGTTCAAATGACCCTTCCAGTTATAACATCACTGGGTGTGGTTCCAGCACCAGCACCAGAAAGCATAAAAACTAAATAAACACCTGCCCGTCTGGGCTCTAACTAACACATAAATCTCTATCTCAACCTCTAAGTTCCAGTTGACACCAGGGGATAGATCCAGCTTCACTTAGCCTCACAGTCTGCCAGTTACCAAGCCTTTAATCACGCAGGTCTGTTCTCTGGGCTTATCTCTCCCCAGACTTCCCCCACACTGATGATTGCTGCTGACTTTTAAATGAGAACTGTGGACATAGACTACCTGTGAAACCCAGAGTGGATCGTGGGGAATAAGCACCCACCGAGCTCTTTGCTTATTCCCAATAAAAGCCAGGCTCGGATTATCTGAAACCAGATATGCGAAGTACCAACAGCGTCCACAATCTATCCTAGTCGACACACTGGGTACTGGCTTTTACTTCGGGCACCTTAGTGACACATCTCAGGTGAAACACAGCAAACCATGATATGCATCTCCTCTAATAGGTCTCCTGCACCATTCTGGAAGACATACACTCACCTAAAGAATTATTAGGAACACCTGTTCTATTTCTCATTAATGCAATTATCTAGTCAACCAATCACATGGCAGTTGTTTCAATGCATTTAGGGGTGTGGTCCTGGTCCAGACAATCTCCTGAACTCCAAACTGAATGTCAGAATGGGAAAGAAAGGTGATTTAAGCAATTTTGAGCGTGGCATGGTTGTTGGTGCCAGACGGGGAGGTCTGAGTATTTCACAATCTGCTCAGTTACTGGGATTTTCACACACAACCATTTCTAGGGTTTACAAAGAATGGTGTGAAAAGGGAAAAACATCCAGTATGCGGCAGTCCTGTGGGCAAAAATGCCTTGTGGATGCTAGAGGTCAGAGGGGAATGGGCCGACTGATTCAAGCTGATAGAAGAGCAACGTTGACTGAAATAACCACTCGTTACAACCGAGGTATGCAGCAAAGCATTTTTGAAGCCACAACACGCACAACCTTGAGGCGGATGGGCTACAACAGCAGAAGACCCCACCGGGTACCACTCATCTCCACTACAAATAGGAAAAAGAGTCTACAATTTGCACGAGCTCACCAAAATTGGACTGTTGAAGACTGGAAAAATGTTGCCTGGTCTGATGAGTCTCGATTTCTGTTGAGACATTCAAATGGTAGAGTCCGAATTTGGCGTAAACAGAATGAGAACATGTATCCATCCTCTGATGGCTACTTCCAGCAGGATAATGCACCATGTCACAAAGCTCGAATCATTTCAAATTGGTTTCTTGAACATGACAATGAGTTCACTGTACTAAAATGGTCCCCACAGTCACCAGATCTCAACCCAATAGAGCATCTTTGGGATGTGGTGGAACGGGAGCTTCGTGCCCTGGATGTGCATCCCTCAAATCTCCATCAACTGCAAGATGCTATCCTATCAATATGGGCCAACATTTCTAAAGAATGCTATCAGCACCTTGTTGAATCAATGCAGCGTAGAATTAAGGCAGTTCTGAAGGCAAAAGGGGGTCCAACACAGTATTAGTATGGTGTTCCTAATAATTCTTTAGGTGAGTGTATATCTTCCCTCATATATGAGGCCTGTCACTGCCTCACAGTAGTAACAACAATTTTTTATTGAAAGACCAAGCTAGTAGTCATATAGAGCTGTATGTGTCCTGTGACCTTTATGTCTATCTGTGACCCAGTTATTCCCACAGACTTTAAAAGCACTGTACACAATATTCTTGAATTCTCAGACTCTATGCAGAATCCTCCATTGTTGTGTTAGCCAGTCCAGCAAAAGAGAAGTGCCCGTGACAAGGCCTGCAGGTGCAATATCTAGGCAGAGGTTCATTTATCCATTAGAGAAATTATAACCTTCTTCAGTCATATAGCCACAGTTTAGAAGAGATCCTGTTGAGGTGAAGGTGAATTTCAGAGAGATGAGAGAGATAGCAAAATGTCTACAATCTATATTTTCTCTATTTGTCTTATTACATGTTTATTGACTAGAAGAGGGTCTTCTCAGGATTGACCCTTGTTAGCTAAAATTATTAACTGCATCCAGGGGTGTTTTATGCCTGGGGGACTGCAGGGATCCATATGACCTGTGGATAATAGTGATGTCATAGATTACATAAAACTCATTTGACATGTCTTGCTTCCTAGTAGCAACACTGCAGGGTAAGTAGCATTTCAACTTTTTTACCTTCTTCCTCCTTTTATTCCAGGAAACATTGATATTTGCATCAGTTATATATCTTCTGCAACTAGCTTCTGGTCAAACTCATCAATCAGAAGAGAGGTTGTCTAAGCTAGGCAACCTCTTTAAACAATGCCGATGTGGATCTTCTACAGGTTGTACTCTATTGAAACAGCCATGACATGTATGATGGATTGTCTTATCCATTGACTGATAAGTGGAAATGGAAACCTGATGGAATGGACCCTTATATCAATGTTAACATAACCTAAAGGTATGGCCAGGTTTTTCTGATGCAGTTTTGAAAGCCAAGACTAGGAATGAATTAAAAAAAGAGAAGTCTTATCTGCCCTTTATACTTTGTCTACTTTTATGATCTTCTCCTCGTTTTGGCTTCCAAAACTGCATCAGGAAACCAGAACATGTTGCCATTCACTCGCACCAGACTCTGTCCCCATTCAGGTTCACAGTCTAGAATCAGAGTAAACTTATATGTATGTTGTCGGAGTATGGTAGGAAACCCTCAAAAACAAAACAACATACAGTCCAATTAGAACTCAGGAAATTAGCACTGCAAGGCCCCAGTGCTAACCACTGCGCCACCATGCTGCCCACTATCATTCAGTGAGGCTAATCTGCAGATTTATTGTTCAGAATCTGCACAACTAATCTGCATGCTATGGATTTTCAAATTTGCAAACAGTAATCTCTCTTCCCCCCATTCACATGCATTAGATGGAGAATGTCAGGTGATTTGGGGAGACTGATTTAGGCACTGATAACTTCCTAATTCCTCATCAAATCCTAAATGTGTGAGCATAGCCTCATAGTATATGGTTGTTATTGTTATTTTGTTTTTTGTATCATTTCATATGTTTGCTGTACCTTTACAGGAATTGAAAATGTCATCCAAATTGCTGAGGGAAAAAATACAATTCAGCCATGTTGAAACTTATTTAGGTTGAAACTTTAATAATCAGCATATTTTGGCACAAGTACTATTTATACTCACATGAAAACCCATATTAAATTAATGTTCATTATACCTTCAAATTCTGGTAAATAGATAACTCTGCAGGTGACGGGATTGAAATGAGACTCTGCCAAGTGAGTAATTAGAAAATTGTATGTCATGGGAGCAGAACGCAAAACAAACAGAATTACTCAACAGGTAAATTTCCAATTAAAATTTCAAAACCACCAGCATAAAATCAAAGAGCGGTGCTATGAAATGTAACAGAGCATGTTTTCTCTTTCAAATAAATAATTTGCATGGTGAGTGAATTCAATGGAAGTGTGAGCTGCTGGAGTTTACCTGACACGTGACAATGTGTCCCAGCTGGTAGATACAGGGTCAGTGTCTTCACCATCAATTTTATTGACCAACTAAAATCTCCCATACCCAATGCAGGCAACCATTGTCTAGGTATGGTTGTCTATTCATTCACTAGATACATCAACACTGAACCGTGCGGCACATAAAGTAAGGTTCATATTCTAAAAACTAGAAATTCAAGAAAACACATTATCAACAAGATAATTTAGGGGAGTTATACATTTTATGAAAACTATAATAAAATATACCATCTATTATATTATACACAATGCATTTGGAAAGTTTAAACTTTTTTCACATTTTGTTATTTTACGACTTTGTGCTAAAGTAAATAAAGTTCAACATTTTCCTTTTTCATTAAGAATATCGCTGAATAGAGCAAAGAGGAATGAGGACCCTGCCCGGAAGAGCTTACAATCTATGAGGAGATAGGGGTGACACAAAAGGGGTAAAAGTGCTTGTTTTGTGCAATGGGCCAGTCATCTTGGGGAAATAGGGGAGCAGATATAAAGCTGCATGAGACAGTCAGCAGCCAATATATGAAGTGCTTCTGGGTGCATGGGTGCAGTGGAGAGTTTGGTGGAGGATCAGGTTCAGGAAATTATAAATGGCTATATGGAGAGGAGTTAGATCAGGGGATGTGATAGTCTACCCTAACAAGATGTGTTTTTAGGGAGTGCTTAAAAACGGAGTATGTTGTGATTTAACATGATTTCTTTGGACAGGGCATTCCAGAGAAATGCTGAAGCTCGGGAGACGTCTTGGAGCCGGGAGTGAGAGGTTCGAATCATGGTGGAAGTCAGACGTAAGTCATTGTCTGAATGGAGAGCATGGGAAGGTTGGAAGTAAAAAAAAGTCATTGTGTCTGAAGACTTTCTAAATGCACTGAATTATTAGATCAAGGTACAGTTAGTGTCTTCTATAGCAGGGGTCTCAAGCCAGTAAGGAACCTAAAACTCCCAGTATGCTTTTAAAGCTTCAGAAGTACTCTCCTAATAACTATACATCGTAATCGGATATCCTAAAGATAAAAACATAAAATAAATTGGATAATAGAAAATCCACGTGGTAATAAATGGGACAATTGTTAAATGTAATATTGGGTAAATATGGTTCTTTAATTATGAAAACAACTGTTTTATGAGTTTTATTTTGCAGCTGTATTTAACGGACGTCAGGAACGCTTGGAGGCTTCTTGCTAATTACTTTTACTTTCTCCCAAATGTTTGATCAGGTGAAAGTTTTATGTGTAGCAATAATGAAAACCCTGATAGAACGTCTGGATAAAAAATTGGTTTGGAGTTCCAATGAATATTTTTATGTCGAAAGGTGTTATGTCAAAAGGGGCCCTTTGTCTGTTTTATGTTGGTATTGTGTTATATGTTGTATGTTATATATGTTATGTGTTGGGACATCTGATTAGGACCAGTGCACTGTTATACACCAAAGCAGAACTGACTTAGGCTACTTTCACACTAGCGTTCAGGGCTCCGCTTGTGAGTTCCGTTTGAAGGCTCTCACAAGCGGCCCCGAACGGATCCGTAAAGCCCCAATGCATTCTGAGTGGATGCGGATCCGCTCAGAATGCATCAGTTTGGCACCGTTTGGCCTCCGTTCCGCTCAGCAGGCGGACACCCGAACGCAGCTTGCAGCGTTTTTGTGTCCGCCTGGCCGTGCGGAGCCAAACGGATCCGTCCAGACTTACAATGCAAGTCAATGGGGACGGATCCGTTTGACGTTGACACAATATGGTGCAATTTCAAACGGATCCGTCCCCCATTGACTTTCAATGTAAAGTCAGGAGTCCCCTATTAATATACCATCAGATCAGAGTTTTCTCCAATCCGATGGTATATTTTAACTTGAAGCGTCCCCATCACCATGGGAACGCCTCTATGTTAGAATATACCATCGGATTTGAGTTAGATCGTGAAACTCAGATCCAACAGTATATTCTAACACAGAGGCGTTCCCATGGTGATGGGGACGCTTCAAGTTAGAATATACTGAGAACTGTATACATGACTGCCCCCTGCTGCCTGGCAGGTGCTGCCAGGCAGCAGGGGGCAGACCCCCCCTCCCCCCTGTATTTAACTCATTGGTGGCCAGTGCGGCCCCCCTCCCTCCCTCCCCAGTATTAATGTGACCAGTGCGGCCCCCCTCCCTCTATATTTATTGGTGGCCAGTGCGGCCCCCTCCCTCCCCAGTATTAAATGTGACCAGTGCGGCCCCCCTCCCTCTATATTTATTGGTGGCCAGTGCGGCCCCCCTCCCTCCCCAGTATTAAATGTGACCAGTGCGGCCCCCCTCCCTCTATATTCATTGGTGGCCAGTGCGGATTCCCAGTATTAAATGTGACCAGTGCGGCCTCCCCTCTTCTTCCCCCCTAATTAAAATCACCCCCTCCCCATCATTGGTGGCAGCGGAGAGTTCCGATCGGAGTCCCAGTTTAATCGCTGGGGCTCCGATCGGTTACCATGGCAGCCAAGACGCTATTGCCGTCTTGGCTGCCATGGTTGCTTAGCAATATATAGAAGCATTATACTTACCTGCGAGCTGCGATGTCTGTGACCGGCCGGGCGCTCCTCCTACTGGTAAGTGACAGGTCTGTGCTATAGGCAATGCGCCGCACAGACCTTTCACTTACCAGTAGGAGGAGCTCCCGGCCGGTCACAGACATCGCAGCTCGCAGGTAAGTATAATGCTTCTATTTATTGCTAAGTAACCATGGCAGCCAAGACTGCAATAGCGTCTTGGCTGCCATGGTAACCGATCGGAGCCCCAGCGATTAAACTGGGACTCCGATCGGAACTCTCCGCTGCCACCAATGATGAGGAGGGTGATTTTAATTAGGGGGGGGGAAGAGGGGAGGCCGCACTGGTCACATTTAATACTGGGAATCCGCACTGGCCACCAATGAATGTAGAGGGAGGGGGGCCGCACTGGTCACATTTAATACTGGGGAGGGAGGGAGGGGGGGCCGCACTGGCCACCAATGAATATAGAAGGAGGGGGGCAGCACTGGTCACATTTAATACAGGGGAGGGAGGGGGCAGACCCCCTGATCTCTTACAGGGGGCTATGATTCACACAATAATTGTGCGGATCACAGCCCCCTGTAAGAGATCGGGTGCTGCCAGGCAGCAGGGGGCAGTCATGTACACAGTTCTTTTAGTATATTCTAACTTGAAGCGTCCCCATCACCATGGGAACGCCTCTGTGTTAGAATATACTGTCGGATCTGAGGTTTTACGAAGTGAAAAATCAGATCTGTAAAAACCAGTTATGCAGATGGATCCGTTCTGAACGGATGCAAGCGTTTGCATTATAGGAGCGTATCCGTCTGTGCAGACAGCAGACGGATCCGCTCCAAACGCAAGAAAGTAGCCTTAGAAAACATGGTACCTTTCACCAGACCCCAAGGGGTGTGGACAAGTGATGTAAAGGCGAGGAGGAAAGGTGGGATATTGTAATGAGTGGACTTCCATTACATCCTATCTACTGATACATGATCCTATAGGTACGAAGAACCTTCTTATTAACAACTGCAGAACAAGATATTCAAACAATCAATTGTATATAACCCAAACACTGCAGCAAGAGTCCTTCTTTACATTTAATGATATCACATGCAGTGACGAAACACTTCAACAAACTCACTATAAGTATATGTTTACTTTAAGTCTCAATCCAGGTAGGAAACTTCCCTCCTCAGCAGCATTTTAAAGGGAAAACAAGGATGGGTTTCCAGAGTATTTGCATCAACAGAATATAAGGGGAATGCAACCTTTCCAATTAATAATCCAGAGTGAGTTTCTTGTAGTTGGTTTCAGGTTATTCAAAGATGGATCATCTTTGACAGGATATGCTGCCTCTACCCAAACTGGGTGTTTTTGATCGAACATCAATCTCAGAGCCAGATGTTTACATCAGACACTCCTATATCTCTCTTTTCTGGGTACCTGTTATAAGTTTGCCATTTTGGACTTGCATTGTATTTTAGTTTTTTTAGGGTCCATTCACACGTCCGTTTTTTCTTTCCTGATCTGTTCCGTTTTTCCTGGAACAGATCTGGACCAGATCTCGACCCATTCATTTTCAATGGGTCCTGGAAAAAAACGGACAGCACAATGTGTGCTGTCCGTTTCCGTTGTTCCGTTCCGCATGTCCGTTTAAATATAAAACATGTCCTATTCTTTTCCTGAAAAATCGGATCCTGGTACAATACAAAGTCAATGGATCCGCAAAAAACGGAAGACATACGGATGTCATTCCGTATGTCATCCGTTTTATACGGAATCCGTTCCTGGAAATTACATTTTAATTTTTATTTTATTTTTTTTTCAAGAAATCCAAACAACTTTATTTGCTTATTGAAATTTATACATGTTTCCGTTTTTTTGCGGATCCGCAAAAAACGGATGACATACGGATGACATACTGAAACATTTTCAGGAACAACGGATCCGCAAAAAACGGACAGAAAATCGGATTATATAAAAATACTGACGTGTGAATGTAGCCTTATACTCATGTCTATGGTCACGTGTTTTTGTCCCCAGATGAACTGTACAACAGGGAAGCACATCAGCACAGGTGGACTTTTGTCAGACTTTTGTCTGAGTCAGCCAATTGACAGAGATTGATCATCTGTATGCTTTATATCAGCTTAATTATCCTGCTCAACCCTATTGTTGGGCCTACTAGGTATTGCAGGACCCGGGTTAGGCTTTAATTGTGTAGGAACTTTCAGGGTGAGAAAGCTTACCAGGCATTTCTAACAAATTTGCTACTGTTTGTCTTTGGTTGCCAATATATCTGAGTAAAGTACATATTTTTGCAATTTCTTTTTGCATTTCTGTATGGTCATGATGGACTTTAATTTTGGCACCAAAGATGATAAAAATTAAAGTGGGCCCAGCATGCATGTGGAATCTACACTCCCTGAATTGTATGGTATCCATCATGGCACATAACAGGTAGAATTTAGTGTTAGGTTCCTGTCTTACAGAGATCACCTTGACGTGTGGCAGACGGGCTCAAATAATTTTGTACAAAATGTATTTGCCAAGCATCTCTAATTTACAAGCACAGCTCTAGCAATTATAATGCATTTTTGTACTTTATTTGGTTTGCAGAGAGCTGTTGCATTGTATGTTGTGTTTTCAGCCATAGCAACGTGCACCTGCGCATTGGGATGTGCTAACTGCCCCCCCTTTTTTTCTTTGCAGAGTATACATTAATAATACTGGTGCGGGGGGGCGGAGCCTGACTGCTCAACGAGACAGACATGTGTGTGTAAGCTCCTCATGCCACTACCCTGCAGACTGGTATATTTAGCGTACTGGTGTGGTCAAGATGGTCAAAATCGGTAAGGATAGACCGAGAGAAAAACCAGACCCTATGAAGCAAGACAGAAGTTGCTCCGATATGGAGAAATATCTCCATAAGAAAAACCCTACAGCGCCGGCAAGTGCAGGCAAGATGGCGGCAGAGGAACGGCTGGAGAGGGACATGGCTTCGGAAGCTGAGGAGACAGGCTCTTTGGCAGATGACTACTCACCCCCTTCTACCAACCAGGCAGGAATCACAAGCCAGTTTCTTCAACAAGCACTGTCACAAGCCCTGGCTCCGGTACTGCACGATCTCGCAGAAATTAAGAATGATATCAAACATATCGGGCAAAGGGTCGAATCTCTGGAAGGGAACCAGGCATTTATAATATCCCACAGCCGAGCCGTAGGAGACAATTGCACAGCCCAAATGGCATTCATAAATGCAGCCATGGTACTCATAGAGGACCAGGAGAATCGTAACAGGCGCAAAAACATCAGTATAAGGGGGATCCCTGAGAGCACATTGCACGACAAGCTACCGGAAGCTGCTGACACCATCTTTACAACCCTCCTGGGGAAGGAGAAGGCAGCCCAGATCACAATTGAACGAATACACCGGTCTCTAAAACCGAAACCCAAGGAAGGTGAATTGCCTAGGGATGTGCTGTGTGGACTGTTGAGATATATAGACACCGCTGCCCTCTTGAAAGCAGCCAGAGATCTTTCAGAGGTGTCCTTCAAGGGGAACAAGATATTGCTTTTTCAAGACCTGGCACCCTCAACACTTAACAAAAGGAGAATACTAAGACCGCTGACGGATCTTCTGAAATCAATCCAAACTCCTTTCAAATGGCTGTTCCCATTTGGCCTTACCTTTGTCTACAACAGCAAAAGGTGCACAGTCCGTACACCAGAAGATCTACCAGCTGCATGGTCGCTTCTGAGGGTTCCGCCACTTGAGATCTCTTCCTGGATGCCAATTCCAGTCCTTCATATGCCGTTGCCGGAGCTCCCAGACCAGGAACGCTGGGAAACAGTATCGCAGAAGAGGAAAATGAACACCAAGAATAGGAACACCTGACCAGTTCAGTGTTGCGGTCTAACCTCTTTTTGATACCACCTATGGACAGCTTCACAGCTCTAAAGTATTGGCTCCCATCCGGGTTGTCATGTGGTTGACCAAGTGTGTTCTTTATGTATGGCTGCCTTAAACCGGCAAACCACTGACACAGGGGCACATAAGGCAGTTTACCAGCATGGGTTGCTGATAGGTTCGTAACTATGATCTTTATTGGTTAATTGTTCGGGTCGATAGTTCTTTTCATTGTACCTGGTTTTTAGGGAGGCTCTCTTATGCCTTTCTGTATTAAGAGATAAGCTATATGCAACGCCACACCATTATTATGCTAATAATGTTATGTCTTCAGTCTGTAGGATCTGCAGTCACATGTTAGGCATGTTTCTTTCTCTTAGTAGGAAGAGCACGCTCACCCCCCCCCCCCCCTTCCTCCTCTCCTCCGCTGGAATAGGGAGAACAGGAAGAATTTTTGGGCACTGTTGGCCCTGTTTAAGTGGCTGGAGAGTGTTATGTCAGTGTGACAGAAATATATGTCCATAAAGTGTCATCCAACACTTCATTTATTTTAATACCTAACCCATTCCCTTTCCTTTCCTTAATGTCTACCACCATTTTCTCAGAAGTAATGTCTCAGGATATGCGTATGAGTGACTATGTACAACTCTTACCTAGATGACAACTGTTAATTGTGCTACGTTTAATGTCCAAGGTCTGAATTCACTGCAAAAAAAGGTTGTGTGTACTGCGACTCCTCAAAAGGGTCGATATCTGCTTCCTGCAAGAAACCCACTTGAGGAAAGGTAGGATACCCAAGATAGCCCAAAACTATTTCCAACATTGGTATCATAGCCCTTATGAGAAGGCGTCCAGAGGAGTAGGAATCGGGATTGCTAGACACATCCCATTCACACATGTACTCTCCCAGATAGAAAAAGGGAGAATTGGAGGTGAAATTGTAATGTTACAGTAGCTAGCTTATATGGCCCTAACAGAGGTCAAAAGAAGTGGTTGGGAAGCACATTGAAGCTCTTGGACCTGTTTGCAGAGGGTATCAAACTGATTGGAGGTGATCTCAATGTAGCCTTGTCTCCTTTGATAGATACGTTGAGAGGCTCCACTGTACATTCACAAGCCTTCTTAAGTAGTATTAACAAGCTATTGTCAGGAGCGGGCCTGGTTGATGTGTGGCGACTACTAAACCCGACCACACGAGATTACACATTCTATACAAAACTTACCAACGTTTAGATTATATGCTTATATCAGATAGGCACATTGAGAAACCTCATCAGGCACGCATAGACCCTATCACAGTATCTGACCATGCCCCAATCTTGATCTCCATTAATTTATCTAACTTACCTTTAAGGCAAAGGACATGGAGATTAAACAAAACTATATTAGACAAAAAGTGAACACTTCCAGTCTCTCCAACAGAAGCTGCGGTTATTTTTCAGGGAAAACAACTCGGTGTATACGTCACATGCGACCACTTTGGAAACACATAAAGCAGTTATGAGAGGGGAACTCATAGCCCTAGGAAGTAAAATAAAAAATGATAGGCAAAAGCAGATCAATTACCTACTTTCCCAAATTTCCACCCTAGAATCCCTACACAAAAAATCTGCTGCTTTGAAAGAACAGTCTGAACTCTTGCGTTTGAGAGGGGAGTTAAGGGATTACCTTAATGTCTGCCATGCTAAAGCATATCAGTATTCAAAGTTCCAATTCTATGCTCATGGGGATAAAGGGACAAAACTTATGACTAGACTCATCAAACAAAGAAACGATGCCACATTCATCACGGCTATCAAGTCAAGAAAAGGAGTTACTTCCTCTAAAACTAAAGACATAGCGGAGGATTTTAAAGAATTTTATAGTGCCCTATATGGGCTTCGGCAGGCCAGGGAGATACCTGAACCACTGCCAACTCCTGAGATAGACGCATTTCTAAACAAACTACAGCTGCCAGGCTTGACAAGGGAGGAGGCAGGCTCTCTGCTTAATCCCATCATGGAAGAAAAGGTCAGGAAGGTCATCTGCTCAATGCAACTCGGTAAAAGTCATGGCCCGGATGGGTTTCCAGTCAGATACTATAAAAAATTCCTGACAGATCTCCTTCCTCTTCTCACAGATTGGTGCAACTTCCTGATGGGGGGCTCCCATCTCCATTCTCAGTCTCTTGAAGCAGTGGTGACGGTTCTTCCAAAGGAAGGGAAAGATCCATTATTATGCAGGAGTTATAGGCCAATTTCGCTGCTCAATGTTGATATTAAGATATGGGCAAAACTTCTGGCCTTGAGATTGAAACCCTTGTTGCCGAAACTAATCCATTCAGACCAAGCGGGATTTGTCACTGGTAGGGAGGGGAATCAAAATTCGTGCAGGCTCCTCATGACAATGAGATTGGCCAGACAGACTAACCAGCCCCTAGTCTTACTGGGAGTTGACGCGGAGAAGGCCTTTGACCGGGTAAATTGGGATTATCTAAAACGGGTATTATTAAGATTTGGAATACCGCTACAATTCCAACAAGCGATAATGACCCTTTAGAGTAAATGGAGTATTGTCTGAAGCTTTTCAAATATATAATGGCACAAGACAATGGTGCCCTTTGTCCCCCACCCTTTATATCCTAGTTATGGAGACTCTCCTACAAGCTATTAGAGATAACCCCAATATAAAGGGTGTCAAAGTTGGGACCAAAGATCAGGAGTATACTAACATAGCTTTTGCAGATGATTTGCTTGTTATGATCACAAACCCGGTCGAGGCCTTCCCACGTCTTTTGGAATTGTTTGACTACTATGGTAGGATGTCTAATTTCAAGGCCAATCATTATAAAACAGAAGTTATGAACATCTCAGCCCCCAAAAGGATGGTGAACTCTCTCAAATCCTCAACTCCCTTTAGATGGCAGCAGTCTCATATCACCTACCTAGGTATTACAATATCCCCCCATTTGGGTAAACTATGCCACCTAAACTATACTCCTTTACTCAGAGACATCCAGACGCAGCTATCATCCCTGAAAATCCCATATGTCTCTTGGATGGGGAGAAAAAACTTAGTAAAGACCTTCATAATGCCAAAGTTGCTATACACATTACAGATGCTCCCCACTTATTTTACTCAAATACAAAGAGTCTTTTCTGCCTTCCTCTGGAACGGTAAGAAACCAAGAGTAGCCTATCACAAGCTGGTGGAGGTTTGGGCCTTCCAGATGCCTTACTTACTACCAAGCGATTCACCTAAAAAGATGGCTCCAGATTCATGTTCCTAACAACAGGTCATTAGGCCACGAAACAGAATTAGACTTCCTGACTAAGGAGCAAAGAGCAGGACTGTGGTGCTTGACAGATGCAACAATAGGAGATAATCCACTACTAAGAGTAACAGTTTCTGTAGTAAGGAAAGTAAATAAGGTAAGGGAATTGTTGGGTAAACTGTCCCTAGACATGCCAGCAGACCTTATTCCCTTTTCTATAAGACGTAGAATAATGACTGTTTTTTCGGTATAGAACAAATTTAGAGATTATACTGTGGAAGATTTTCTTAGTTCCACGCCCACTAAGGAAAATAGCACATATCCAAGCTATCACAACTTTAAAAGCACAAACTTCCTAGATGAATCTGAAATCCACTCAGCAGGGAAAAGATTGTCTAGCCAACTAGGGAAGGTTAGAGTGAGGACGTTATTTGAGAAACGAATGGGTAAGAAGGTAATCCCAAACAAACTAATTTCGCACTTATACATATATCTACTTACCCCCCTTAAAAAAGTGACACCGTATTATGTCCGGACCTGCTCCTCTGAATTAGGTAAAGACCTCTCAGAGACAGAGGTTTTACGAATGCATGCACACTCGCATGGCTTTTCTAGGTGCATTAGGGTCCAGGAGCACTCTTATAAGGTCATAACCCAGTGGTACAAGACCCCCAGACAGCAGCACTTGAGGGGTTTGTGTGATTCTGATGCATGCTGGAGATGTGGAGCTGGAGAAGGCTCTTCAAGCCACATCTTCTGGTCCTGCCCACGTCTGGCAAAATTCTGGGCAGAAGTGATTCATACGACTAATGTAATAACGGCCAGGGCTCTTGACCTAGCCCCAGAGAATGTACTACTGTGGCTCCCCTCTGGTAACTGGCATCCTTCAAAAAAAGATTTAGCTACACATCTGATCCAAGCTGCTAGACTTTTAATACCCCTGAAGTGGCTAAGTAGGGATCCTCCAACAATAGGGCAGTGGAAAGAGAAGGTGGACCAATTATATAGACTGGAGGAGCTTGTAAGCTGGGAAGAAAGAAACCACGATAGATTTCTACAGATGTGGGGTCCCTGGAAGAGATATTGCCAAACCAACAACCCCAGTCCAAACACACAGAATTCAGATAAGCCCTTGACGCAAACTACCTGAGATTTTATTAAAAATATCACAGCAATGACAAGATCCGAGGAAATGGCTAGGGAACAGTTGGGTGGCCCTACGGGCTCACCCACACACTGTGTACCCCCCCCCCCCTTCATCCCCTTCCCACCTTTATTTCTCCCACATGTTTTCAAGGAAAAGTAGTAACAAGAGTATAATGCATACTACGGGTAATTATAGAATATGCTTTATGTGTATTAGATGATATGCGGCCACATATTCAAATCTCTATTATACATTCTTTTTGTATACTTATACCTTTACTAGGCCCATGATATGTGACTATAATTAAGGGTCATGTAAGTACTTACTCAATTTTGCTGAATAATAAAAATAAATTTGAAAGAAAATTATGGGGAAAAAATAATACTAGGGGCACTATATGGGCATTTATACTGGGGAACCAATAGAGGTATTATTGCTGGAGACACTGTAGGGGCATATTATTTGAGGCATTTTAGGGGATATTATTACTGAGGGTACTATACAGGCATTATTACTGGAAGCAGGATGGAGGGGGTATTTTTATTATCACTGTGGACATGTTTGGTGATATGATTATTACTCTGGGGCTCTATAGGGGTTATTACTATTGTGGGAGATACTATAGAGGCATCACAGTATTGGGGGTAGCAGCAGGATGACAATGTTGGGGCAACAGGATGGGTAGTTTGTGCTGAGAAGGTGGGAGGATGATGGAAATGTGAGGAATCTAAGATGTCTGTATGGCAAACTCTGCAGAGAGAAGACTTAGCTGAAAGAATTTGTCATGGCGGTCTAGGCTGAACAGATAAGATGAGGAAATAGAACGTCCACATTGTAGGAGACATCATGGAAAGAAACTGTAATTCAGTTTGGTCTGAACACAGATTTCGAGGAAAAAGAAAGTCTACATCAGAGGAGATGTCACTAGATGTAAGAGATATGTAGTGCTGTATTCTCCCGTATGACCAGGCAGCAGCAGGGCTGGCTCTGTGCTGTGGCCTCTATTTTACCTCTCCAAGCCCCTCTCCCATACCTTAAAGGGGTTATCCTATGAATAATGTAAAAAATGAAAATCAGACATCATATAGTATATGACAGCGTCTTTCTAACAAAGCTAGAACCAGCCCTGTACCTCACATGGATCCAGAGATCTCCCAATTTATTACTCTGCTAGATTTATATCAAGCTGGCAGCTCAAGGGTAGTGTCTTCTATGCTGCAGCTCAGGGGGCGTGTCTCAGCTCTCCCTATCACAGCTCAGGGGGCGTGTCTCAGCTCTCCCTATCACAGCTCAGGAGGCATTTGAAGGATGAAACTGTGCATGTGCGGACTTCTCAGTGAGCAGGTCAAAAAATAAGAAATTAAGTGGTGCTATACAGATAAATTTTATTGAATAACTTAGTAGCTATACAACATTTTTAATTAAATGTAATTACAAAAGTATTCAGACCCAGGTGCTGGCTTAAAAACTGTAGAAGATTTCTCGTGGGACAACCCCTTTCATTAGAAATAATTGGAAGATGATGCTTGAACGTGGCAGCTGGCCACCACAGATGGGCAGCTTTTGGGGAGGTATATTGTGCTGAATTGTGGTATTTGGTTTCTGCTGGGGCAGTATTATATCTACAACTGAATCAAATACCACAGTGCAGCACAATATATTGTCCCAGAAGAATCAAATACCACAGTGCAGAACAAAATGCCACCCAAGCAGAACCAAATACTACCGTTGAACAATTTTTTTGGCTGAGGCAGTGTATTGGGCTGCACTGTGGTATCTGGTTCTGCTGGGGTAGTATATTGTTCTGCACTGTGGCAATTGGTTCCGCTGGAGCAATATGTTGTGCTGCACTGTGTTATTTGGTGCTGCTGGGCAGTATATTGTGCTGCGCTTTGGTATTTGGTTCAGCTGCAGAACCAAATACCAAAGTGTTGCACAAGATACTGACCCTGCTGGCCCCATCGATGTTTGTTAGGTCCACCTACTTGACTTGACCCCTCCTACTCATGTCAGCCGCATCGTCTGTCAAACTGGGCCCGCCTACATTAGGTTACTTCAAATTCCCAGTCCGCCCCTGTGACCACCCTAGACAGCCACTACTCTATCTATTACTCCCCTCATCCTGGCCCTGATACGGAGTATCTTGGTGTCTAGGGTGGCACCAGCTATTGATACAGCTCTGCTCTTAGCAGCAGTAAACTAACAATGGGTTACTTATCTATATAGGAGACTTTTTCTTTCTGTGTAGACTGCTACATAAGGACAGTATTCTGCATTTCATTTTCAATGGAATAGCACTGCCGAAATGAAAAACAAAACAAGCATCAATTTCTTTAAAAATGCATTCTATGGAATCCTAAAAAATGGAATTGTCCCTTTAAAAAGATATTGATAAAAGAAATTCATGTTTGATTTGATTTATCAGGGTCTAAAATATATATATATAAAAAATAAAACAATAAAAGTGTATGTATACGTTATGTGTTTTGTTAGCCAGCCACACATCATCCTAGCATTTAAACTTAGTGGCTTGAAGATCTCCAGGAACAGATCTGATCTGATTATCGAATGGTTTTATACTATAATGTATTCTCAGGATGCCGCCGGCTTGTATCCTGTGAGGCTGGTGAGGATTATTGGAAGAACCTGGTGGCAATTCTATCTCTTCTCATTGCTACGAGGAGCCTGTGAGAACGTTTCAGCCTGATCGTTCAATGTCCTTGTTTGATTTCCGACAGAAGCGTTTAACAAGAAAAGGCAGCAGATGTTTTAAAACCCGAGAAGCTGTTTACAACTTTTCTTTCAATTATGTTCTTCTATCCGGCTATAATTAAAAATGATTGTTTAATTATGTGTTGTTGAAACGTGCATTAAAATCACACCTAAAATTAAGCAGTGCCGTAATACTTCTTATCTCAATGCTGCAAATATCCTGTATTATCTCTGCATTATACACACCATAAAGCGTCATAGCAACCATTGCAGCATTAAAGTTGATGAAACTATACTCAAAGTATTAAAGGGGTATAGCAGTAGAAATGGTTAAAATAACGAAGTAGCCCATATCCAAGCTGATAGTTCCTGGGTCATTGCTGCGCTCAGCCTCCTGGTTCCATCAATGACCCGCAACATCCCCAGCTATTTCCTACCGTGTCAAGTGGATCAGTGAGTATAGGCAAAGTTGGCTTTTTAACTATATCATGGCCACCCAACTTTTTTTTTCCACTCGAAAGCCCCTTTAAGGCATCATCAGCATAGTAGGATAATAATAAAGCAATAAGATAAGCCATAAGTGTACGATGATACTGGCAGTACTTTATACATCAGCATCCATGTACGGTTGGTTGCATCTGATTCTGCAGCTACTGTAAATCCCATTTATATATGAGGCTAAACTGGGGTTCAGCATGCATGGATGAGAACATTTGTCCTACAACCTCTACTACTGTCACCGCGCCCAGCCAGCGTGATGACATGGTGATGTCAAACGCACGTGAGATTTGGTGTATTTTCTGGAATCAAGATGACCACAACGGCCTCTCCAAATGGATGAGGTGACTATGTTTGTTTGTTTTTTTACCGCCAAATCTATTAGTTACCCTTAAAGGGACACTGACAGGCCCAATAAGCATAATTATCTATATATATGCATGCACAGGTATTCTAATGTGTATTAAAAACATATAAGTATAACCCCTGTCCACCTTATAAATACAGCAAACTCATGTTTTATAACCTGATGTAATCGCTCTTCTTTCTGCCCAAGGGGCGGCGTTTCAGCTTCACTTCTGCCCAGCCAGCTCCGCCCCAACCGCCGTTTTGAAGCGCCGCCCAGCTCATCAATATTCACTTCGCTGGGCGGCTTCTGCTGTCCCCGATGTTCCGAGATCCCGCGCATGCCCAATAGAAAGCTATGGGCATCAGACTCACTTTCAGCTTCTGCGCATGCGCCTGGCACCCTCACTCGCCGGGATCACATCGCGCCTGCGCAGAAGCTAAAAGTGAGTCCGATGCCCATAGCTTTCTATTGGGCATGCGCGGGATCTCGGAACGTCGGGGACAGCAGAAGCCGCCCAGCGAAGTGAATATTGATGAGCTGGGCGGCGCTTCAAAACGGTGGTTGGGGCGCGGCTGGCTGGGCAGAAGGAAAGCTGAAACGCCGCCCCTTGGGCAGAAAGAAGAGCTATTACATCAGGTTATAAAACATGAGTTTGCTGTAATTATAAGGAGGACAGGGGTTATACTTATATGTTTTTAATACACATTAGAAGACCTGTGCATGCATATATATAGATAATTATGCTTATTGGGCCTGTCAGTGTCCCTTTAAGGTTATTTTCTCTTTTGTGTTCACCTTAGAAAATGATTTCTAAGTTTTATTGTAAAGCAAGGGGAACCATGTGATACAAACTTTGAAACTTTTATATTATAGCTTTTATCACGTTATATTCGATTCAAGCAAAGAAAATCTGGTTTTAGGAATTGTCAAGTAGAGAAAAGTGGACAGGAAATATATTGATGGAGATGGAGGTAGCCTTTATTAGCATCAAGAGGAATTGTCTTCTTGGTGGACACTCATAAAATGTTTAATTAACTGAAAGAAAAGAAACAGAAGGTGGTTAAGAGATGAAGAGACAAGAAAAGATTCGAGAGTCTATTTTACATTAAGCCACATCCTCAATCAAGAGAAAATTAGTACCATTATGATAAGTATAATTCTCCATCCCCTTCATTATGGAAGTAAATGAAATAGTTCCCACAGCTCTTTATATAAAGAAAGAAATGCGCAGTATTAATCATAGACTGTCTTCAGCCCATTTTCCATTCATTCCATTTAGGTCAGTAAAAAGAATCCCATTCATTCCAAAGGTAAATTAATGAAGTTAATCCAGTCTGTAAATAAACCTCTTATTTGTATGTGTCTATTTGATTTGTTTGTTTGTTTTTTAATTTTTACCCTATAATTTCTTGAATCCAGCATTGGATAACCCAAAATGATCTCTTCAAATCAATTTGAATCTCACAAGACAAGGATAAGAAAAATAGCAGATGTACACAAACAAAAGACCCTTAGATTATTAAACAAAAGTATTGTCAGATGTTTTAAAGGGAATCTGTCAGCAGTTTTGAGAATTCTAAACTGCTGATGGCCTAGGTAGGGAGAGAAATATAAACATACCCTTTGTCAAGCTTTTCTAATCAGGTGTAGTGAGAATAAGAAGTTTTATTCTTCCAGATTTTGCTTTTTAAGTGCAATGAAGATAGATATTCACTGTGTAGAGATCCCTGCTTTTTGAAAGCACAGATGGGAGGAGTGGTAGTGGCTATGACTCTGATAGTAGTAGTTATAGTTCACGGTGGCAATCTTCACCCTGACTCTTCCTTGATCATGCACAGTGAATGGAGGGCATACCCTTTCTTCCCTCTGGGCACACCCTGGACTTGGGGCTCCTGCTTAGTGTTAGGTAGAGTTCCCTTTATGGTGAACAGTTTGACTAGATACAAGGCAGGAGGGTAGACGTAGGGGCTGGTGGACAGATGGTGAAATCAATGGCCAGGCCCGTTGGTTACAATAAATTGATGATGAGAGTTGTAGTACAAACAAATCTAAAAAGTCCAGCAAGAATGATATCAATATTATATCGAATCAGAGTAATCGTGTAGAGATCATAAAGTCCAGCAAAGGTACCCTGTTAAATCATCGGATGACTAAATTTAATGAGAAATATAGACATACACATAAACAAAACTCTACAACAAACAATCCGAGGGGAGAGGCCAGGATACAGTCAGATGCACTGGGTAAGTGGTGGGGAATTAAATCCCTAGCACTGATACCCTAAGCTGGTCCTCTGCCCAGGGACGTCTCCTGATGGTGGGGACGCCCTGTCCACGTACCTAATCTCGACCTCCTAACTGTCCCTGGTAAAGTGACGAGTGGAGAGAGATAGGTATCCAGTGGTACCCTAGCGGATGACTAGCACAACACCAAAAAGAATGAAAGGTGTCCACTGTATAATGCCCTCGTGACCATCGCCAGGAGGTACAGGGTCCACCTAGAGGATAAAAAACACAAACAGACATACGCACATATAAACACAAATAGCAAAAGATGACCTACAACCCCGACGCGTTTCACCCACAGCAGTGGGATCATCAGGGGGTGATACAGGGTAGGTATAGTGAGGACTGGAAGCCCGTGACAATAACTATAGCAGGCCCAGACCGATGATAAATGCGTGAATAAATGCGTTGACAGATAAATACGTATATCGCAACAACAGACCCAAATTAATAAATAAATAAATAAATAAATGGTTGCCACATGGCAAATTACATACGGTCACTCGGCGGCACAATTGGTGACGTTAACCGACTAGATGCAAGGTACAGATCTATATAAAGAAGCAAGGATGAAAACATAAACAACAGAGAAGGAAATACACGCGTAGCGTTAGGGAAATGAACGAGAAGTAAGTACCTGAGATTAACGAGGGCTCAGGGTCACAAAGGGATAAATTGCGAAGAGGCTCGTGGAGGGGCATAAAGGATAGTCACCCCCAACCTACCTAGCTGTAAAAAACATACAGGATGAGCATATATTGTTCCCTAAGTGCATGACCCTCGCCCATAGCAAGTAGAACCAGAGAGAGAGGCTATTATGTAAATACCTGATAAGCACTCCAGGGGCCAGATATATAGATGATGTGTTTATTGTCTGGAAGGGTGACCCTCTTAGCTTTAGACGGTTTGTCTTGGATTTAAATCATAACCAGGTGGGTCTCAAGTTCACCAGTGAATGGGACTATGAGTCTATCACCTTCCTCGATGTGAGGGTTACGAAGGTGGGCGACAGTTTATCAACTAATATCTATCGGAAAAACACTGCTACCAATTCCCTGCTCCATTGGAGCAGCTATCATCCCGCCCCCCTTAGACGAGGTATACCCAAAGGTCAATACCTTAGGGTAAGGAGAAACTGTTCTAATGATTCATCCTTTTTTCATGAGGCTGGGAGGCTACAGGATAGGTTTCTGGCAAGGGGTTACCCTAGAGGAGTACTTCGGGAGGCGTTCCAGAGTGCATCAACTAGATCGCGGACTGAACTCTTAGTTCCGAGAATGAGAACCGATGATGGTCCTCAACCGGCACGGATCATCGCAAATTTTGACTCCGCTAACCATGAAACTAGGGAAGTCCTGAACAAGTACTGGCCGATACTACATATGGACGCTGACCTTTCGGACATCATCAGCAAACACCCCTCTGTCTCTTATAGACGGGGCAGGAGCCTTAGGGACCGCCTGGTTCGGAGCCATTTTTCACCACCCCTGAAGAGTGGATCCTGGCTTGATCGGAAACCCATGGGTGTTTTCAAATGTGGTCGATGCAAGGCTTGCCAATATGTCTTGACCACTAAGTCAATCACCTGTTCGGCCACAGGCCACGTGTTTCAGGTCCGGGACTTCACCAATTGCCTGTCTAAGGGGTTAGTCTACCTGTGCCAGTGCCCATGTCCCATGGATTACGTGGGAAAAACGATACGGGAGTTTAGGAGAAGAATCCTGGAACATGTTAATGATGTCATCAAGAAGGAGCCAACACCTGTGGCCACTCACGTAAATGACTGTCATGGCGGTGATCCCTCATGTCTCCGGTTCACTGTTCTTGAATTGATGCCCCCCTCCCCAAGAGGAGGTGATTTGGACAGACGTATCTTACAGAAGGAGAGTGAGTGGATTCACAGGTTCCGCTCTCAATCACCTCGTGGACTCAATGAGCGCTTGACTTTTTCTTGTTTTCTTTAATTATCAACTTTTTATGTATGTCCACCTACACCTATTCCCATATATACTCATATATAGTGTATTCTTCCTGCTTCCCTGCTGCCCTGGCCTCGGTGCGGGATCCTCCCTGCATCCGGGCTGTCCCTTAGCACCTGTGGCCTCAGTAAAAATATCATGTATTCCCTGTTACGTAGCCTGGGTACGTGAAGTACCCGAATGTAACTGTTTGGTGTGGCCTTGCATCGTTTCACACCCTCTAGGGGACGCCCTTGTCATCATCAAGGTAGCCCTACTTCTGTATCTGAGGATATGCATTCACATATTCATTAGTCTATCCTTTTCATCTCTGGCACAGATCCATTCTTTCTCCCTTCCTGATCCATTTTTTCCTTTGCCCGTTTTTCCATGATTACCCTCTCTGGTATGTACCCCACATGTGGCCAGGGTTAATCTTTATTATTTAATTTTTAATTTTTCTTTATCTACATCATGCCATCCAAGCTCATTTAGGGTTAACATATTTCTTGCCAATCGGAGGGATCGTTGACATGCGTTCCACACACCGGACTTCCGGTCCGGTCTTAGCCCAGCTGCTCCTCTTCCGGCGTGCGTTCCAAGCTGGCACGCACGCCGCACGCCAGCTACATAGGATTGGGCTTGTCTGCACTGTATACACCGGATATCCGTCCGGCTCATGTCGTGGGTGGACGCACCCTGGCGTGCGTTCCACTCTGGAACGCCCGAATTACACCGGTTAACCAGCAGCCGTCCTTCCCCTCCGCTAATTGCTCTTCCCTACTGAATGGGCGTATAAGGTATTTAAAGGGCGGGGGTTTACATTCTTAACGCCTCAGACCCATCTCCTCACACTGACAACGGCACCATGTAAGTACCTGTTAACATTTTCCATCACTTAATCCTTATGGCTTATTTCCTGAGTTAATTTCCAGAACTGTATGCTTTCTAGGCATCATCTGGCGGGTAGCCCTATGTCTATGGAGTTTTGAACTGTGTTATTGTCCTACCTTACCCCTGGAGTGCTTATCAGGTATTTACATAATAGCCTCTCTCTCTGGTTCTACTTGCTATGGGCGAGGGTCATGCACTTAGGGAACAATATATGCTCATCCTGTATGTTTTTTACAGCTAGGTAGGTTGGGGGTGACTATCCTTTATGCCCCTCCACGAGCCTCTTCACAATTTATCCCTTTGTGACCCTGAGCCCTCGTTAATCTCAGGTACTTACTTCTCGTTCATTTCCCTAACGCTACGCGTGTATTTCCTTCTCTGTTGTTTATGTTTTCATCCTTGCTTCTTTATATAGATCTGTACCTTGCATCTAGTCGGTTAACGTCACCAATTGTGCCGCCGAGTGACCGTATGTAATTTGCCATGTGGCAACCATTTATTTATTTATTTATTAATTTGGGTCTGTTGTTGCGATATACGTATTTATCTGTCAACGCATTTATTCACGCATTTATCATCGGTCTGGGCCTGCTATAGTTATTGTCACAGGCTTCCAGTCCTCACTATACCTACCCTGTATCACCCCCTGATGATCCCACTGCTGTGGGTGAAACGCGTCGGGGTTGTAGGTCATCTTTTGCTATTTGTGTTTATATGTGCGTGTGTCTGTTTGTGTTTTTTATCCTCTAGGTGGACCCTGTACCTCCTGGCGATGGTCACGAGGGCATTATACAGTGGACACCTTTCATTCTTTTTGGTGTTGTGCTAGTCATCCGCTAGGGTACCACTGGATACCTATCTCTCTCCACTCGTCACTTTACCAGGGACAGTTAGGAGGTCGAGATTAGGTACGTGGACAGGGCGTCCCCACCATCAGGAGACGTCCCTGGGCAGAGGACCAGCTTAGGGTATCAGTGCTAGGGATTTAATTCCCCACCACTTACCCAGTGCATCTGACTGTATCCTGGCCTCTCCCCTCGGATTGTTTGTTGTAGAGTTTTGTTTATGTGTATGTCTATATTTCTCATTAAATTTAGTCATCCGATGATTTAACAGGGTACCTTTGCTGGACTTTATTATATTGTAGTACAAACAGCAGCAATTGGTACAGTATTAAGGTATATCATGGAGCTTACTTTTCCCAATGGCAGCAACAATGACGGTAATAGTAGTGCTCCCTGACTCTCCTTCTAAGGACACTTTGCAGTCTTTCCAGATAACCACAGGCATGTTATTCTGTTCTTGTTGACCCTTCTGCAATTTCAGGGCTGAGGGATGCAGAATTTAGATATGGGTGGCCAGTCCGTCTTAAAGTGTATTAGATGCCGGAGGCAATAAACCCATTCCACAGCAGTACAGTCTCTTGCCATAAATGAGCAGTACCTTACTGATGTTATCTTGCATGGCTTTGATGGTTCTGGACCTTCTAAGGCTACTTTCACACTTGCGGCAGGACGGATCCGACAGGCTGTTCACCCTGTCGGATCCGTCCTTCTGCTATTTCGCTGTGCCGCCGGACCGCCTTTCCGTCCCTATTGACTATAATGGGGATGGGGGCGGAGCTCCGGCGCAGCACGGCAGTGCACGGCGAAAGGCTGCCGGACTAAAAGTCCTGCATGTCCGACTTTTTAGTCCGGCAGCCTCTCACTGCGAACTGCCGTACTGCGCCGGAGCTCCACCCCGCCCCATTATAGTCAATGGGGACGGAGCGCCGGTCCGGCGGAACGGCGAAATAGCGGAAGGATGGATCCGACAGGGTGAACAGCCTGTCGGATCCGTCCTGCCGCAAGTGTGAAAGTACCCTAAGATGGTTGGTATTTCTCCCTCAGGGGTAAAGTGGTTGCTTCTTTGACAGCTGTAGTGTCACAGACACTCCCGTGACAGGTGCAAGAAGATCAGAGAGACTGGCAACACGTGGGTTAATCTGAATGCTTCCTTGTGGATCTTTTGTGTTGTTTTGGTATGACCACACCTCTGGCAGGTGTTGTTGGTTTGGTCATTTAACTTCCCCTATTTATAACTGCTTACCCCTTTTGGGGGTGCGGTTTATAGCTTCAGTTTCTGTACTTTGGGCTAGCTGGTTGTTGGATCTTGGTTGAGCTCCTGGCGCTGCCTTTGCTCCACGTGAAGTTAAGTGTCATCTTCCCTATTTGTATTTTGTTTGTTGTATTTCCCTGTCTTTTGTATCTAGGCCTGAGAAAGACTCCTGTTCATCCTTCTGCTGGAAGAATAGGTTGTCCTGTCACTATACTAGTACCCTACAGGGTATGTTAGGGCTCTAGGTTCCTGTGTATGAACTTTCCTACCATCGAGGTCAGTTCATACTGATAGTTAGTCAGGACTTGGATTAGGCTTGTTCTAGGAGGTGACCTTCTCCTTTACCCTAGTTTCCAGGCCTAGTTCCTTTCCCCTTTTCTCCTATGCTCGGAGTGGAGTTTCCCACCCACACCGCATCCGTGACATGGAGTCTCACAGAGAGGTTCTCTAGACTTTGGTCTAGTCTACCCGAGCTCTTTCATGTAGGTGTTGTCTAACTAACCAAGGGGCAGTCATGCTGGTAATCTAACCAAATCTGTCAGTGTTAACCATATTTTACCCATAAATTGCTATGAGGTATACACAGTGCATAAAGAAATAAGTGCTTTAACAATAAATCACAACATTCAACTGAACAACATTAAATTAACTGTTTTAGCAGTAATTCACAGTTTGCAGTAGTCCTTTTGGGCACTGCACTTTGAAACACTTCAGAACCCCTCTCCTCTGCTCTGACAACTGTAATTGTCTCCTGGTTGGATACTACAGCTGTCTCTCAAAGCAGAGAGGGGGAGCTGTAAGGCAGCTCAATGCAGAGAGCACTTCACAGTGAAACTCAACCTCCAATGCACTCAACAGGCAAAGTCTGGCAGAATAAGTGTTTAGACTCACACTAATCCTGATAATAAAAGCTCCACAAAAGATTTGCTTATACTGCTATCTTCATCCTCTACCTAATGCTGTCAGGAGTTTAGCATAGTGAAAACAGCTGACAGACTCTCTTTATGAGTTGTTTTTGTGCTAACATGTAGGTTCTTTTCTATAATAATCCAGTAATTTGAAATGCTTCATAACCCCTCCATGCCATCAGGGCAAATCTTGAAGCTTTTGGCCAGATTGCGAAATCTCTTACACAAAGTATATATTGGGGTTCTCCCATTAATAATGTAAAAAGGAAAATCGGATATCATATATAGAGATGCGAGAATTGAAACTGACAAAGTGGAATTCCATCCGAATTTCAGAAAAAATTAGATTCGCACCGAAGCCGAATTTCCTCGCGATTCGTGGTAACGAATCAAATTTTTTCCTAAAATGGCTGCTGCACGTGTGAGGACATATAGCAAGGAAATCTGGGAAGGCTGGATCACCCATAATGTCGTGCATGCAGCCAATCAGTAGCCAGCCAGCCCTGTGATGTCACAGACCTATAAATAGCCTCAGCCATCTTGGATTCTGCCATTTTCCAGTGTACTTAGTGCAGGGAGTGACGTCATCAGGCGCTAGGGACAGTGCTAGAAAAAACGTCATTGTGCTAAAAAAAACTATTTTCAAGTGCAGGGAAAGATTATTCAAGGTATAGGGAAAGGATAGGGAGGAATCATTCCACAGCATTTATGTTGAACAGGGTTCAGTAGGGGAGGTTACATCCTGGGTAATAGGAACAATCCTATTACACCTTGCTGCACTGACTGAGGACCCAAATTGACATTATACAGCTCTGTAATTCCAGTAAACCGTTCTTGTTATTGGGATGTTACAGCCATTAACAGGGTTTATTACAAGGAAATATTTATACGTCTTATTTGCCCTTGTGCGATGCAGTTATATTTTCTAAAGCATTTTTTGGGTTGTATTAGTGGTAAAAAAAGGGTTTATTAGCCGTTGTGTGGTGAAGTGCGAAAATGACAGCAGTTTTTGTCGTGTATTAGTGGCAAAAGTAAAATATATTTGCCGTTCAGCGGTGCAGTTATATGTTCTAAAGCAGGGATGGTCAACCTGTGGCCCTCCAGCTGTTGTAAAACTACAACTCCCACCATGCCCTGCTGCAGGCTGATAGCTGTAGACTGTTTGGGAATGCTGGGAGTTGTAGTTTTGCAACAGTTGGAGGGACGTGACGCATCTTGAGCATGCCTGTTCTAAAGCCTTTTGTGGCGTGTATTAGTGGAAAAAGAAAAAATATATTTGGCGTTCAGCATTGCAGTTATATTTACTAAAGCCTTTTGTGACGTGTATCGGTGGAAAAAAGAAAAAATATATTTGCCGTTCAGCGGTGCAGTTATATGTTCTTAAGCCCTTTTTTGTGTGTTAGTGGGAAAAAAGGGTCTTATTAGCCGTTGTGTGGTGAAGTGAGAAAATTGCAGAATTTTTTGGGGTGTTTTAATTTCCTTTTTATTTATTTATTTATTTAATCTAACTGTATGTCAGACAGAGAAGTTCCAGGCCCTGCACAGGGGAGTGGCAGAGGCCTAAATGTTTCTGGTGCAGGCAGAGGTCACAGCAGAGTAAGAGGCCGTGGCAGCAGGGTTCACTTCGAGAGGCCTGAGCTCCCAGTGTCAGCTAGCAGTCGTGTCTTGACCAGCAACACAGAGGTTTTTGAATGGTTGACTCGGTCATCTCTGTTTCGGATCCACTCCTGTTTTTTTGCCATTAGCGATTCTGATGGATTACTGACCAAATGCTGATCGAGTGAAGGCGGATGCTCAACAGACAGGATCCGTTTTTTGGGGGTTATTGTTCTGACGGATCAGAGGAAAGGCAAAATAATCAGTGACGTCAAAGCAAACTTACTGCTGACACCCTCTCCACTCTGTCAGGGGGCTCTACTTGTATAAGCGTATAGAACAGGTTCTGTAGACATATACAGTAGGTGGAATCAGCTGACGATGGTGTAAAAGGAGTGCGCTTCTTCTTGGTGCTAACATTTACCTGTAAGGCTGAGTTCATACTTCAGTTATTTGGTCAGTTTTGGCCCCAAATAAGTGAAGTATGCAGTGATTCTAAGAGTGTCGCCTGTCATCTGCATTTCACAGTATTATTTCACTACCAGAGCAGACTCCCTATGCGTGTTACTGCAAGGCACAGTTTTCTACACCACTACAAAGGCTCTCTGCAGCCAGGAAATAGCTGTTTTTTAACAAAATTTGCCGCGAATAAATTCGGTTCGAACCGAATTTTTTTTTTTTAAATTGTCGAACCGGCCGAATAATTTTTTTTTTTTATTCGCTCATTTCTAATCATATAGTACATGACAATCTCTTTCTAACAAAGCTAGAACCAGCCCTGTACCTCACATGGATCCAGAGATCTCCCCATTCATTTCTCCAATTGCTCTGCTAGATTTATTTCAAGCTGGCAGCTCGGGGACATGTGCTTTTCAGGAGGTATGTCCTCTCTGCTGCAGCTGATGGCAGTTGAAGGATGGAAATTAGCATGTTCTTCCATCTCAGTAAACTGGATAAAGAATTTTGAATAAGAGCAGACAGCAGGTGGCGCTATAAAGATATATTTTAGTGATTATCTCAGTGGTTAAACTATATTTTTAATTACATGCAATTACAAAAGTATTCAGATCCCATTGCAGATTTGAAAAATGTAGAACAATACCTTTAACTTTCACACACCATCTATAGTATTGGTCTCATCCTGTGAGACAGAGGGATCTTTGAGCCCCTTAATGCTCCAAGGTCCAGGTAAAACAAGTAAAACCAGGTAAGGCAACCACTATAAGGTTTTAAGTTTATCTTTCTATTTTGAGCCTAAATCCTGATAGCTAAATCTAGGAGATTTCATAGTATCAGAAAGTGGAAAATGGGAAGAGCTAAATTAAACTGACTACATATATCATAACCCTTCCATCATGACATATGATACTCTGCCTAGCTCTCTTTAGCAGATCAACTACTTTGACATAGATCCAATACACTGCTTTCATTAGTTCTGTGAGGAATCAAGGATGATCACATAAAAATCTGAAAGCAAAAAAGAAAGAATCCACAGAGCAGGGATTGCTCTTCAGACTGTTAAGTCTCAGGCTTGAGGGACGTCTTGCAAGAAGTGTATGATATGGCATAGTTATTGTTCTTCTGTACCATGAGATAATCAGGTAAAAATAACACACCTGTTCTTTCACCTATGGCACATTTTTGCTCATTCTTACATTCACAACTACTCACTTGGCCACAGATGGCCATACACATAATAAAGTCAGTAAAACACATTGAAAATCTAATGTACTGGTGTTCAAACCAACATATTTTAGGACCTCACTCGAAAGGTCATATATCGCATTCAGCCAGGTCAAGGGGTAAACACATACACATGTAACTTTTTGAGACAGTTGTGTGTTGATGTCAGAATCTCATCTATATATTTTATTTAGCAAAAAGTAAAGATGCGTAAGTTAAGCTTTTTGTGCCCAAACTGGGCTGAACCATATATAGACTTTAAAAGATTCCCTTTTGTCTATCTTCCTTGGTAATGCCCAAAGTGGAACTCCCTAGCTTTTCTATCTATCCTGCCATAGTTCTTCCATCGGACTCAGTTGAGGCAACCGGGAAGTGATGGCAGCAGGGGCGTTGCTAGGGTCTGAAAACATCCGGGGCACAAGCCCACAGTACCATGCCCCCGTGAAGCCACGCCCCCATCGCCACCGGAGGGGGGGCACTTCACAGTAGTTATTAACCCCTTTCAGCCATCCCCCTTCAGTGAATGGGGGACTACTGAAAGGGGTTAATAACTACTGTGAAGGGCCTAGCCATCTGGGCAACCCCACAGATCATCCCCCCACCCCCCTTGTACTTGTTCCACTGATCCGCTACCTGCGGCCTGCGTGGGCATGAGTTCAGTCACTTAGGTGCGCAATCCCGTCCTGCGGCGCATGATCCCGCGAGACCCGTGACCTACAGCGGTCTCGCAGGATTACGCGCCACAAGACGAGATTGCACACCAAAGTGACTGATCTCATGCCCGCGTAGCCCGCAAGTAGTGGAAAAAGTACAAGGGGGGTGGGGAATAGCCAAATTAAAAAGCCAGCATAACAATCGGGGCACTGGATAAAGCATCCAGGGTGACCCGAATGTTTTGACCTAACGACACCCCTGGATGGCAGTCTTAATCCCCCTCCTTTTTACGTAGGGGTAATAAGAGAGACAGCTATCAGTTTAATGAGCCATCATGAGGTGTATGGACAGAGATGGTTTTCCACTGGCTATATTCATTAGTCCCATCATAATGATAGCAGTCAGTCATCCAGACTTCCAGACCAATAGTTCAATAAGTAGATCAGAAGGTAAAGCCGGCAATCTGGGTCAGCAATGAAGAGGATGGTAAGGCATTGAAATGTCAGACATTGAATGGTAATGAGGTCAAATACAAGGTGAGGACAGGAGGCCTCCTCAGATAGCAGAAAAAGAAGAAGCCTGTCAATTACTAGACAAAGAAAATCAGGAGAAGGAGAAACATGTTAAAAAAGGTCACCTAGGGCAAAAAGATGAAGGGAGCATGTTCCAGCAACTAAACTTTATCCCAGCAAGCCTAGTGCAGCCAATGACAAAGTTAGAAGGGAACATGTCACTATATTTAAAAAAAAATTATGTAATCCTGCAATTTTTTTAATGCTGGCCACTAGGTCTAATAATAGGTCATTATTTCCTGTTCTATACAGGTAACTTTTCAGTAGCTGTTATCATTATCACCACGGCAGAATTACAATGACAAGTAACACCTCTATATAGATAACATAGGATCCACCATTCACAATAGGCGATATCACAGCTTATCTACTCCCAAGTCACAGAGCATTCCTAGAACACTCTCCCATAGAATTCAACGAAGTCCCCTCCAGTCCATTGTGTCTATGTCCAGGCTCGGACTGGCCCTCAGGGGTGCAGGTGAATACCCCTGTAGGCCTCCGAGTAAAGTGGGCCCCTAGTCTACTACCCCCTGCACAAGTGACACATAATGCGATAGAGTGATTGTACTACATAAAGATAGGCAGCATACAACATCTCAACCAGTCTATGGTCATATAGATACATCAGGTGGCTGAGATGGCTTCTAGATACAGAGACAGGCCAACCAGTATCCTCTTTTCCGGGGGACCCACCTTCTCAGGGTCGCTGCAGAGACCCTTGTCTGTTGCCGTGTGACCAGGCAATATTTGAATATTTAGGCCCTTGAAATAAATTTTACTGGTGGGCCCTAGACACCCCAGTCCGACACTGACTATGTCCCATATAGCTACTCTCAAAAGACAGGAAGTCTTAACATATTTTAGGCCTAGTGGCCAAAGTGAAAACTGCATGATAATATACTTTTTTTATAATATAGAAAGAAAAAGAACCAAAAATTAGAAAAAAAATTTTTAACATAAAATGTTATTTAAACAATAGGTCATTTTATGATGGCACATTCCCTCTAAAAGCGTTTGATACATTCTGATTGTCCTAGTGGACTGCCCCTGAGCACAGAGCTGTGGAATGAAACATGGCAGGGTAAGAATCCCACTGATAATTACTGATTTGGAGTCTGAGATAACATAACATGGGTTTGATTACTTAATATAAACCCTTTATCTCTATTTATCATTATCAGAAACTGTTACCTACTTGCCCGTATTTCTTAAGATCATCTTATTGATACAAAGCAGTAAGTACAAGGGCTTATTAATATGTATGAGCTAGCATCTTATTATGCTAAGACCTTTCAACATCTGAAATTAGCATACCTTTTATAGCATTTTGCTCTGTATATTAATATTATGACTTGTATGCATATCTTGAATACGCTCCGGGTCATCCTTGCATTCTATTAAGGCTAAATTATCAATCAGAAGTATATGGCAGCCAGTGTGAACTGTGCTGTTGTTTACTGCAATCATATCTCTTCTTTGGTTATGCACTCTGCTATATCAAATTCCAACAAAGTTAAAAATACGTTTCCTCAAAGTTCCAAGTGCAGGTAACATTAGTATAAAATTATAAGGCCCATACAACATTCATAAGTGATTATACAGCACCAATACAAACAACAGCATATCAAATATAAAATATACACATTGGGGATCATTTAGCAAGCTGAAATACACCTAAGGCTACTTTCACATTTTGCGTTTTTGCCTTATCCGGCAGGGAACAGCAAAAACGCTTCCGTTATGATAATACAACTGGCTGTATCCGTTCTGAATGGATCCGGTTGTATTATCTCTAAAATGGCCAAGACGGATCAGGCACTAAAACCATTGTAGGTCAGTGGGCGCCATTGACTTACATTACGTGTTATGCTGGATCCATCTTGCTTGCAGCGTTTTTCTGTCTGTGATGGGAACGTAACCAAAAGGAACAGAATGCATTCTGGTGTACTCTGTCCTGTTCAGTTCAGTATTGTCCCCATTGACAATGGATGGGGACAAAACTGAAGCATTTTCCTCCGGTGTTGAGATCCTATGACGGACATCAATACCGGAAAGGAAAACTGCAGATGTGAAAGTAGTCTAAATTAGCAATATTTCAGGCATAGATTGAGGCGCAACGGTGAGCTCCCTGCTCACGCCAGGTCTAAAAAAAGTGGGCGCGGTTGGGTCGTTGAAGGGGACCGGCCGGCAAGCCCATCTCATTTACCATAGGCGTAGAAAAAGATCTAAAGATCTAAATGTAAGACAGCTCAAAGCTGTCCTACATTTAGAAGCGGCGCTGGATAGGTCAAAAAGGCACAGGCCTCTTCATATGTTTGGTGATCCACCGCCACTGATGGGTCTTTATTAAAACCAACGTCTAAAACGCCGGTCTTAATAAATGTGCTCCATAATGTATGCACGCACTAAGAAGGCTCCCATAGTCAGATTTTGAGCTGGCCACTCTGGATAGATGAGTCTAAGGGCTTAGACGGGTATTCACAAAGCGCAAAGCACCCGATCATTTCTCAACAGTGGCTGCCGACTGACAGAGCAGCAGAGCAGTACACGAAAGGTTAAAGGCTGAATACTTTTGCAATTGCATAAAATAAAACATTTAGTACAACCACTCAGGGCTGGTTGACTCCGCCCATTGACCACTCCCCTTTACCCGCCCCTTTACCTGCCCTCCATTATGTAATTTGCCCCCCAGTGCTCCACTAAGTAATACTGCCCCCACAGACAGTGCACAATCACACTGCCCTCCAGCCAGGCTCCATTATGTAATTTGAAATTGCCGCCAAAACCCCCCAACCCACGTACGTACTTGTGTCGCTCGCTGACGCTGATGATCCTGTAGTCTAGTCTGTACTTGCCGCCGGTGTCCAGTGATATTTCCCTACCCCGTAATACTTCAATACCATGAGTCGTCACGTCACTTCCTGTTATGACGTCCCGGCTATGACGTTGCATAAGATCATGTGTATCGGCGCCAGATCCCGCGAGACCCGTGACCTCCGGTCTCGCGCTGAAGTGACTGAAGAAACTCATGCCGGTGTTCTGCCACTTTTCTATACCCGGACAAAAGTCTATACCCCGATATGCAAAATAACCGTGGAGCCCCAGTTATGGGTCTTCAACACAGTGAAAGCCAGATATCCCTCAAAGGAAGGAAAACCGAGCAAAGGGGTGTCCCCATTACAGAGATTGCCAAATCCACCATATTAAGTGGCCCCTATGTCAAGATCCCGCTCTTTTACAAGCTTTAAGGATGAGACGGGGAAAACCTAAGCCAGTTATCCATCCACAGACAGCTGTTTCAGGGTGTTGCCCCTCATCAGTGTGGAGTAGGATTCTGGCTAACCGGGAGCAATGCCTTGGAGACTACTCAAACAAAACAATGGCTGATCTTAGGGAGACCAGCTACAGAAAACACTGTGGAGCCTCATTTAAGAGTCTCGACACAGCAATCCAAAGTGCAAGGCATTGCTCCCGGTTAGCCAGAATCCTACTCCACACTGATGAGGGGCAACACCCCGAAACAGCTGTCTGTGGATGGATAACTGGCTTAGGTTTTCCCCGTCACATCCTTTGGGTCCATTCACATGTCCGTAATTTGGGTCCGCATTCGTTCCGCAATTTGCGGACCCATTCACTTTCAATGGGGCTGGAACGGATGCAAATCCACATTTCCTGGATCCACATCCGTTTTTTTGGGATCTGCAATTTCGTTCCTGGAAAAAATAGAACATGTCCTATTCTTGTCCGCAATTGTGGACCAGAAAAGGCATTTTCTATTATAGTGTCTGTGATGTGCGGATCCGCAAAACACTTACGGACATGTGAATGGACCCTTAAAGCTTGTAAAAGAGCGGGATCTTGACATAGGGGCCACTTAATATGGTGGATTTGGTGATCTCTGTAATGGGGACACCCCTTTGCTCGGTTTTCCTTCCGTTGAGGGATATCTGGCTTTCACTGTGTTGAAGACCCATAACTGGGGCTCCACGGTTATTTTGCATATCACTGTTTCCCAGGGAGCTTTGCACTTTGGATTGCTGTGTCGAGACTCTTAAATGAGGCTCCACAGTGTTTTCTGTAGCTGGTCTCCCTAAGATCAGCTATTGTTTTGTTTGAAAAGTCTATACCCGGAAGTGATGTAGCTGCATCGGAAGTCACGTGGACGCGTTGGAATCAGCTGGAGGAGGGGGTGTGCGCGTGCTGCGCAAGCGCATTCGGATAAAGTATAGTAATCTGGCAGAAAGCCGCAAGCCCGTAATCTACTTTAATTTGTACCCTCGCGGGCTTGCTTCGCTCGCCACGCATCGGGCTCGGCCTCGCTGCGCTTGGCATTTGCTAAAACTAGCTCTATGCCGCCATTGATAGTAAAGAAAGAAATGGATGGTAAAGAAAGAGATGGATGGTAAAGAAATGGAGGGCTGGGAAAATGCAGGGGCGTTCTGCCAGATTAACATACTTTAGCAGAATGTGCTTGCGCAGCGCGCACACCCCCTCCTCCAGCTGATTCCAATGCGTCTGCGTGACTTCCGGTGCAGCTACATCACTTCCGGGTATAGACTTTTGTCGGGGTATAGAAAGCGGTAAAACACCGGCGCAGGCGCGCAGGATCGCAGCGCATCCATGATCCGGCAGAACAGAAGGAGTCAAGCAGCCACAGGAGATGATGTCAGAGATGGATCACAAGTAGGGGGCGTGGCGCGGGCGGCGGCTAGTCGGGATTCGGACTCCAGAGCGCCAGGCAGAGTGCGGTCTACGCGGTGGCCTACTCTGCTTATGGGTGGCGCCGGCCCTGCAAACACTGAGTTATTTAACCAGGGCCATTTTTGGTTTTGCATTTTCATTTTTTCCTCCCCACATTCCAATAGCCATATCTTTTTTACATTGTCTGTACATATAACCATATAAGGGCCTTATTTTTGCTGGATAAGTTGCATTTTTTTAAGGGCACTATTTAATTTACCATGTCTGTTAATGGAAAATGGGAAACAAATTCTTTGTGGTGTAAACTGAAAAAAAATAAAACACAATTCCACCAAGTTTTTGGGGTTTTGACATCACTGTGATTACTGTGCGCTAAAAATGACATGACATCCTCATTCTGCAGCGCAATATGAATGCGGCAATACCAAACTTTTCAATTTTTTTTGTTTTACTACTTTAAAAAAATATTTTTATACTTTGAAAAAAATCTATATTTTCTTTGCATCTCCATGTTCTGACAGCCATAACTTTTTTTATATTTCCATTCACAGAGCTAAGTGAGGGCTTGTTTTTTGGGGGACAAACTGTAGTTTTTAGTGGCACTATTTTTGTGGTACATATGACTTTTTCATCACTGTTATTCAATTTTTAGGTGGGAAAAGGTGACTAAGAAAGGATGAATCATACGGTTTTTTTTCTGTTACAGCGTTCACTGCACAGGAAATTTTTAAATATTTTAATAATTCAGACATTTTCGAATGTGGCAATACCTGATATATATATATATATTTTGTTTATATATTTTTATATGTAAAATTGGGAAAAGGGGATGATTTAAACTTTTATTTTTTTTATTTTTTAATTTTTTTTTAACGATTATAATGATAACTTTTAACTCCCTTAGGGAGCTAGAACCTTGCATCTTTTGATCCTTTGTCCCATTAACCCTAATAGAGATTCTTTTAGGGTGAATAGAATTTTGACATGATCCCCGCTGAGCTGTGCCTAGTGCAAAGCTTAACAGGAAGTTTACCATTACAGGCCTGGGAAGCCTCAGCAGGCCCCAGATTGTCATGGTAACTGATCAAAGCCCTGCACCTTACCATTCACTGATGGGGCTCTGATCAGAAGGCAGAGGGAGCCATATCACTCTGCCTTACCTGACAGATGATCGGTGTTGATCATGGCATCTGAGAGGTTAAGTGATGTGGTTCGGCGTGATGGCCGTTCTCCATCATTGCAGCCAGATGCCTCCTGTATTATACAGCTGGCAACCGCTGTGTATGGAGCGTACTCACTTCAGCAGCCCGCTCCATACATTACCTAGATTACCATACATACTGGTACGTCACAGTGGCTGAAGGTGTTAATAAAATGCATCTGTATAGCTCCACCTGCTGTTTGTTCTTTTCCTTATTTCTCTGTCCTCCATGGTAACATCACTGAGCTGATCACACATGTTCTAGGAGTCTCCATTCATAGAGCCGACTCACAATCACTGATGGAAATCAGTTCACCAAACACTGACTGTGTGAATAAGGCCTTAGTGCGCAAAGGGAAGGTACTCCGACACAAAAACAGAGACAAACATTTAAGTCCATATTGTAACTATCAGTAAAAATTCTTCCTTTTAGGTTTTCCATACATTTCAATGGGGAGAGCAGATGGAGAACAGACATCATAATATGAGTAGATACAATTTTAATAAAAAATCTGGTATTTTAGTAACACATCCCAGGGGTCCGCAACCACCTGAAACTACAACTCCTCGAATGCTCCATTCACCTGTATGACAGTTTCGTGAACAGCTGAGCAACTGTGCATACTGGGAGTTGTGGTTTCACAACAGCTTAGAATATCAAAACTAGATAATGCATATCTTACCTACTATTCCACTTATTTCATACTATGAGATGGCGGAAGCTACTGCACATCAGAAAACGATGTCATTTTCACCCATATAGCATATTCCCACCAGCCAAAATAAAGGTCTACAACGCAGGAACGACAGGGTCTCTCAATTACGTTCCTGAGAAACCCTATATATAATATATATATAATACATATATTATTCGATGACACTGTGAATATAGTCACACTCTGAGTACAAAAGACATTTTTAGGAACATCTAAAAAATATTAAAATATTACAGGGTGGAAATAAAACTGGATATTTCTCATACCTAGGAGGCATCTCTGGGCAGGTCAGCTGAACCGTTGCGTTTTAACCTACAATTACCCGTCCGGAGCACTCAAGATTGCTGGGGGCTGAGAGTTTGCCCTTCAATCAGAGAGGTGACAGAATTGATGCTTTGAACGGTGTCAATTATCTCTGCAATCAATGACTACAAATCACAAATAGGGAAAAGGTGGCAGAAAAAGCAACAATACAGGAGAGTTATGCCTCTGCCGCTCCCAGTAATATCATCTTTGAATATTTAATGCCGAGGCATTCTTGCATTTTCTACATATTGCAGTACTTTAAGAAATTGCTTTCAAGAGGCAGCCCCATCTGTAGTGTAGATTTATTTTATGTTTTACTTCCTGATTGCTTTGCAATTCTCTGCAGTACTGTGTATTTTGAATGGTAATGCAGTGCCCTATTTGTGAGCCATTTCATACTGCATTATTATCTGGAATTTATACTGAAGTGCTCTCACAGTCAAAAGGATTACACTGGGGACACATAAATCTGACCCATTATGGCTGAATTTATGGGCCCATTTATGGGCTGGCTTAGTTTACAGGGTCAGTACCGAGGGGGTTGGAGATGATCGGGTCTCTAGCAATCTTTAAGCAAAGCCCAGGCTATTGGTAGATGGCTTCACCCCTTCAGCTCCAATCAGCCGCACACTAAGATCCCTACTAATGTTTTTGACATCTTAAAACATGAAGACTGGAGAATGGCCGATCCGATACATTACAATTCTCCTAAACTCAACTAATCATCTGTCAATATAGCTGTTCAAACATTGAAATCTTCAAACTATGAACCTGGCAAGACAATAAAACAAGGATGTGGTGCTGCGGCTACTTCACTATGGTGCACTAATGGATATGGATACTCTGGTTAACAGGACTACACACAATTATCTTTGAGGCACAAGATCGGCAGTTCAAGCAGTACATTGATGGTTGCAATATGTACAGCACTGGGAGGCATCTATGCTTAATAGTTATGATCCACAAACTTCAAAAAGCAAACTTGGGGAACTGTAGAGGTAGTTTCTGATCTCTGGAATGATCATCCCAACTAGAGATAAGTGAATCAAAGCTAAACTAATCAGATTTACTACGAATTTCACAAAAATTTGTCCACCAAAAAATTCAAAGTTTTCACGATTTATTTTGGATGAATCGCGTGAAAACGCCACCCAGAGCCATTTAACTGGTGGGGAAAACCAGGAGGGAGGAAAAACATGGAGGATCACATGACACTGGCATGAAGTGGGAGTCAGGGCTTGCCTGCCAGAGGCTGACAGACAGCCTGATCAGCCAATCAGGGGGCAGTACGCAGGCAGGTCCTTCTGCTCTGAAGGAAAAAAAAACATTCTGTGTTTAACTAGTGACCTGAAAGTATGTCTTGTGGTAGTGTCTGACAAAAAGCTATTAGAGACACAAGTAACTAATCTAGTTTGATAGGAACACTATATGGACAATATAAGGAGAGTATAGGGAGATATAATTAGGTATAATTTATGGTTTGATCAGGGAAAGCATATAGAGAGAGTGAGGGACTGGTCACTGTTGTTTCATGCAACTTGCGAGCAACTAGTTCTGCATTACAAAATCCTGCAAGAAAATCAAAATTTTCTGTATGAACAGCCAGCCAGCTATGTTTTGTAAATTTACAGTTCATACAGTTGAGATTTATTGTTTGGATCACAAGAGTATAATTCTGATGCAAATGCTTAGCAATTGCACATTTTATTTTTCTAAAAACCAGTTTCAATGTAACATTTGAAATTGGGCATTTCATTGCATTACACTGTTGTTACTGAACGTGCTGTATATTACTACAAGATAACGGGTAGTTACAGCAATAGCAATACTACAATAACACCCTTTTTAAACCTGTGTCATTGAGCATGTGGTATATTGCTGTAAGACAACGAACACAGACAGGAGCAGTCCGTGGTATCCCGGTCTGGCATCCTGCTGACAGCAGGAGCGCTTGGCGTCATTGGTTGCTATGACGCCGTGCGCTTCATGCCGCCTCTGCACTACAGTAATAAACTCGTGTGCATTCGGCCTTACTGCAAGATACCATTCAGTTCAGGAGCATTTTACTGCAAAAATCACACTGCTATAACTGAATTGGTGATCAGTCTATTATTACAATATACTGTGCAGTTTAAACACATTTTACTGCATAAATTGCACTGCTATACTTGTGTTAGTGAATGCATTCTAATACTAAAATGTACCATGTAGTTCAAATACATTTTACTGCAAAACTGCCTCCTTATACCAAGTTAGTCAACACATTCTATTACTGCAATATACTGTGTCATTCAAACACATTTACTACTACAATTGCATTGTTATACACATTTGTGAACGCATTATATTATTGCTATGTGCCGTGTAGTTCAAACACATTTCACTTCGAAAACTGCCTTAGTACCAAAGTAAATTGTCAATACCAGTGTGTAATGTGTCTATAGAAGGGGGGACATTTAATTGTGCCTCTGTCTTTAAATTACCGAAAAACCACTTCCAATTTTGCTACTAACAATTAAGAATCTGTGTACCAAACCTGTGACTTTTCATTGCTAAAAAGAGAGAAAAACTAAATACCTAGGCCTCATCATCTGTGAGTCAGAATGCGGGTAGTAGCATGAGTAGCAGCCCCGCCCATTCAGTAGTAGAAATAGTAAGCCACAGTTCTCCCTGGCTTCCAATAGGCACCAAATTATAAATAAGAACAAAGAGGATTAGATTGTGAACTGGATGGATCAGTCCTCCTGTCAGTCACAGCAGGGTGATGTTGAGGTCACCTCTGAGTCTGACACAGTGTCATTGAGCCATCGTCACAGCTTTCTTACTGCTCTTCCTCCTTGTTGCCCCAGAAAAGCCTTTCACTTGCATCATCTGTCTTCACTGACCCCTCTTAGTGGGGTGTCTTCTTTTTTCCTAAGAGGAGGCAGCAAAACTCCACCACACGCAGTGGAAGATACTCAAGAGAGTCTCTTTGTTAATGACTTTTGTGAGAACAGTCAGTGTTTGGATAGCCATAAGCAGAAGGTTAACTCCAACCTGGCCTCCTATTACAGGTGGTACAGTCCCTGCCGTAGAACTTAGTGGATTTTGCTGCCTTTAGGGATCTGATGGCTGGCGCTTAGCCTTTCTGGAAGATATATTGTAACGGTCGCGTACACACACACACAGGGGGGAGGGAAGTGACCACTGCGCTCCACCCTTACCCCTGGCCCTGCCTACTTGCATCGCGTGTCCTAATGACAGGAGACAACTGGACGGCAATCCCTAACTTGGAATAAGTGCAGGGATGACAGACAGACAAACAACAGGACGTGAATGGACCGAGTCAATACCAGGAAAGCTACAAAGTACAAATGGAGCAAGCAGAGAATTGTCAGGAGAAGCCGGGGTCATAAATACCAGGAGAGACGTGAAGTACCAAAGGAGTCAGCAGAGGATCGTCAGGAGGAGGCCGGGGTCAAATACCAGGAGAGCAGCAAAGTACACAAGGAGCAGGCAGAGGATCGTCAGGAATTCAGCAGGAGGTAAGTACGCTAGGAAAGACCAAATCACAGGTGGAACCTAAATTAACAGGCAACCTGTGGCCAGCAGGCTGCCTGTATTTATAGTGGGGAGTGAGGGTCATGTGACGTGGCCAGCGTCACATGACCGACAGACCAACCAGTCGAGCACCGAGTGATCAGCTCGGCGCTCAAGGCAGACTAGGAGCAGGGAGCCACCCAGCTAGTAAAGCCGCCCTGGGAATGAGGTCAAACACAGATCCTCATTTCCAAAGCTAAGCAACAGTTCTGTGGGCAATGGGGGACCGAGTGCACCTTCGGAACCCCGTTACATATATAGCCTCCATTATAAAAAAAAAAAAATCCCTGCCTTGTACTCTCACGTGGGAGAAAACATGGGCCACTCCTTGCAATTGTGCTGTGTGGCAAGGTGGATGCCAAGTTGTACTCCTGGAACAGCTGTTGTGGGCAGGGAAGTGTCTTTCACAGACCACTGGGTCAATGTTTTTCATGGCAGCAGTGAGGCAGCATCGAAGCAACATCGCCAGGTCCAATTTACACCTCCATGTTTGTGTTGGTCTGGTTCCCACACCAAGCATTTATCCGCCTCCTCTACATCCTCTTCCATTGACATCCTCCTATACCCACCAGAAACAGGGCAGAGCATTGTTCCCACTCCCTCTTCCTTCTATCATATGTGTAAAGTGAAACATTGTCATGCCGTGTTAGAGCTGGGCGAGAGTAGCGACACAGCTATAGACGCTAAAGTGCATCAAACAGAAAACATCCTGCTGGCTGTCTCCCTACCAACTTCTTTGTTGGAAATAACACATGCTCCATGCATGATGCACATTAGTGTTTAGCGAATCTAAGCCAAACGAGTTGACTTTGATCCTAATTTCAGGAGAAATTCGATTCGGCATGAAGCCAAATTTCCTCATGCTTCGTCGCAACGAATCTATTTTTCCTGAAAAAAAAAAAACATATACAGTATATACCCCAAAAATTTGTTCACGAATAAGGGGTTCGATGATGGGTGGTGGAGCAATCGCCGTTCCCCATCATTGTGCCCGCTACATACAAAGGAATGCGTTTCATGAGTAAGGGCACTTTCACACTAGCGGCAGGACGGATCCGACAGGCTGTTCACCCTGTCGAATCCGTCCTGCTGCTATTTCGCCGTGCCGCCGGACTGCCGCTCCATCCCTATTGACTATAATGGGGATGGGGGGCGGAGCTCCGGCGCAGCACAGCAATGCACGGTGAAAGGCCGCCGGACTAAAAGTACTGCATGTCCGACTTTTAAGTCCGGCGGCTTCTCGCTGTGCACTGCCGTGCTGCGCCGGAGCTCCACACCCGTCCCCATTATAGTCAATAGGGACGGAGCGGCAGTCTGTCGGCACGGCGAAATAGCGGCAGAACGGATCCGACAGGGTGAACAGCCTGTCGGATCCATCCTGCCGATAGTGTGAAAGTAGCCTTAGTAATTAATCACAAATCGAAATTTCTTTGTGAAATTCGGTGAAGTGGCCAAATCGCATTTTTCATAACATCACTTATCTCTAATGCACAAGATAAATTTTGTGGTGTAACGACTTTTGAAAAAGTACAGTGGCTTGCAGAGGGTGTTGGCCATTTCCAGTAGACTGTCCTCGCATTTCAGCCATTCTTATGTGCAAGGAATGCCCTCCTGAACTTGCAGCAACAGAATGACTGCACTGCTTGATCATGGACATTCCAACTCACTAGAATTGCACCTTGCATGTGCTGGAGTGTCTGTATGAGCAGTAGTGTTGAGTGTGAATATTCGAATAGCAAATTTTTATCTCGAATATCACAACTTTGAGAATTCGCTAATATTTGGAACATAGTGCTATATTTTCGATATAGCGAATATTCGTCATTTTTTCCCATCTGTACACATGATTCCTCCCTGCTTCTTGAATAATAAGTCATTGGCCCACAAGCAACTTAAGCAGGGAGGAATCATGACTTTAGATGGGAAAAATGACGAATATTCTAAAAAAACTAACATATAGCACTATATCGAATATATTTGTTTTTTAGAATATTCGTCTTTTTTTTTCAATCTGTACAGTTGTTCCACTTCGGCATACTCCTCCCCGACAAGCGTCCCCGTCACCATGGGAACGCCTGGGGGTTAGAATATACCATCGCATCTGAGTTTTCACGATCTCACTGAGACAACCCCTTTAACCTCTTGGGGACATAGGGCGTACAGGCACCCTGTGTATTTCCGATCACCGCCGCGCGGCGGGCGGTGATCGGAACTGGGTGCGTGCTGAAATCAATCAGCAGGCACCCTGGGACAATGCCGAGGGGGGTCCTGTGACCCCCCCGTATCGGCGATCGCTGCGGATTAACCCCTTCTATGCCGCTGACCGCAGCATAGAAGGGGTTTGTGTTTGAGTGAGCCCATCGAGTCCCTGCTGTGGCGGGGACTCGATGTCTCAGAAGGCAGCCCGATGCTGTGCAGAGGCTGCCCAATGCCTTGCACGGCATCGGGACCTGCCTTCTACGGGAGCCGAGGAGATCCAGCCTCAGGCTGGGTCTCCTAGGCAACCTGTTAGTGTATGACTCATTGTCATACACTTACAGACAATGCATTACAATACAGATGTATTGTAATGCAATGCAGAGGGGATCAGACCCCCAAAAGTAAACATCAGAAATAAAGTAAAGAAAAAAAAGTTTAAAAAAAGTGTTTTTAATAAAATTTATAAAGTACTACAATTTATAAAGTAAAAAAAGAAAAAAAAACGCCCCTTACCCCTTATTTTATAATAAAAAACTGGAAAAAAAAACACACATATTAGGTATCGCCGCATCCGTAAAGACCGGCTCTATAAATATATCACATGATTCACCCTGTCCGATAAATACCATAAAAAAATAAACTAAAAACGGTGTAAAAAAAAAGCTATTTTTGTCACCTTACATCACAAAAAGTACAACACCAAGTGATCAAAAAAGGCGTATGCCCCCAAATTAGTACCAATCTAACAGTCACCTCATCTCGCAAAAAATTTGCCCCTACCTAAGACAATCACCCAAAAACAAAAACTATGGCTCAGAATATGGAGACACTAAAACATAATTTTTTTGTTTCAAAAATGCTGGTATTGTGTAAATAAAAAAAGTATTTTAAAATATTAGATATTGCCGCGTCCGTAAGAACCTGCTCTATAAAAATATCACATGACCTAACCCCTCAGGTGAATACCGTAAAAAAAATTTTTGTCACATTACTTCACAAAAAGTGTAATAGCAAGCGATCAAACAGCCATACGTACCCCAAAATATTGCCAATCCAACTGTCATCTCATCCCACAAAAATCATACCCTACCTAAGATATTCGCCCAAAAACTGAAAAAACTATGGCTCTCAGACTATGGAGACACTAAAACATGATTTTTTTTGTTTAAAAAATGAAATTATTATGTAAAACTTACATAAATAAAAAAAGTTGACATATTAGGTATCGCCGCATCCATAATAACCTGCTCTATAAAATTATCACATAACCTAACCCCTCAGGTGAATACCGTAATTTTTTTTTCATAAAAACGGTGTAAAAAAAAAACTTTTTGGTCACCTTACATCACAAAAAGTGTAATAGCAAGCGATCAAAAAGTCATACGCACCACAAAATAGTACCAATAAAACCGTCATCTCAAATTAGCCCCTACACAACACAGTCGACCAAAAAATAAATAAAACTACGGCTTTCAGAATGTGGAGACACTAAAAAAATCGTTTTTTTTTTCAAAAATGCTTTGTTATGTAAAACTGAAACAAACAGCCAAAAATATTTGGTATTGTCGCGTCCGTGAAAACCTTCTCTATAAAAATACCACATAATCTAACCTGTCAGATGAATGTTGTAAATAGCAAAAAGTAAAAACGGTGCCAAAACAGCTATTTCTTGTTACCTTGCCTCACAAAAAGTGTAATATAGAGCAACCAAAAATCATATGTACCCTAACATAGTACCAACAAAACTGCCACCTTATCCCGTAGTTTCCAAAATGGGGTAACTTTTTTGGAGTTTCTACTCTAGGGGTGCATCAGGGGGGCTTCAAATGGGACATGGCGTCAAAAAAACAGTCCAGCAAAATCCACCTTCCAAAAACCGTATGGCATTCCTTTCCTTCTGCGCCCTGCCATGTGCCCGTACAGCAATTTACGACCACATATGGGGTGTTTCTGTAAACTACAGAATCAGGGCCATAAATATTTAGTTTTGTTTGGCTGTTAACCCTTGCTTTGTAACTGGAAAAAATGGATTCAAATGGAAAATCTGCCAAAAAAGTGAAATTTTATCTCTATTTTCCATTAATTCTTGTGAACACCTAAAGTTTGTAAAATCAGTTTGAATACCTTGAGGGGTGTAGTTTGTAAAATGGGGTCATTTTTGGGTAGTTTCTATTATGTAAGCCTCACAAAGTGTCTTCAGACCTGAACTGGTCCTGAAAAAGTGGGTTTTAGAAATTTTTTGAAAAATTTCAAGATTTGCTTCTAAACTTCTAAGCCTTGTAACGTCCCCAAAAAATAAAATGGCATTCACAAAATGATCTAAACATGAAGTAGACATATGGGGAATGTAAAGTAATAACTATTTTTGGAGGTATTGCTATCTATTATAAAAGTAGAGAAATATAAATTTGGAAATTTTTCAATTTCTTTTGTAAATTTTGAATTTTTTTATAAAAAAAATAATTTTTTGGACTCAATTTTACCACTGTCATAAAGTACAAAATATGTGACGAGAAAACAATCTCAGAATGGCCTGGATAAGTAAAAGCGTTTTAAAGTTTTCACCACATAAAGTGACACATGTCAAATTTGCAAAAAAATGGCCTGGTCCTTAAAGGGGTTCTGCACTTTGTTTAAACTGATGATCTATCCTCTGGATAGATCATCAGCATCTGATCGGTGGGGGTCCGATACCCGGGACCCCTGCCGATCAGCTGTTTGAAAAGGCAGCGGCGCTCCAGCAGCGCAGCGGCCTTCTCACAGTTTACCGCCGGCCCAGTCAAGTGAACAGAGCTTAGCCGCGCCCAGGCAAGTTGATACAAGTCGTGACGCCACTGAGCCAGCAGTAAACAGTGAGAAGGCCGCGGTGCTGCTGGAGCGCCACTGAGTTCTCAAACAGCTGATCGGTGGGGGTCCCGGGTGTCGGACCCCCGCCGATCAGATGCTGATGATCTATCCAGAGGATAGATCATCAGTTTAAACAAAGTGCAGAACCCCTTTAAGGTGAAAAATGGCCCGGTCCTTAAGGGGTTAAGCATCTTGCTGGCCACCCTCTAGTTGTTGGGAACCTACACGGAAAGGGTCCCATGGAGGAAGAAGTGGAGGATGAGGAGCTACCACTTACGGAGGAGTTGCTTGTGCAGGAGGGTAAGTCTGATGATGGTGATGATGACAATGACACTGGCCATAATGACCGATCATCTCATTAGGGGGCAGAGCCGGAAAGCACTGGGTCGTGGGGCACAATGGCGAGAATGGCAAGTTGTATGCTTGCTTGCTTACATAATGACAGACATATATTTACTATTAAGCAATCTGATGACTACTGGATAGTTTTAGACCCTCTCTATCAAAGCAAAATGGGTAAATGTTTTCCTGTTGTCAAAATGTAGTTCCAGGTTGCTTTATTACCAGGATACACTCTGTGTCAGTACTACCTGAACGCTGGTATTTCTCTGGAACATATTGTCTTCCCTGACCCCATGGACTTCTGGGCAGGCAGATTGGAACAGTGGCTGGAACTAGCCCAGTCTTCTCCAGCCTCCAGTGTCATCTCTGAGAGGGTTTTCAGCACAGCAGGTGGGGTTGTCATACCCAAAGTTGTCCTCTGCCAGTTTCAAAACATTACTTTTGTCAAATGAACAAGGCATGGATCCATGACAACTTTCACAGCCCGATGAATAGATCTGCCATTGATGAAGGTGCGCCATCACATTTCAAACTATGCCTCTGTCAACCTGCCATCATGTTCCATACCATATGGCTGCTGCTGCTGCTACCACCACTGCCACAGCTTCTACTACTCCCTGCTGCTAATCCCCCTACTGCCACTTCCTTTTGTCTGTTCCATGCTGTGCTACCACTGCTGGGGCTACTATTGCTGCCACTATTGCTGCCACTATTACCCCTTACATACCTTACCCTTTCTACATCCACCCAAATAAAAGGGAGGATTTTTCCAGGCTTTTTCAGTTCAGAACAAGACATTGTTTCTTCTGAAAATTAACACCTGTTCATTTATAAATACAAGCATGCATTCTGCCCCCATTAACATTTTGGACGTGTGTATAGTTGCCACTGTTAAGACATAATTTTTGGATCCTTGGTCCCAACAAGCCACTGTTCTTTTCTGATAACACCGTGTGTGTTTAAACATCTGCCCCAATAAGAGACAAGGTTTCTAATATTTTTTGCCTTCCTCTGGATCAACTTGCAGGATAACAGGCTGAACTGGATGGACAGATGTCTTTTGTCGGCCTCATAAACTATGTTACTATGTTGAAAAAAGCATAACAAAAGTGATGGCACAGTGTTTTAAAAGCATTGTTTGTTAACATCGTCATCCATGCTTTTACCCATAGCTATATTTGCCAGTGTCACTCTGACATTATTTGCTATTGCTGGTATTGCGTTAAAGGGCTTGAAAGTGGGAGAAAACTGGGGGGAAAAGAGAGAGCAAAAATGTGTAACTTTTGTTTAAAGATGATATACTGAAAAGATATGAATAAAATCTGAGTCCTAGGAAACCTCAGAGTGTCATATACAAATTTCCAGGGCAATTGAAGTATATTTGATTCATTTTGGACATTTTTTGAAAAAATTAAAAAATTGGACACAAAGCAAATTTCTAAAAGTTTGTCCATCTCTAATCCCAACCCATGGTCAGTCCATGATGTACTGTGATATACTGTAGTTGTCACCACATAGTGCAGTACAATGACACGATGCACAGTCTCTGTAGTGGTGCTTATTCTCAAACTACCTCTGTATGTAGCAGATTCCACCCTGCTTAAAAAACTTGGCTGCTCTTTCTCTCTCTGCCCAGCCGCTTGGTGGCCCTCAGCTTGCACAACAATTCCATCTCCTCTATGACTGCTGCCTTTAATCAGGACCCCCAGGTCTCAGGGCCACCTGCCACAGCTAGTCACACTCTTATTGTGTCTGCTTGGTAAAGGACCCTTCTAACAAGTGGGGATTGCCCATTTTTCACTTTGCTGTAGGCTGTAAAGTGATGCTTCTCCAGTGTTGAGTTGGCAGTGCAGCTTGTTTGGCCATTAGATGTCAGCACTTTTGAAAACTAAATTACATGTATAAATATATTTTTTTTTAAATCTGTTCTTTCACAAAAAAAATAACTTTCTTATCATAGTGTCCCTTTACGATATATGTAGCAAATCCAAGCCAATGAAGTACAGCACAGCCATCCCCACATTTACCAATCCAATAATCTAAATTGAAAGCCATGTGTGCCCAGTTTTTTTTCCAACATCAGAAGATCTCAAAGAACTGAATATGATATGATCAATATTGTGCGGTTTCTCAGCCTGCCGGTAAAGAGTGGCTTATCTGTAAAAGAAAAGCTTACAGCTGGGATAATATACACATTTCTGATGTACGGCGGTGAGAGATTGTTTGTGAGCTCTTCAGAATTCCCCTGCATTTCTGCATTAGTCTTACCTGAATGTCTGAAATCCATGTGTGACTGTAAAAACCAACACCATGGAGGAAAAATAAGTGGATAGCGCTCTACATTCCTATGGCTTGTGTATGAACCTTCTTTGATCCAAATGTCCCACCTTTGATGGAATAAGTTTACGACACTTAAAGGGGATATGTCATCAAAAAATGACCCTATTATATAAATCACACTTTTATGTTGAACATATATTTTTAGAATTTTTTGGTCATTTCTGCCCTATACCCCTGATGAAGCCAGTTATCTGGCGAAACATGTCAGGTGGTAGGATTTAATAATTTTAGAGGACAGCGCCTTTTAGAAAATGTACAGGGTCAGTGACAGCAACTGATCAAACATCAGAAACAGTATGGACTTTAAGGAATGTGCCCTCTCCTGCAGTACAGTTCAGAAATTAAAGGGGTTGTGTCACTTCAGCAAATGCCATTTATCATGTAGAGGAAGTTAATACAAGGCACTTACTAATGTATTGTGATTCTCCATATTGCCTCCTTTGCTGGCTGGATTCGTTTTTCCATCACATTATACACTGCTCGTTTCCGTGGTTACGACCACCCTGCAATCCAGAAGTGGTGTTCGTGCTTGATCATTATAGGAAAAAGCACTGTGTACTATGTACGCTCCCACAGTTCTGGCGACCAGAAACGTTGACGCTTTTTCATGTAGTGTGCAAGCACGACCACCACTGCTGGATTGCAGGGCGGTTGCAACCACAGAAACGAGCAGTGTATAATGTGATGGGAAAATAAATCCAGCCAGCAAAGGAGACAATATGGACAATCACAATACATTAGTAAGGGCCTTGTATTAACTTTCCCTACATGATAAATGCCACTTGATGAAGTGAGACAACTCATTTAATCAAAGGCGCTTGCTAATTTAAATCAAGCAATAGCTCTGAGCATTGTAATAATTTGCACTTTAGTTATGTTCATTTACGGAGTAATTATTAAAAGTTAAGTTTTAGGGTACTTTCACACTAGCGTTATTCTTTTACGATATTGAAATCCGGTAAAGAGTCTCAATACCGGAAAAAAACGCATCAGTTTTGTCCTAATGCATTCTGAATGGAAAGCAATCCGTTCAGTATGCATCAGGATGTCTTCTGTTCTGTCCCTTTTACGGTATTTGACCGGACAAAATCCCAAACAATGCCGCAATTGCCAGATCCGGCATTCATTTCCATAGAGATGTACCAAGTGTTCTTGAAATTGCCGGATCCGGCTTTCCGGTTTGCGCATGCGCCAGGAAATAGGAGGAGCTAGTTTCGCTTTTGATCTAAGAAAAAATTTGAATACCGGATCCATTATTCCGGATGATACCGGATGAGACGGATCCGGTATTTCACCGGATTCGTCTAACGGATCCGGAAAACAAGGATATCCGTTTGTATACGGTTTGCGGGATCCGGCAGGCAGTTCCGTTGCCGGAACTGCCTGCCGGATTCTAATAACGCTAGTGTGAAAGTACCCTTATTATTCACTATCTGCGGCAAGTAAGGACACAACAGATGCTAAAGCAGCATGACAAATCAAATATATACAAATATTACCCCTCCCCAGATAGAAGTCCAGGTAAATGTGCAACCTCTGTAACCACTGTAGTTATATATCTGGTGGCCAATATGGATTCACTTCCTGTGACCATTTTGGTAAAAGTGGCTGCCTCTGAATATAAAAAAAATATAAAATGGCAAGTAAAGAATACCAGTCATCAACATCAACCCTATCAATACTGTATGGTAAGGTTGATCCTGCCAATTAAAATGATACCTGCCTTGCGAAAATGGGTTGTGGAATTCCCGAGAAAAAAGGCTTGTCCTGCCAATGAGGACTTCTGTGCCATGCCCCCTGGTTTTCTGAAACCCTCAGTTGCATAAAGAATAAGGCCCTTTTCACACGAGCGAGTTTTCCGCGCGGATGCGTGGCGGGAGGTGAACGCATTGCATCCGCAAGGAATCCTGACCCATTCATTTCTATGGGGCTGTTCACATGAGCAGTGATTTTCACGCATCACTTGTGCGTTGCGTGAAAATCGCAGCATGCTCCTCTTTGTGCGTTTTTCACGTAACGCAAGCCCCATAGAAATGGATGGGGTTGCGTGAAAATCGCAAGCATCCGCAAGCAAGTGCGGATGCGGTGCGATTTTCATGCATGGTTGCTAGGAGACGATCGGGATGGAAACCTGATTATTATTTTCCCTTATAACATGGTTATAAGGGAAAATAATAGCATTCTGAATACATAATGCAAAGTAAAACAGCGCTGGAGGGGTTAAAAAAAATAAAAAATCATTTAACTCACCTTAATCCACTTGATCGCGATGTCGGCATCTCCTTCTGTCCCCTTTACTGAATAGGACCTGTGGTGAGCATTAATTATAGGATCAAGGACCTTTGATGACGTCACTCCGGTCATCACATGGTCCGTCACATGATCTTTTACCATGGTGAATCACCATGGTAAAAGATCATGTGACGTACCATGTGATGACCGGAGTGACGTCACCACAGGTCCTGTTGCTGCACAGAGATCAGATGAAGCCAGAAGGAGATGCCGGGCTACGCGATCAAGTGGACTAAGGTGAGTTAAAAAAATGTTTATTTTTTTTAACCCCTCCAGCGATGTTTTACTATGCATTCTGTATTCAGAATGCTATGTTATAAGGGAAAATAATACTATTTACAGAACACCGATCCTAAGCCCGAACTTCTGTGAAGAAGTTCGGGTTTGGGTACCAAACCCGCGCGATTTTTCTCACGCGAGTGCAAAACGCATTACAATCGCGGGTGTTCCCGCAACGCACCCGCACATTTTCCCGCAACGGCCGTGTGAAAGAGGCCTAAGAGTCTGCTTCCTCAGAAACACCACAACTGATTATCACAAGACGGGTATCATTTTAATCAGCAGGATCAACTCCACCAAGCATTATGCCTGGTTTAATAGGATTTATTCTGTTGAAGCTGCTCTTTAAAGGGGTTTGGCCATGAAGGGCATCTATCACCTGTCCACAGAATAGGTGATAAACGTCTGGTTCCCACTCCATTCTATGTCAGTGAGGCTGATCCTCAGTAGAGTGCTCGGCTGTTTTCATCAGCTCCACAGACTTTAAATGGAGCAGCAGGGTTCATGCTCAGCCTCCATGCCATTTGTGCAGCATGGAGAAACAGGGGGGCTAAGGACCCCTGTTCTAGTTTTTAGTGGGGGCATTCCAAAAGATGAGACATTTAGCACCTATCCTGTGGCACCATCTTCATGGCACAAAATCCTTTTATGATGGCTGTTGTATTAACTTCTGATTTTCCCATTTTAGCTGGAAGTCCTGTTTAAAGGTGCAGTCTCATTAAAGCAACCTCTGTTCATATGGCCGATTGGGGCATATAAGTGTCATGAAAGAGGCCCCCACTGAGGAGCCCTCCAGTTGAGCCGCATGGAAGAGCCATTCTGTTGTGCTTTATTTCCATTTCAAAAATAGATTCCCCCGGAGATAATGGCTCATCAGTGTTAGTTAAAGGGGTTTTCTGAGTCTTTTCTACACCTGATAACTATACTCTGGATAGGTAATCAGTATCTGATTGGTGGGGGTCTGACACCTGGGACCCCTGCTGATCAGTTGTTTCAGAAAGCACATCGTACATTGTACAGTTCACTTCAATGGGGTTGAGCTGTACCTAGGCCATGATGAACGTGACATTATATGACCTAGGCAAAACTGCCCTGATGCCTTCTCTAACAGGCGATCGGTGGGTGCCCTGGGTGTCGAACCCCCTGCAATCAGATACCAATGACCTATCCAGAGATCATCAGTAGAAACATTCTGGAAGTCAAATGGGTTATCTGCTGCTCACCAAACTGGCATCAATTTTAAAAGGAGCTGTCTTCCGAGACAACCCTTTTAACTCCACCTAACCCTCTTCCCCCATGCTCTTGACAATAATAATTTCATCTACACACAATATTACATTAATTTATCTTGTATTTAAAGATTGCATTGAATTTGACCATAGAGAATATAATTAACATTGCTGTAAAGTAATTTTCTCAGAGGATATTTGGCTTTATGACAGTTGCATGGTCCAGTAAACTCAACACTGAGAACAATTATTACACAGTAAAATGTAGTATTATCTTGAAATACACCTATTAATAAACTGTGGGATCTACATTTGTGTATTTTACAGATGATTAAGTAAAGTGTATGTGAAGATTTCAAGTTTTTTTGTGTCTGTAAATGATAATACTAATGGTTTATTACTACACCTGACATCTAGTGCATTTCATCTGAAATACTATATACAATACAGTCTGCTACAGGTCGAGTAAAAGGTATACATAGAGTAGATAGGGCCCTATACCAAAAACCAAAATGGGGCTTTCCTTCTGATGCTGGTTTCACTTTCCCACCCAAATCTTTTTTGCCCTTCCAGGATTGATGGACCCATTGGTTATTTTCCTTCAACCCACTTCCCATCTCTTGTATTAGAGAATCATTATCTTCTAGCTGGTTCTTCATCCTTCTTAGCATCGTGTACCCATGACGAGGAGAAGAACTTGCTTAGCATCCCGTCATTCTAAAGGATTCATTTTGTGATCAACAGAGGTGTACCACCAATGAGGCCAGGTGAGCCTCAGGCAGCACCAGGTAGGGGCAAAAGAGGGGCAGCCGCAGGGCCATGGGCTTAAGTGAAGGGGTTAGGTTAAGAAATTGGCATTGGGGAGGGGTGCCATTTCAGTTTTTGCCTCAGGCAGCATAAAGGCTAGGTACACCCCTGGCGATCAACCTGATCTGGGACCCAACTCAACCATGGACCCCCCTGACTGTTAAATGTTTTTGTAAATGCAAATGGTTTATTACTACACCTGATAACTAGCGCATTTTACCTCATATACTATATACATTACAGTCTAATATAGGTTGAGTCAAACGTATACACAGAGTAGCTTACGCCCTATACCAAAAGTCAAAATAGGGCCCCCCTCTTAATGCTAGTCTCACCTTCCACCTTTTTTTTTACCCTTCCAAGGTTGATGGACTCGTTGCTCGTTTGCTACTAACCAAATTCCTATCCCTTGTAGGAGAGAATCATTATCCTCTGTCTGGTTCTTCAACCTATTTTGCTAAAACTGTGGCACCCATAATAAGGAGAAGAGCTTGCTTAGCCTCTTGTAATTCTAGAGGATTAGTTATGTGATCCACCTGATCTGGGACCCATCTCGTTCAATCGACCCCCATGGCTGTCTAACAAGCTGTCTCAATTGAGGGGAAACATTACATTTCCTCTCTAAGGATTAAAAGTGCAAGAATAAAATATATATAGGCCAGAATGACACCCCGATTGTCAGGAAATAGAACCACCCATTGCAATGTTCTTATAACATTGGTGCACACCAGGCAGAGTGATACCATCGGCCATGTTCTGCTGGGAAACCTTGGGTTCTGACATTCTTGTACGGTGTACCTGCCACATTACAAAAAATGCTAGGAACACAATAAAGAGTTCAAGCGGTTGACTCCAAATTCCCCAAATGTCCATTAGATCAAGCCATTAGATCAAGCATCTGTGAAATGTGCTTACAAAACCTAGGCCGATCCATGGATCTCACAAATTACAGAACTCATTGCTTCTAAGAGAAATATCTCCATAACATGGCATCCAAAAGTAAAGGTTATTTTTCTGTCAACTTCAGAGGCAGGTGGTGGTATGGAGCCTTCTATAAGCATTTTTCTGGCTCCATACATAATGCATGTGACCACTTCCATACTCATAGGAACTACATATATGGGTTACAATAGTGTTGACTTTACATAACCATCAAGGTAGATTTACGCCTCTATTTAACTGATCAGGCAGGCTGTTCCAGCAGAGAACAGCCTGCTAGAGTTCACCAGATCCAGCACAGCCAGATACTGCTGCTGACTGCCAGACCTCATAGACTATAATAGGTAGTGGCATAACTAGAAATAACTGGGCCCCACAGCAGATTTTTGAATGGGCCCCCCACCAGCAACTTCTTTGCAACCCCCGACTTCAGTGAATCCCAACTCCTGTGGTTAGTCAAGATCTCTCTCTGACGAGGCCCAGCAGCAGCTCTGTCCATTTCCTACAGTTTCTCTGTATATAATGTTATTGTATAATACTGTTGAGGGGGCCTTGACAGTAAAAACTTTTAGTCCTCCTCCTGAGTAGGCCCCTTCTGAGTTCCCACCATAAAGCAGCCACTTTCCCTGCTTAGCCTATAGCTACCGCCCCTGATAATGGGATTCAGGAGGGATCCGCTGGCTTTCCAGCAAAATGCCAGCTTTCGGGCCATACAAAAACTGTCCTTATGCCCACTACATGTCCATATACCATTATAGTCTTTGTGGTCCGGTGGTGAATAGCAGTATCCATCTGGGCTGGATCCAGTGAACACTGGCAGGCTGCCAGTTCAGTTAAATGGTGTGAACCTACCCTTACCGACCTGTATCAATCTTCAAATGTAGTTGCAGGTCTGCCTTCTGTAGAATGCATTTTATTAAAATGAAAGAGTTGGTACATCTATTTTTCATTTAGAACATAAAAATTCGGGCAGGTTCTTCACAATGAGCTGATCTGCAGCCTGTTCAGTATTCAAAGCACATAAATAATGCTGATAACTTGGCATTAGAATAAACTCACAATAACAATATGTTTCATGATCTAATATGTCACAGAAATAACTAACCTTTTCAACTTCTGCAGGAATATAATAGCATTACTTATGTAAAAATATGCCTGATTGAATGGAGAGCTTTGATTATACACTGTCCCCGGGCAGCGCGCACTAATACGGTTAATTATAATGTAAACTTTATTATGCCAAAATAGGACAATGTAGAGAAATGTGGCACAGCACAGTGGCTAGTGGAAAATACAGTGTTGTGGAAAAGTATTTGCCCCCTTAGAGATTTATTTTGTTTTTGTACATTCGTCTCACTTAAATATTTCAGATTATCAGACAAATTTGAATATCAGACAAAAATAACCTAAGTAAAAACAAAAATCAGTTTTTAAATGATGATTTCATGCATTAAGGGAGCAAAGCTATCCCCAACAACTTGGCCCTTTGTCAAAAAATTATGAATTAACTGTGACAGTTTTTGGAAAGCTGAGTTCTGTCTCACTAGCCAAACCCAGGCCTGATTACTGCCAGACCTGTAGACTCAAGAAATCACTTAAATAGAATCCATCTGACAACATGACATAGGCTAAAAGATCTTAAAAAGCAACACATCATGCCCGGATCGGAAGACATTCAAGAACAGATGAGAAAGGAAGTCTGGAAAAGGTTACAAAGCCATTTCTGAGGCTTTAGGACTCCAGCAAACCACAGTGAGAGCTATTATCCACACATGGAGAAAAGATGGAACAGTAGTGAACCTTCCAAGGAGTGGCCAGCCTACCAAAATTACAACATCTAATGCAGTGCAGGCCTCGCTTGCCTCAGGTAAGGTCAGTGTTCATGATTCAACAATTAGAAAGAGACCGGGCAAAAATGGTATGCATGGGAATGCTAACCAAAACAAAACACAAAGACCCGTCTCACATTTGCAAAAAAAAAAAATATCTTGATAATCCCCAAGGTTTTGGACTGACAAGGCAAAAGTGGAACTTTTTGTAAGGTATGCTTCCGATTACATCTGGCGTAAAACTAACAGGGCATTTCCAAAAAAGAACATCATACCGAGAGTCAAACATGGTGGTGGTAGTGTGATGATCTGGGGCTGTTTTGCTGCTTCAGAACCTGGACGACTTGCTGTAATTTATGGAACCATGAATTCTGCTCCATACCAGAAAATCCTGAAGGAGAATGTCCAGCCATCAGTTCATGACCTTAAGCTCAAGCGTACTTGGGCTCTGCAGCAGGACAATGATCCAAAGCACACCAGCAATTCCACTTCTGAATGGCAAAAAAAATAAATAAATGAAGGTTTTGGAGAGCCCTAGTCAAAGTTCAGACTTAAAGCCGATTGAGATGCTGTGACATGATCTTAAACAGGCCATTCATGCTCAAAAACCCTCCAATGTGGCTAAATGAAATTCATTCTGCAAGGAGTGGGACAAAATTCCTCCACAGAGATGTGACTCATTGCCAGTTATCGCAAACGCCTGACTGTAGTGGTTGCCAACAAGGGTGGCACAAGAAGTTACTAGGCTTAGAGGGCAATTACTTTTTCACATAGAGTCAGATTGGTTTGGATAGCTTTTTTCCCTTAAAAAAAAAAATCAGCGATTAAAAAACAGCATTTTGGTATTTACTCAGGTTATCTTTGTCTGATATTCAAATTTGCTTGATAATCTGAAACATTTAAGTGAGAGAAATGTGCAAAAAACAAAAGAAATCTGTAAGGGGCAAATACTTTTCCACAGGACTGTATTTAGAGAGCTAGCTTTAGAGATAACTATGTATTTCTGCCACCCAAGACACAAACATGACATCACATTAGCATAATCTTTCATGATTTAAAAGGTTATTCCAGTAGAAAAAAAGATCTTGAATGGCAAAGAAATGAATAAAAATATAACAGATGTCATACTCATCTTGTTGATCCTCCACTGCTGCCATTCTGACGAAGCCCGGGTCTACAATCAACTTCCTGGCTTTCACTAGACACAGCAGAAAATAGCTAGGAATGCTATTCAGCCAATCACTGGCTGCAGTGATGACCCGCCTTTGCCAATGATTGGCTGAGCGGCATTCCCAGCCATTTCCTGCTGTGTCCAAAGAGAAGCAGGAAGTGAAGTGGAGCAGTGAATAAGGAGAAGACAGAACAGTCCTCTACTCTCCAGTTTAGCTCTGGCTGAACCTAATAATGACAGAGTAATGCAGACTTCTTCACTCTAAAAGCATTGTCCATTATTATAAATTACATACAAGAAAAAACATGTGTATTCTTAGTCATAGCTATTAGTATAAGCCATTATGGAGGTTAAGGATATATGTTGAAGACTGTTAAATATTGGTCACATACACAGTAAGTTAGTGATCCATGATATGGTAGTAGAAGCTACATATGTGACCGAGAAAGTTATTATAGATTCAAATGAAACCATAGTCAACACATAACATTTACTGCAACCTCAAAAATCCATCTCCACTTACAAATATCTTTAAAGGGAATCTCTTAGCTCCAAATCACCCCCCAAACTGGAGTAAGCGGTGTATAGTCTAAATGACGCTGAGTCCAGTTATATAATTATCATCTTCATACCTGCATTCTGATGCTATGCTCCAACAAACCAGCCGTAAAATGCATTGAGAGGTCTCCTGAGCTCATAATGGGGAGGACTCAAAGAGGAGTCCTCTCAATGCATTGTACTACTGGTTTGTTGGAGCATAGTGTCAGAATACAGGTATGAAGATAATAATTATATAACCGGACTCAGCGTTACTTACACTATACACTGCCTAATCTAGTTTGGGTGTGTTTTGGAGCTGACAGATTCCCTTTAAATTCAAGTTCATCACAGTTAGATCTTTGCCCATTCAGCTCTTGGCTGAGGCTTTTTCATGGTGGGGTCTGCAACTGTGTTTCTCAGCTGGAGGAAGGTCAGCTTGCTGTGTACCTGTTTCTGGGCTTCTATAAGCTGTAACATCTCAAGAACAGGATATCTTTACCTACTGACATTCTCTGGGCTCCATCTGGGATGAGAGGTTTCAGAAGAAGGCAGATGTTAATTTTTTTAATAGTTAATGTAAAAGGTATGTCCATCTGTGATCAATCCACCTCACTACAAGCTGACTTTCCCCCTATTATCTGGCTGATCATCCCTAAATTACTCTGCACAATCATAGAGAGAGCTGTGTAGATGTAAAGTACAGCTGCATGGTTCTCTCTATCCCATCCCTAAACCAATCTCTATGATCATGACAGGGAAGGAACATGAAGTTACAGCAAGGGCAAGTTTAAACTGCCCTCCTTCAAGGATAATACGATTAACTGTTTGCCCTAGACCACCTGGTATACTGTTATTCAATTATTGGCTGGCTTCCTATTACATAACAATAGTTAAAACAAAAAGAATATATTACAATTTATTCTTATTTCGCCCTTAGAATATATTCCACATAAAACACAGATACCCCTATAACTTTCATACATAATCTTAAAAAACGTTAAAAAGAATAGACATAATCATATGTTGATGCGCATAGTCCTTCAGTTGAAATAATATAATATCACAGTCCCTCTATTAATAGCTAGTGCGGAGCTCAGGCACTTTTTTAATTATTCACAGCGATGTCACAGATATCTGCAAAAGTATCTTATTGTTGTTGTCTTGCTGCATGTATTAGAATTGATTAGTTCCTAATCGTCTTGGTATATTATAGTTGCCGCTTTATATCACCGTTCCATGAACAGCATAATAGTCAATATTTGAATCAGCCTTTGATTTGAGTATGATATAATACATTTGCACTTACCAGACTCTTGAGTAGTTTTCAATTTAGTCAGTCCCATCTGCTGGTGCCGGCACTTACTTCTCCGCGCATGCAGGTTGGGGACTTTGAGACGCTAACTCCAAGACTTTTGATCGCGTTCAGCGGACATGCGATTTTTCTTATTAGTCCAGCTTCTTGTATTTTCCTTGTATCGCTGTCTCTATATGTTCACCAGACACGTTTCGAAACCTCCCGGGCTTCTTCCTCAGTTGTAACAGTTATATGAAAATGAGGGACGGAATCAATCCTTTTATTAGGTCATTCTAGCTGTTACAAAGATCTGCACCGGACTGAATCCAATCAGTATGTTTGTATAAAACCTTGACCGGACTATATATATTCGCACTTACATATTCAGCTGTTCAGACTACGCGGTAGATGTAATCCGACCGCATTGGGTAGATACTTTTTATTTAAAAATGAAACCCAATTGTAATTGATTGATATGATTATGTTACCTTTCAACGTGCTGTTTCTATTTACCCATACCTATAATAAGTGGTTTTAGGGCTCTTTCACACCTGCGTTATTGTCTTCCGGCATAGAGTTCCGTCGTCGGGGCTCTATGCCGGAAGAATCCTGATCAGGATTATCCCCATGCATTCTGAATGGAGAGTAATCCGTTCAGGATGCATCAGGATGTCTTCAGTTCCGGTACGGAACGTTTGTTGGCCGGAGAAAATACCGCAGCATGCTGCGCTTTTTGCTCCGGCCAAAAATCCGGAACACTTGCCGCAAGGCCGGATCCGGAATTAATGCCCATTGAAAGGCATTGATCCGGATCCGGCCTTAAGCTAAACGTCGTTTCGGCGCATTGCCGGAGCCGACATTTAGCTTTTTCAGAGTGGTTACCATGGCTGCCGGGACGCTAAAGTCCTGACAGCCATGGTAAGTGTAGCGGGGAGCGGGGGAGCAGTGTACTTACCGTCCGTGCGGCTCCCCGGGCGCTCCAGAGTGACGTCAGGGCGCCCCAAGCGCATGGATCACGTGATCGCATGGATCACGTCATCCATGCGCATGGGGCGCTCTGACGTCATTCTGGAGCGCCCCGGGAGCCGCACGGACTGTAAGTATACCGCTCCCCCGCTCCCCACTACTACTATGGCAACCAGGACTTTAATAGCGTCCTGGGTGCCATAGTAACACTGAAAGCATTTGGAAGACGGTTCCGTCTTCAAATGCTTTCAGTACACTTGCGTTTTTCCGGATCCGGAGTGTAATTCCGGCAAGTGGAGTACATGCCGGATCCGGACAACGCAAGTGTGAAAGAGCCCTAACACACATATTAGTGCCTTTTTTATATTTTGTTTATCCTACAGGATATTCTCCAGGATCTCTATATTAATACCTCCCATATATAATATAGTATGGAAAAATCAATACAAAATGTATAAAAAGTACATGAAAAATGCATGAGACAAAATATTAAAATAAAAAAATGAAATATTAAAATATTAAAAATAAAAAATAATAAAAAATTATTAAAAAATTATTAAAAATAAAATAGATTCTTCATAGTTGTTGATGTTGTGGGCCAGTGGGGGGATGCAGGACGTGTCAATGCGCTGGTAAAACAGCCGGGCATCGACACATCGTGTAAATATTCCACTGGTCCTCTTATAAGAAACCAAAAATCTCCGAATTGAGTCCAAAAAGTGCCAGTGATCCAAATTTATAAATCATTCTAGATTCATATCTTGACATTTTTTATATAAAGTCCCCTCCTCTCCAATCATTTTTTACTGATTGAATTGCCGCATATTTCAAGCCTGATGGATTACTGACATGATGTAGTTTAAAGTGATGTGATACGTATGTTTTTCATATCCTTTCTTGATATTATTTACATGTTCTGATGTTCTTACTTTCAATGTTCTTCCTGTAAGTCCTATATACTGTTTGGTGCATGGGCACTCTATAATCTATATTACTGCTGTACTAAAACATGTCAACGTTTTGTTTATTTCCCAATTAAATGTATTAGTATTCGATGTTACTACAGTGGTCTTCCTGTCAAATTTTGTGATCCTACAATTGCTACATAGGCCACATTTTTAGAATCCTTTGAGGTTTTCCCATGGTGTGTTTATCGATTTTTCCTTCTGTCTTTTTATAGTTGGAGCTACCTGAAGTGTTAAATTAGGAAGCCTTGTATACACTATTGGTGGTCTTTTTGGAAGTGTTGTGGCCAAAATCTTATCTTCCTGCAATAAGTGCCAATGTTTGTTTATGATGGTAGATATTTTTTTGTATTCTACATTAAACGGCAATATTATTTTGGAGGACTCTTCTATCTCTTTACTCGTTTTTCCCTTATTTGGAAAAAAGTTTTCCTATCTAATGTTCTTACTTTATTCAATGAATCATTCAATAGGCACAAAGAGTACATTTTTTTCTAAAAGTTGTATTTTCATAGATTTCGCTTATTTTTCTAATTGCCATTTTGTATACAGTTTCTTTTTAATCTCTAGAACTGACTAAATGGTACATTCAATAACCAACTTGGTAAATGCCCTCTGGTATTTAATATAAAGCTATTTTTGGCTACCGGCTTTTGGTAGGTACTACATATGAATTTCAGTCCCTTGATCTCTATATTGAGATCCAGGAACTGAACTGATTGTGTACTTACACTATATGCAAATTTTAAGTTAACCTGATTGTCATTCAGATCTTAATTACATTAATAATTACAGATAAATGACATTAATTACTCATGTGTACCTTTTCAAATTAAAATAATGTTGTCAATGTACCGTAACCAGAGCACCAGATTCGATCCCAGCTTCGGTGTTATTTCCATCTGTTCATAGGCGGCCATAAATAGATTTGCATAGCTTGGAGCGAATATGGTGCCCATGGCGGCACTGGTCATCTGCAAATAATAATTTGAATTAAAATAAAAATAATTAGTGAGGACATACTGTATCTGATGTTGTCCAAAATAAATTGTATTCGATCCCTTTTTAGATTATTTTTCTGAATTAAAATTTTTGATACTGCTTGTATGCCCTGTTCGTGATTAATACAAGTGTACAATGAACTAACATCCAGTGTTGCCATAATCCAATCGGGCTGACGTACCAGGTTTTCAAACAGTCTTACTACCATAGTAATGTCTTTTAAATAAGACGGAGTATCTTTTACATATGATTGCAAGAAATGATCTAAATATTGCAACAAGTTGCTAGTCAATGACCCTATTCCCGAAACTATCGGTCTACCATGTGGATTTATTGGATCTTTATGCATTTTGGGGATGCATCAGAAAACAGGCAATTTTTTTTTTTCGGGTTCCCAGTGTGAAATCATATTCCGTTTTATTTATAATCCCCCTTTCTTTGGCTCTAACATATATATTTTTCAACTCTTCCTCAAATGTTTACACTGGGTCTCCTGTCCATATTTTATATGTATTGGTATCTGACAATTGTCTGATGTATTCTCCTTCATAATTATCCGTACTTAAAGGGAACCTGTCACCTCCAACAAACATCCCAAGCCAGCACCAGTACCTGAGAGTAGCCAGCAGGAAGAAAATGATCGTTACAAACATGCTGCTGGCTACTCTCAGGTACTGCTGCCGGCTTGGGATGTTTGTTGGAGGCGACAGGTTCCCTTTAAAATCACTATTGCTCCGCCTTTGTCGGCGGTGCAAATTATGATTTGTTGGTTATGTTGGAGATCTTTTAATGCTTGTATTTTATTTTGGATAAGATTGCATTTATTTTTAGTTTTCAGTCTTCTGATGTCTGCCTTTACTGCCCCTTTAAACAGTAATAATTATTTTCCCATTTCCTGTTTAGGATACATTTTAGAATTTAATTAAGTCCACATCTTTATAAGTGGAAATTGTTGGACTATGATGTATTGGTGGGTTTTTCATAAAGTATTTTTTACAACACAGTTTTTTTTATGTATTTTTCTATTCCAATACAATCACATTTTTTTAAAGGTCCATTAGGTGCGAATTTTAACCCTTTGTTTAATAGTTTCAATTGACTCTCATTCAAAGTAACTTGGATTAAATTTATGATATTGTGTCTATTATTTTCCACATTTTTGTTTTTACCTCTTTGTTTGTATCCCCCCCCCCCCCCCCCCTTCGTGTTCTCTTTTTTTACCCGGTGTGTGTGTATTGATTGTGTGTGTATTTATGCAACCGTCGTGATGTTGTTTTTCTTTGCTTGTTGTGTAGATCGTGCTGTGAGGCTGGTGGGGATCTGATTTGTGAATGTATTGGGAATTGTGAAAAGTGCCTGATCCATATTTGTACCTAGATTATTTGTGCATGATTGTGGTTGTGTATGTGTTTTGGTCAGTTTTTTGGGGTATTTGGTGTAAGTCTTGTGACCCTAGTGTAGTGCTGGTTGTTTGTGCAATGTTTTCTTCCCTAAAAAAGGTATACTGACATTAACCCCATCACTGCCCTAGACCACCAGGGATCCTCAATGTCAGCCTTTCACAGCACAAGACCATAATATACATTAGGAATCAACCACTACACTGCCCTAGACCATCAGGTATACTGATATTAACCGTTTCACTTCATCAGACCACCAAGAATACAGTGGTTTAGAAAAAACATTGACAGCCATGTAGGCTTTGGTCAACGACTGCAAAGAGAAGTTGTTCTCCTGAGTATGTCATTTATACTGTATCAACATGGTAATGGGAGCAGGGAAAATGGTGAGTGGTTGGAATGATTGTGTCGTGGACATTAAATACACACAATGAAAAACTAAGCTGGTGAAATATGGGAATTATAGGTTCAATAAGATAGGGAACAGTTCACAATGTCCATACTATAAGGGAGGAGGATAAGGGTCACCTCATGTTCATGAATGTCTGAGAAACCTTTTTTTAGCTCTAATTGTATTCGGTATTGCCTTGAGCTTCTCCTTTTCTAACAGCATGACCTTCCACCTGTTTAACTTCTTCATGACCTTAAGCAAGCCTTATTGTCCTACTCCGTTTAAGCTTTTATATATTGTTATATAGTAGGTTGCAGGTACTGTCATTTTTCCAATCAAAAGCCAGAAAGAAAAGTCAGCCTGCGTGAAATATGCTCTTGATGGACCAGTTTTCACATTGTGAATGAATCATCAGTCATTTTTAAGGCATTCACTGGTGCTTTAAATTCGCGGATATAAGAAGCAATACCAGCACGGCTTTAATGGGCTTAAATAAACCCGGTGTGAACTGAGCGTATTCAGAAGCGACTAAGATGACAGGAGATTATTACTGCCTCGTGATTTACATTACACATGCTCCACCACTTCTTGAGATATTTCTGACAGTAGCCATTGCGCCTAGTTAAAGGACTTGATTATATTTTATCTGCAATAACTGCCTGAAATACCAACATTGTAATATATTGTAATTAGAGATGATCGAAGTATTGGAAAATTTGATTCAGCTGCTTCTCTGAATTTTACAGAAAAAAATTGCTTTGTGATGAATTACTTCATCACAAAGCGCATTTCTTTGTAAGCAGTGGGTGGAATGACAGGGAGCGGCGATTGCACCACTCCCCATCATTGTACCCCTCAGATGCCGTGATGATCTCCTCCATTTGCTCACGACAGGCCGGCCTTCGCCATCTTAATTGAAAGTTCTGGTGCGAAATCTCGCGCGGCCCGAGACGACGTCATCACGCCAGCCGGTGTGGTGACGTCATATGTCAACGCGCACAGGATTTCGTGCGATATTTTCAATCAAGATGGTGGGGGCCAGCCCATCGTGAGCAAATGGAGGAGGCAAGTATGATTTTTTTGTTTTTTTTTACACTATTTCAGTTAAAAACTATTCGCTACCAAGAAGCACGAGGAAATTCAGCTTCACGGTGAATCGAATTTATCCTGAAATGCGGATCGAATTCCACTTCGTCGGGTTTGATTCGCTCAACACTAATTGAAATTACAAATTTTGCCCTATTTGTAAAATAATGTCGTGGTATGTATCGCTTATCCTTTTTGGCTTTTTCGCTTCATCTACTTTCCCCTGTTCAAAAATTTCTTCATAGCAAACATTCACATTCCAGCAATATTTTTTTTAAGGTCAGGAAATGCAGCGATAAGCCAAAGCACAAAGAGAAACTTATAGGGGTATTCCCATCACAGACAATGAGGGCATATCGCTAGGATATGCCCCATCGTCTAATAGGGACCCCCACCTACGCCAAGAATGGAGAGGGGAGAGTGGTGGCTGGAGGACCCCAGGTTTCCCAGGGTCCAGCCACCGCCAAGCGTTCTCCCCATACAAGTGAATGAAATGCCAGCGCTCGGCTATTTGCGGCAGCCCCATAGAAATTAATGGAGGACAGTGCGCCCTCCACCACTCTACCCGCTCCGTTCTCAGCGTAGTTGCGGGTCACAGAGGTGGGACCTGCACCTATCAGACAATGGGGGCATATCCTAGTGATATGCCCCCATTGTCTGTGATGGGAATACCCCTTTTAAAGAGGTTGTCAAGATTTTTATTTTTTTCTATTTGCACCAGAGTCAGCTGTACCTGTGGAAAAATCTATACTCACCTTCTCCTAGATGATCTGTTCCTGCTCACTGGCTCCCAGTCTACCTTCACAGGCCTCCCCATCCCTGTCTGACAACTTACGCATAGACGAGGTCACATGCCAATGACTGGCATGCAGCAGTATTTTGTCTGGCAAAATGTTGGTACTCTGAAACACTGAAACCCGATGGACCCCATTATAGTGAATGATAGCCTGCGGGCACCAGTGGTATCTGAAATATGCTGGATCCGGTGATTCTGGTATTCTGTTCCTATGCCGGAACAGATCACTGGAATCTAGGTTCAACTTGCACGCAGCCTTAGCTAATGTGGAGGTTAAAATGTTCATTATAAACCTCATCAGGTATGGATAATAATCAGGATAAAACAATGTCTTCTTGATTTGAATGGTACGAATGATAAATAACATTAGCGCAATGCCTTGTAAACAGCGTAAATTATTATATTAGTCATGAGACACTGACCAGAAAAACACACTACAGTACATGCCCTCCCCTTTTCCCAGCACTCTTACTAGTGGCATATGGTTACAAAAGCCTAAAATTCACCAGGATATCCTCCTCTTTTTAATCCAATTCTGTCACATATTAAAAAATAGCTAGAAATAATAATAATAATAATGGAATTTTTTTTTGATTCCAGAGGGGAAGCAAACCAGGCTGGTGCAGTGAGCTGCATTTATATTAATATAAGCAGATATATAACGCGAGTTTGACCGCGACGCGTGGTTGATTAAGTGTGGTTGCGTAAGTGTGTGACTTAAGATTAAGTGAGGGAGTATCTGAGAGCTAAATTATTTGTGGACATTGATAAGTGGCTGTGTTTGACTGTATTTTGTGCTGTGATAACACTTTTTTTTTTTTTCTTTCTCCAGGGGTTGCACAGGTGAGCAATTAGGGTGTGGCTGTTTAATTAGGGTGTGGCTGTCTAATTAGGAGACTTTAAAAACTCAGCAGTAAGAACAGCACAGCCTTTTTGATTCCAGAGGGGAAGCAAACCAGGCTGGTGCAGTGAGCTGCATTTATATTAATATAAGCAGATATATAACGCGAGTTTGACCGCGACGCGTGGTTGATTAAGTGTGGTTGCGTAAGTGTGTGACTTAAGATTAAGTGAGTTTAGATTCAGGGACTTCGGAGGGGGACTGCAATTAGCCTGTATATTATTACTACATTGTATTGTATTTTTTTCTTTTGTGGTGTAATCCCCATTTAGTATGTGTTGCACAATTGACAACGCAGTCCAGTGCACATCTTGCATGATGTATGCAGTCCTGGAACAGCCGTTCCAGGGTGAATTTCTTTGTTCAAGATGTGAGCAAATTACCCGTTTGGAATCGCTAATCAAGTCTGTAAATGGGCAAGTTGTAACACTGAGAGGCATTGACAATTTGCAAAAAAGTTTGCTTCTCACCGAGCAAGCACTCTTTGGGGTAGATGAGGGAGAGGGTGACAGAGAGGAGGCTGAGGAAAGTGAGATAGCTAGCTGGGTAACATTTAGAAAGCGGGGTAGAGGGAAGAGTGCCAGGGAGGCTAGCCCTGATCTGACACACCCCAACAAGTTTGCACGTTTGGCAGATGAGGGGGATGTCAGTCCAGGGACGGCACTGCCGCAGCCGGACACTTCCTCTGCCAGTCAGGGGAATGTCAGCTCCGGTAAGCAGGGGACCAGGAGAGCAGGGCAGGCCAGACAGGTGCTGGTAGTGGGAGACTCAATTATTAGGGGAACAGATAGGGAAATCTGTCACAAAGACCGTGATCGCCGAACAGTGTGCTGTCTTCCTGGCGCTAGAGTTCGACATATCGCGGATCGGGTTGACAGATTACTGGGAGGGGCTGGAGAAGATCCAGCGGTCATGGTCCATATCGGAACCAATGACAAAGTTAGGGGTAGGTGGAGAGTCCTTACAAATGATTTCAGGGATTTAGGGAAAAAGCTTAGGGGAAGGACCTCAAAGGTAGTATTTTCCGAAATACTACCGGTACCACGGGCCACACAAGAAAGGCAGCGGGAGATTAGGGAAATTAACAAGTGGCTCAAGAACTGGTGTAGGATGGAGGGGTTTGGGTTCCTGGAGAACTGGGCCGACTTCGCTGTCGGCTACAGCCTCTATCGTAGGGACGGGCTGCACCTCAATGGGGAAGGAGCAGCTGTGTTGGGGAAGAAGATGGCTAGAAGGTTGGAGGAGTGTTTAAACTAGGGACTGGGGGGGAGGGTAATTACACTATAGAAGGGGAAGATAGTGCAGATAGAGACCGGGGGCAAGGTAGTGGGACTGGGGGAGAAATGGAAGGAGGGACAAGAACAGTTCAGAAGGAAAGGTGTAGGGTAAAAAATATACATAAACCTCTCATATGTATGTATACTAATGCCAAAAGTCTGACTAATAAAACTGGTGAACTGGAATTAGTGATGTGTGAGGAGGACTATGACATAGTGGTAATAACTGAGACATGGCTGGATGATAGCTATGACTGGGCAGTTAATGTACAAGGTTACAGTCTGTTCAGAAAGGATCGTCAAAACCGGAGAGGTGGAGGGGTCTGCCTTTATGTAAAATCTTGTCTAAAGCCCACACTCCGTGAAGATATAAGTGAGGGACATGAACATGTGGAGTCACTGTGGGTAGAGATACATGGAGCTAAAAACAACAATAAATTACTAATAGGAGTCTACTATAAACCACCTAATATACCAGAGTCCACAGAAAATCTACTACTAAACGAGATAGACAAGGCGGCAAATCATAATGAGGTGGTTATTATGGGGGACTTCAACTACCCAGATATAGACTGGGAAACTGAAACTTGTATATCTCATAAAGGAAACAGATTCTTGGCAATAACCAAAGACCATTATCTCTCCCAACTGGTTCAGGACCCGACTAGAGGGACGGCCATACTGGACTTAATATTAACCAATAGACCTGACAGAACAACAGACGTGCAGGTTGGGGGACACCTGGGAAATAGTGACCATAAAGTAATAACCTTCCAATTATCATTCAAAAGAGCGTTTCTACAGGGAGAAACAAAAATACCAAACTTCAAAAAAGCTAAATTTAGCCAACTAAGAGAGGCCATAGGCCTAACTAACTGGGACAAAGTCCTCAAAAATAAAAATACAGCCAAAAAATGGGATATCTTTAAAAACATCCTAAAATCTCATTGTGAGAGGTACATACCGTATGGGAATAAAAGGTTAAGGAACAAAAAGAAACCAATGTGGATAAACAGAACTGTAAAGAAAGCAATAAATGACAAAAAGAAAGCATATAAAACCCTAAAACAGGAGGGTAGCACGGAAGCACTGAAAAACTATAAGGAAAAAAACAGAACATGTAAAAAACAAATAAAAGCGGCCAAACTAGAGACCGAGAGATTAATTGCCAAACAGAGTAAAACTAACCCTAAAATGTTCTTCAATTATATAAATGTTAAAAAGTATAAATCTGAAGGTGTCGGCCCTTTAAAGAGTAATGAGGGGGGAGTCGCAGAGAGCGACGAGGAGAAAGCAAAGCTGTTAAATATTTTTTTCTCCAATGTATTCACTGAGGAAAATAAACTGTCAGATGAAATGCTGAATGCTGAAATAAATTCGCCATTAAAAGTGTCCTGTCTGACCCAGGAAGAAGTACAACAGCGACTTAAAAAAATCAAAATAGACAAATCGCCAGGACCGGATGGCATACACCCCCGTATCCTAAGGGAATTAAGTAATGTCATAGCCAGACCCTTATTTCTGATATTTGCGGACTCTGTACTGACAGGGAATGTCCCACAGGATTGGCGCATGGCAAATGTGGTGCCAATATTCAAAAAGGGTCCAAAAACAGAGCCTGGAAACTATAGGCCGGTAAGTTTAACATCTGTTGTGGGTAAACTGTTTGAAGGTTTTCTGAGAGATGCTATGTTAGAGCATCTTATGGGAAATAAGCAAATAACGCCATATCAGCATGGCTTCGTGAGGGATCGGTCATGTCAAACTAATTTAATCAGTTTCTATGAGGAGGTAAGTACTAGACTTGACAGCGGCGAATCAATGGATGTCGTGTATCTGGACTTCTCCAAAGCATTTGACACTGTACCTCATAAAAGGTTAGTATATAAAATGAGAATGCTCGGACTCGGAGAAAACGTCTGTAAGTGGGTAAGTAACTGGCTCAATGATAGAAAACAGAGGGTGGTTATTAACGGTACATACTCAGATTGGGTCACTGTCACTAGTGGGGTACCTCAGGGGTCAGTATTGGGCCCTATTCTATTCAATATATTTATTAATGATCTTGTAGAAGGCTTGCATAGTAAAATATCAATTTTCGCAGATGACACTAAACTGTGTAAAGTAATTAACACTGAAGAGGACAGTATACTACTACAGAGGGATCTGGATAGATTGGAGGCTTGGGCAGATAAGTGGCAGATGAGGTTTAACACTGAGAAATGTAAAGTTATGCACATGGGAAGGAATAATGCAAGTCACCCGTACATACTAAATGGTAAAACACTCGGTAACACTGACATGGAAAAGGATCTAGGAATTTTAATAAACAGCAAACTAAGCTGCAAAAAACAGTGTCAGGCAGCGGCTGCCAAGGCCAATAAGATAATGGGTTGCATCAAAAGGGGCATAGATGCCCGTGATGAGAACATATTCCTACTACTTTACAAATCACTGGTCAGACCACACATGGAGTACTGTGTACAGTTCTGGGCTCCTGTAAACAAGGCAGACATAGCAGAGCTGGAGAGGGTCCAGAGGAGGGCAACTAAAGTAATAACTGGAATGGGGCAACTACAGTATCCTGAAAGATTATCAAAATTAGGGTTATTCACGTTAGAAAAAAGACGACTGAGGGGAGATCTAATTACTATGTATAAATATATCAGGGGGCAGTACAGAGATCTATCCCATCATCTATTTATCCCCAGGACTGTGACTGTGACGAGGGGACATCCTCTGCGTTTGGAGGAAAGAAGGTTTGTACACAAACATAGAAAAGGGTTCTTTACGGTAAGAGCAGTGAGACTATGGAACTCTCTGCCTGAGGAGGTGGTGATGGTGAGTACAATAAAGGAATTCAAGAGGGGCCTGGATGTATTTCTGGAGTGTAATAATATTACAGGCTATAGCTACTAGAGAGGGGTCGTTGATCCAGGGAGTTATTCTGATTGCCTGATTGGAGTCGGGAAGGAATTTTTTATTCCCCTAAAGTGAGGAAAATTGGCTTCTACCTCACAGGGTTTTTTTGCCTTCCTCTGGATCAACTTGTAGGATGACAGGCCGAACTGGATGGACAAATGTCTTTTTTCGGCCTTATGTACTATGTTACTATGTTACTATGTAATAATAATAATATAAACTTCAGTCTTACATTCTCATTCTCTGCATCCAGTGACAGGGAATGCGATGCAAATATTTTGGGAGAAGAGAGGGCCACAACTATCAGCTAATTCCCAGACTCTGATTAAGGACAGCCATGGACTATGGTCCCATTCAACATATTTTTTCATGCTTCTGGCTTTATAAAATGCATTGTTATCAAATCATACACCAAGATTTAGAGTATATAGAAAGAACTAACATATCTGAGATTTAACCATGATTGTGGAAGGGCTAATTTATCCTGATTACTGGCACTGTAGTAAGCTGCTCCATGATTTATTTTCTGTAAGTTATATAGCACCAATATATACTGCAGTGCTGGACAAGGTTTGGAATCATGGGTGCAACTACCAATATGATGAACACAATCTGTTCCAGCTCACTAGCTCCCAGGCTATCTTCACTGGTCTCCCCATCCCTGTCTGACAACTTTCGCATAGACAAGGTATCTGGGACTCCGTAGAATACGTTCAATTTCATTAACTAGTCATCACTACAGTAAGTTTATTCTATCTCTATGTAGCTGCTACGTGGCCTAACACGTAAAGGGGTTGTCCAGCATTTTTAAGTGATGGCGGCGGTCTCGCATCCCACACCTCCTCCTCATCACATATTTTAACTGGTCTCCATAATAGTAATAGTACCCACCCAGAGGTCCCCCCAAGGCCTCTTAACTAGAAAAGCTCATTCTGTCTGCTTAGTTCTGATGAAAAGCCTTTGTCCTAAAAGAGCTAGTTGCAGATGTGAGACTGTCTTAGCTATTTTCCTAGTTTTGCTACATAAGTATGTTTAAAAGGTTGAGAAATCCCGCTCTCGCTTCTCAGGTGTTCTGTGTGTCCATTGCTGGAGATCAGAGGTAGGACTACACAACACCATCAACATTTTAGTAGCCGTCACTGAAGCACTGCTCCCATTGACTTCATATGTGCTGTCACATATGTGTGTGCCAGAAAACAGTTGGAGCATACAAACTCCATGCAGCTGTTGTGTAGGGGCGTATGACCCCCACAAGATTTCTTTCCAGGTAGCAAGGGATGTGTATACCAAGTTTCCTTGAAATCGATGGTTGCGTTTTTGAGTGATCGCGGAACATGCATAGATACATACATACACACAAACACATATATACGTCCTTCTTTATATATATAGAAGATAGATAGAAGAAGAATATAGAAGAAGAAGATATATATATGGGAAGCCATCTGGACAAGGGGAGATTATCAATGGTTACTGATATTTCCTCATGTGAGATGGGTGCATTAAGAGATGCAACAGCTTCTTGCTAAAGGGTAGGTATGTTACATGATCTCAAGTAGGACTCCAACAGTCTCCCTCTGGATATACTATGACCAAGCAAGTTGTACTACAAGGAATATAGATTAGAGTAAAAAGGGTGGAACATGGCTGATATTGCCTTTGGGTTATAAAGCAGCTGCCCACCGCTTCCTCTAATAACAGATGGTTCGGTCTGCTCAGATTGATTCTTAAGTTGCTTAGCTAAAAGAGAATGAGGTCTATTACTCATCTCATTGTAATGTTGTCTTCAATACAGTAACAATGTGTCCACTTTATGAAGGGACAGTCTGTTTAATTGAGCTCAATTATCTACCAATTTCTGAAGTATATGTCTAGAAGTACAAGCTGACATAGGAGACTCCATTGTCGATGGTTGTCGAAGAGACCGAACTATATTAGTAGCAAAATTGTTTGTCAAGTTTGTGCTAAATTCTTCTCTAATATAAGTTTTTTTAGGAAGGGAGATATTCAACCACCAGTGACAGATCCTTAATAATAATTTATATTTATATAACGCCAATATATTCCGCAGCGCTTTACAATTCAGGTTCATGTACAAACAGAGTCATAAATAACAGAGCAACAGACAAGTAAATAATTAGAACAAGAGTAGTGAGGGCCCTGCTCGCAAGAGCTTACACTCTTATGAGGAGATAAGGGTGATACAAAAGGTAAAAGTGCTTGTTTTGTGCAGTGGTCCAGCCGTTTTGGGAAAATAGGGGAGCAGATATAAAGCTGCATGAGCCGGTCAGCAGCCGATATCTGTAGTGCTTCTGGGTGGATGGGTGCAGTGGACAGTATGGTGGATGATCAGGTTCAGGAAATGATGATAAATGGTCTATATATGAAGAGGAGTTAGATCGGGGATGTCATAGGACACCCTAAAAAGGTGTGTTTTTAGCGGGCGCCTAAAACTGTGATTTAACCTAATTTCTTGGGGTAGAGGATTCCAGAGAAATTGTGTAGCTTGAAGACAGGAGTAGACTCAAGGGAAATATTTACAGGATCATGATCTGACCACGACATAGGACCCAAACGGGCTGACTTCAATAATCGCAGCAATGGAACATTACCAAAAAAAGTAATCAATTTTAGTATGAGTTCCATGAGAAGGCAACTAAATGGAGAAGGATCTATCAAAGGGGTGATTAATCCACCATAAACCATACAATAAATAAGTGTGTGTAAGTTTACGAAAATCCCTAGATAATAGAAGCTGGGATGAGTGAGGAGGTCTATCATACAGGTATACCCAGTCATTTATGTCAGAGAAAGCTACAGTAAAATCCCCCCCTCCAGTAAAACCGCAGAGTGCTGCACAAAACATCTTGGCCAATACTCTAGATAGATATTGTATTTGGGAGGTGTTAGAGGCATAGATATTGCACAGGAAAATTGGAATGCCTGTCAAGGTCTCCCAGAGGATAATTTAGTGACCCTGAGGGTCCAAAAGGTAAGACTCTATCTGGATAGCACATGTGCGAGATATGAGGCTAGAATCCCCAGCTCTCCTTAAAAGAGTAAACTGTAGAATAGTATCAGTGGGCAAAGTTAAATGTGCAATTTACATCAAAATTCATCTCCTGAAGGAAAGCAATACCGTATTTTTCGCTCTATAAGACGCACCTAGGTTTTTGGGGAGGAAAATAAGAAAAAAAAATGTTTTAACCAAAAGGTGTGCTTTTGGTGGGTTTGGAACTAATGGTGGTCTGTGGATGACGGACACTGTTATGGGGGATCTGTGGATGACGGACACTGTTATGGGGGGATCTGCGGATTACGGACACTGTTATGGGGGGATCTGTGGATGACGGACACTTATGGGGGGATCTGTGGATGACGGACATTTATGGGGGGGATCTGTGGATGACGGACACTTATGGGGGGATCTGTGGATGACGGACACTTATGGGGGGATCTGTGGATGACGGACACTTATGGGGGGGATCTGTGGATGACAGACACTTATGGGGGGATCTGTGGATGACGGACACTGTTACAGGGGGGGGATCTGTGGCTGGCACTGTTACAGGGGGGGGGGGGGGATCTGTGGATGGCACTGTTATATATGTGCCATCCACAGACCCCCCACCCCATAAAAGTGCCATCCACAGTGCCCCCCACCCCTTAACTGTGCCATCCACAGATTCCGTGTGCCCCCCCGCCGCTGCCACCGCCGCCCCCGCCGCATACAAATATAAAATGTATTATTGAATTAAAAGTTATTAAACATGCCCCCCTCACTCCTAATAGTACCGTATATAGAAATTTCTTCTGTATAATGCCGGCAGGCGGGCCGGGCGGCCGGCGCGTCCCTCAGTGACGTCACTTGTCTGCGCCGCCTGCTTCATTCATAAAGCAGGCGGCGCAGGCACGTGACATCAGGGAGTTACGCTGCCGCCTGCCCGTCCTGCCTGCCGGCATTATACAGAAGAAATCAGGATATACGGTACTATTAGGAGTGAGGGGGGCATGTTTAATAACTTTTAATTCAATAATACATTTTATATTAGTATACCGGAGCGGTGGGGCGGGGCTATAGTACAGTGACCGCACCGCCCCACCGCTATTGCCGGCCCCCAGCTCCTCCTCCCAGTCCCTCCCCCGGCCCCCGCTCCGTACATCGCGTCCAGCGATGTTAAACTGTCAGCATTCGCCCCATAAGACGCAGGGGCATTTTCCTCCCATTTTTGGGGAGGAAAAAGTGCGTCTTATGGGGCGAAAAATACGGTATTTGCTTTAAGGGGTCTCAACTCATGAAGCAAAAGACTAGTGTTGAGCAAATCTGAACTTTGTGGGAAAAGTTCGGGTTCGAGTTCGGTGTTCAGGCATTTAATAAAGCTTTTCAAAGGCTGCAGGGCAGCCAATCAACAAGCTTCTAAGCTGTAGGCACTTAGAAGCCATCACAGCCATGCCTAGTAATGGCATGGCTGTGATTGGCTGGTGCATCTGCGACGCACAACAGCGGCAAGGGGTCCCTTTTAGTGAGATATTCGTGACTCCAGTTGCAGTGAAGCAACAAGGGCACAGGACCCCTTTTAGTGATGTGGTGGTAGATGGTACCCAGGTGTAAGAATGCCAGAGTGGTGTAGGGTGGCCTAAATGTCCCTTTATGTTGATGCACGTGTCACGGTGCTCCTACATGAATACGCTGGACCCCAGGCGTTGTCGTCCGAAGCAGAGCAAATAGGGGGAATAATTGAGGGATTAGAAGAAAAAATTGAGTCCAGAACTTGTGATGAAGTTGATAGCTTTACTTTCAATAAACTTTTCTCCAAACGATTTACAGGCTTTGTCTTGGTTTCCAGCAGGCTTTGACATTAACTGTGGCAGGCAAACTCCTCTCTGCTACGTCTGTTGCTCTCTGGCTCTGCTGTGCTGACAGGATAGCTGTATAATTTAGCTTTAGCTATAGGCTGTAACTTCCTTCTGTAGTCTGTCTGTAAACTGATCCAGGGAACTTTACTCCTGGCTTCTGAGTTTTCCAGCTTCTGCCTCTACATCCAGCAGAGCTGAAGGTGCATTGGCTGGCTTGGCATAGCAAATCCAACAGGGACATGCTCCTGCTGCCTTCCCCTAGCAGGGGGTAAGCCAAACTAAAAACTTCTAATTAGAACTCCACCCTCCCTGCAGCAAGTGGGAAAACACCCACCATACCACAGAGGGGGATTATTAGAATGGAAGGAAGGCTGTGTTTGCTGCCACCTGCTGGTGAACCAGGCATATTACATGTGAACAGTTACAAAATAAGAAATATAAATAAACATTTTGCAGGACCTGGGAATAATACTCAGGATGATCTTGCACGTGTAAAAGACAACGGACGGCACTCAACAATGCTTGCAGAAAAATGTCCTTTATTTCTGGTAGAGAGAGGACAACATACACCATCATGGGCCAGACGAAGCACTGAGGTGCGAAATGGCCGTCGCCTAACTCAGCTGGTGCACTTGTGTATGTTGTCCGCTCTCTACCAGGAATAAAGGAAATTTTTATGCAAGCATTGGTGAGTGCCGTCCGTTGTCTTTTACACGTGCAAGATTATTGTTGGACAGAGCACCACCGGCAGCAGCGATGTTGCATACATAAACGTCCAGCTAATTTAATAAATAAATTATAGTGGGATCATGTTGCATACATGCTCCCGCTAAGTACCCCGGTGACGATTGTGTCAATGTAAGGGATTTATCTCGGTCCAGTGCAGTGCCACTCTTTCTTTACTACAACCGCTTTTTAAATACTCAGGAGGGCATTAGGTTAACCATAGGAGATAGTGGCAGGGTGCAAAAGTGGTAATGCACCTCTTGGGCGTTACACATCATGTGACTCAGCCTCTATACAAGCTGGATCACATGTAGCACCGCCCATCAGCTCTGAGTAGTGCAGGGACAGGAAGCAGGCAGCTGAAGAGAGGGAGAGAGTTAGAAATCTGGCTGTTTGTTTTGTGGGTGACCGATAATGATTTTTTGTGGGTGCAATACACCAGCTTTGCACCCCTGACACAGAAATATAATAGTAAATCAGGCTGTTAATTCTGTTGCTGACCTATAGTGAATTTTTGTGGGTGCAATGAACCATTTTTGTGCCCCTGACACAAAAATATAATAGTTAATCTGTCTGTTAGTTCGGCCGGTGACATAGACCCATTTTTGGTGTGAGGTACACCTGCACTGCATACGTGACAGGGAAATTAATATAGTAATCTGACTGTTAGTTCGGCCAGTGACATATACCAATTTTTGGTGTGCGATACATGTGCATTGCATATGTGACAGGGAAATTAATATAGTTAATCTGACTGTTAGTTCAGTGGCTGACATATTCCCATTTTTGGTGTGAGGCACACCTGCACTGCATATGTGACAGGGAAATTAATATAGTTAATTCGTCTTTTAGTTCGGTGGGTGACATATTCCCATTTTTGGTGTGAGGTACCCCTGCACTGCATACATGAAAGGGAAATTAATATAGTGAATCCATCTGTTAGTTCGGCCGGTGACATATACCCATTTTTGGTGTGAGGTACACCTGCACTGCATACGTGACAGGGAAATTAATATAGTGAATCTGTCTGTTAGTTCGGTGGGTGACATATACCCATTTTTAGTGTGAGATACACGTGCACTTTATACGTGACAGGGAAATTAATATAGTTAATCTGACTGTTAGTTCAGCCTGTGACATATACCCATTTTTGGTATGAGGTATACCTGCACTGCATACGTGACAGGGAAATTAATATAGTTAATCTGTCTGTTAGTTCGGTGGGAGACCTCAAAGAATGAGGAGAGCATCAAATAAGGGACATGGCCCTGGTCGTGGTGCTGCTGGTGCTGGTGGAACTCCTGTTGCAGGGAGAGAACGTGGTCGATCTGTGCCAGCCACACGCCCAAATGAAACACCTTCCTCAGGTAACATAGGCGACAGGACGGTCAGCGTCATTTTGTAGGCCCGAATACCGATGTACGAATGGTGAGGCCAGAACAAGTAGATGCGGTAGTAGATTGGATGGTTGATAGTGCTTCCAGTTCCTTCACATTGCCTCCCACCCGGTCCCCTACTGAAACCACAGAGTTGGCACCTGCAGCCCATGGGCATATGTCTTTCACCTTACCCCCTTGCAAATCAGCTAAGCAGTCTGAGCCCCAAGTCATGCAGCAGTCTCTCATGCTTTTTGATGACTCTGCTGGCAGGGTTTCCGTGGGCCATCCACCTAGCCCTGCCCAAGAGGTGGAAGAGATTGAGTGCGCTAATGCCCAACCACTTATGTTTCAGGATGTGGACATGGGAGGACCACCGCAGCACGTCTCGGATGATGATGAAACACAGGTGCCAACTGCTGCGGCTTTCTGCTGTGTGCAGACCGGCAAGGAGGGCAGGGGTAAAGAGTGGTTGGAAGATGATGTGGAGGATGATGAGGTCCTAGACCCCACATGGAATCAAGGTCATGCGAGTGACGTGTGCAATTCAGAGGAAGAGGTGGTGGTCACACAGCGCCAGCCACACAGCAAAAGAGGGAGCAGGGTGCAAAAGCAGAGTGGCCATCCCCAAGCCAGTATGCCGGCTACTGCCCACCACACCCGGGGACTGAGCACACCAAAGCCAGCTCTAAGGAGTTCCCTGGCATGGCAGTTCTTCAGACACTGTGCTGACGACAAGACGCAAGTGGTTTGCACGCTGTGCAATCAGAGTCTGAAGCGAGGCATAAATGTTCTAAACCTGAGCACCACCTGCATGACCAGGCATCTAAATGCAAAGCACGAGCTGCAGTGGAGTACACACCTGAAAAACCACAAAAGATCTCAGGCTCCTCTTGCTCCCTCTTCTGCTGCAGTCTCGCTCTTGCTCCCTCTTCTGCTGTGGTCTCGGCCTCTTTCTCCCCCTCTGGAGTGACAGTGGCACCTGCCAACCCGCAAACAGAGGATGTGGCAGCAACACCACTACCTCCACCACCATCACCCAGCATGTCCAAACTGTCCCATGGAAGCGTTCAGCTGTCCATCCCCCAAACACTGGAGATAAACAGGAAGTACCCCCATACCCACCCGTGATCCCTAGCCCTGAATGCCAGCATTTCAAAATTCCTGGCCTTTGAAATTGTCATTCCGTCTGGTGGAGACAGAAACCTTTAAAAACCTTATGGCTGGGCCTGTCCCACAGTACATGGTTTCCAGCCGCCACTACTTTTCCAGGCAAGCCCTGCCCTGCACAACCAAGTGGCGGACAAAATTAGGTGTGCACTGCGCAGCGCTATCTGTGGCAAGGTCCACATAACTACCGATATGTGGACCAGTATGCATGGGCAGGGACATTATATCTCCCTAACTGCACACTGAGTAAATGCAGTGTCTCCTGTTGCCTCCTACTCCACTTCCTCCTCTACCGCCTTCTCATCCGATCAATGTAACACCTTCGCCACCAACTTCAGCATAGCCAGGGGGAAATGACAACAGGCTGTTTTGAAACTCATCTTTTTGGGGGAAAAACACCACACCACGCAGGAGCTATGGACGAGCATAGAACAACAGACCGATGAGTGGTTGGTGCCGCTGAGCCTCAGGCCTGGCCTGCTGGTGTGCGATAATGGGCGAAATCTCGTAGCGGCTATGGGGCTAGCCAGTTTGACTCACATCCCTTGCCTGGTGCATCTGCTCAATTTGGTGGTGCAGAGGTTCCTGAAAAATTACCCCAATATTCCAGAGCTGCTGCAGAAAGTGCGGGCCGTTTGTGCACTCTTTCGGCGTTCTCACCCTGCTGCTGCTCGCCTGTCTGCACTGCAGCGTAACTTTAGCCTTCACGCTCACCGCCTCATATGCAACGTACCCACAAGGTGGAACTCCATCTTGCACATGCTGCAGAGACTGTGTGAGCAGCAGCAGGCAATAGTGGAGTTTCAGCTGCAGCACACACTGGTGAGTCGCTCTGCGGAACAGCACCACTTCACCACCAAAAAGTGGGCCTCCATGCGGGATGTGTGTGCCGTGTTGGGCTGTTTCGAGTACTCCACCAACATGGCTAGTGCCGAAGACGCAGTCCTCAGCGTTACTATCCCACTTCTATGTCTGAAAAAACGCTTCGGGCGATGATGTAAGAGGATGTGGCACAGGAGGAAGAGGAGGAGGAAGAGGGATAATTTCCACGGTTATCAGGCCAGTCATTCACAAGTGGCTTGGAGGGTGGGTTCCTGAACCAACAGAGGCCAGGTACACAACTGTCCAGCCAGGGCATAGTTCTGCAGGAGAAGAAGGAACCGTGTTCACAGCAGGGTGGCACCCAAAGCAGCTTATGGGCATCAATGGAGCGTGGCTGAGGGAATACAGAGGACACAGATGATACACCTTCCACAGAGGACAGCTTGTCGTTGCCTCTGGGCAGCCTGGCACACATGAGCGACTACATGCTGCAGTAACTGCGCAATGACCGTTGAGTTGCCCACATTCTAACCAGTGCTGATTACTGAATGCCACCCTGCTAGATCTCCGCTACAAGGACAACGTGCTGTCCTTAATTCTGTCACTGGAGCGTGATCGGAAGATGCGCGAGTACAAGCGCACACGCTATTAGACGCGCTGCTGATGGCATTCACACCTGACAGCGGAGGCTCAGTGGAAGCACAAGGCAAAGGCACAGAATGAGGAAGAAGAAGTCGCCAACGCAGCTGGGGCACAGCCAGCACCTCAGAAGGGAGGGTTAGCATGACCGAATTGTGGAAAAGCTTTGTCAGCACGCCACAACAACCAGCACCACCAACTGATATGGAACGTCTTAGCAGGAGGCAGCATTTAAGCAACATGGTGGAACAGTATGTGTGCACATGCCTACACGTACTGACTGATGGGTCTGCCCCATTCAACTACTGGGTCTCCAAATTTGGCACACGGCCTGAGCTTGCCCTTCCTTTACGCCTTGGAGGTGCTGGCCTGCCCTGCAGTAAGTACTGTCCGAACATGTGTTTAGCACGGCAGGGGGGGTAATCACAGACAAGCGCAGCGTTTATTAAAATGAACCAGGCATGGATCCCACAGGTCTTGTCCATACCTTGTGCTGAGTAGACAAGTATACCAGCCGCACCCAGCCACTGTTATACTCCACCGCACTTTCTCTTTGCATTCTCTTTTCTATTTCCCAATGTTTTGTTTTTTTCCCATACTTATAAAAAAAAAATGAAAAAATGCAAAAATAAATAAAAAAAAACAACAAAAACAGTGTTGGCTACCTCCTCATCCTCCACCCCCGCTTCCACCTACACCACAAAGTCCACCGCCTCCTCAACCTCCTACTCCACTTTCACCTCCGCCTCCTAGTTCAAGATTATTATTTTTTATTTTTTTCTATTCTGTTATTTTAAGTCATTTCCCTATCCACGTTTGTTTGCAGGGCAAGTGTCCTGCTCTTACCCCCATTTTGCTTCCTTTTGCAGCCCTCTAGCCCTTACTACGACTATTTTACAACCATTTTAGTGCACCAAAGTTCAGGTTCCTATTGACTTCAATGAGGTTCGGGTTCGAGTTCGGTTCAAGTTCGAGTCCTGACCCGAACTTTGACCTGAAGTTCGGCCGAACCCGGCGAACCCGAACATCCACGGGTCCGCTCATCCCTACAAAAGACGCCTATTTACATTAGAGTTAAAGGGCTTCATAGCATTAGAACAGGCTGACCTTAGACCTGTGCGCTGGTCAGCAGAATTGATCTGTCATGGTCCCATCCCAATATGTGGCCGTTTTTCAGTGGAAAAAAGTTTTAAGTTATGCAAATGAGTCTATAGGAGCAATGAGGGTGTTGCTGTCACCCCTAGAGGCTCTCCTCTGTCTTCAAATGCCCTGTGATTGACAGAGCCAGTTATTGTGAACATCTTCAAGCCTGGCCCTGACCTCATAAAGGCCCACATCTGCTCCATTATTAATTGATGCAGGCGCTATACAGAAGTGAACTGACAATGCCAAGCCTCTTCTCTGTCATTAAAGTTCAACATTTATTTATTTTTTGACTTCTGGAAATTTTTTAATTATTGGTTTACATATTATTATTGTGTATTGAGAAAATTTTTATTTTTTCTATTTTGAATTCCTCTTATTGATCGTAAATTATACAAAGCGCTCGAAATATAGCAATACCGTATCTACAGTCAGCCTTCAATCTACCCCTTCCCCTCCCTTGTCTGCATTGAATAATACACGTTGGGCCTGAGAATTTTTCCATCGGAGAGCAGACAGGGGTGTGTCTTGGTGACATTAACCTATAATGTAAAAAGCGATAGCAGTCTACAGTCTGTGATTGAAAATCATTATCACAAGGCCATTCTACCGCCTGCATGAAATTAAATGCAGTCTGAGCCCTGTGCACAGTACAAAGCTGTAAATAAATCACAAGACTTTCCTTGGTCTTGTGTGGTGATTGACAGTCCAAAAGAAAAGTCCTGTACACGTCTCTTTAATCACATCATTTTTATCATCAACAATTTCCTCCTAGGGTGAGCCAACAACTTTTTTTTTTAATTATAGCTATGTGTTTTGTCAGAGAAGGGTGATTGGAGAGCTTAACACTTCTGAAAATGAACCTGAACAAAGAATTATAAAATGTGAGGTACCCATGCGATGACTGTCATAGCCAAGCTTCAAAGGACCCTGTCGGAAAAGCGGAGCAGTGCAGATCATCATGGATAAGAGTGTTTGAAGCCCAGACTGTTCTCTGCTGCTTGTGAAGTGATCAAATGAGCAATTGGACTGACATTATATGCAGCTACCTGCAGGAGGAGAACAGGGAGGAGGATGGGAGTGAAAGTTGTGGAACTGACAGAAGATGGAGAGGTTCATAGTGGCTGTCCTCACTCCAAAGCACCCTAGGGCCATGAAGTGAATGGAGGACGCACCATCTATTTCCTCAGACACACCCTGGACTTTTTGGGGTCTTGCCTAGTGTTGAGGTGAGTGCCCTTGATGTTAGGTAGATGGGTGCAAGGCAGATATAAGGGCTGGTGAATGGATGGTGGAGTCAATGACCAGGCCCTTTTAGTTAAATAAAAAGTCTCTTTATCGAGGATGATAGGAGTTGCAGTACATGTAGCAGCAACGGGTTTTGGACTGGGGAATTTCACAGAGCAGACTTTTTCCCAATAGTTACATATGTACAGTCAGGTATGCAACTCTAACCTGATGAAGGGGACCTGCTGATCCCCGAAATGCATTGTTTTCCATTTTTATTTCCTTTTTTTTCTTAACAAAGAAAATAAAGGAGAAGATCATTCTTCCTATGCCCGTTGTTGATGGTTCCTTGCCAGGGCCGTCTTTAATATTGATTGGACCCTGGGCAAGAATTTACTTGGGCCCCCTGGATCCCGCCTTCCCACACCTTAAAAAAAAAAGCAAAAATCTTATACTCACCTGTTTCCTTTCACTGGCGCTCACTAGCTGCTGGTACGGCGAGGGATGGTGCAACGCAGACGCGCACACCTCACCGCGTCCTGGCACAGGCGGGCGTGATGACAGTGTGCCTCCCTGTGTCTATTGCACGGACTCCATGCTGGCGCTGCCTCCTCTTCCATCTTCTTCCTCTTGCCCCGCACAGAACATTCTGAAGCAGCTGCGTCAAGACATAGGAACACTGTGGGCATGGTGATACACACAGGGAGAGAGACACACACAGGGACGGACACACACACACACAGGGACGGACACACACACAGGGACGGACACACACAAACAAACACAGGGACGGACACACACACACACAGGGACGGACACACACAGGGACGGACACACACACACAGGGACGGACGGACACACACACACACACAGGGACGGACGGACAAACACACACAGGGACGGACACACACACAGGGACGGACACACACACACAGGGACGGACTCACACACACACACAAAGGGACAGACACACACAAAGGGACAGACACACACACAGGGACGGACACACACAAAGGGACAGACACACACACACACAGGGACAGACACACACACACACAGGGACAGACACACACACACAGGGACGGACACACACACACAGGGACGGACACACACACACACAGGGACGGACACACACACACAGGGACAGACACACACACAGGGACGGACACATACACAGGGATGGACAGTCACAAACAGGGAAGGACACACACACACAAAGGGACGGACACACACACACAAAGGGACGGACACACACACACACAAAGGGACGGACACACACACAGGGACGGACACACACACACACACAGGGACGGACACACACACAGGGACGGACACACACACACACAGGGACGGACACACACACACACAGGGACGGACACACACACTGGCACACTCAACATCGGCAGCAAGGAGTTTTGGGGGGGGTTGATGTAGTAGCAGGAAAGCACACACTGACCCCCTGTCCTATATGAGCCCCCCCCCCCCCCAAATACCTGTAAGTTCTGTTAGTTGCTTGGCTCAGGCTGTGTCTGTTGTGGCTGCTGGCTGGGGCTCGGGCTCGCTCCGCCTCCTTCTTCTCTCTGCCTGTGCGGCAGCTGCGTCACGCTCCAGCAGCCACTGGTCTGCTCTGTTAAAGAGACAGGCAGGCCAGGCAGCAGAGCGGAGCGCAGAGCGGCCGCGGGCCCCGCCCCTTCCTCACTCAGTCTATTTCTATAGACCGGACCGTGACTTTGTGATGTTACATGGCCGGCGGGCGGCGGCGGCAACAAAATATAGGGGGCCCAAGTAAAATCCAAGTAAAATGCTGCTTGGGCCACCCAGGAGCAACTGGGCCCGGGGCAGCTGCCCCTTTTGCCCTGCGGTAAAAACGGCCCTGTTCCTTGCACTGGAAAAGGTGAACAAATCTGAAGCTATGTGTACAGGCAGTAGCAATGATGGTTGTAATCCTTCCTGAACCTCTCTAGATACCTTTTGAAATCTTCTCAAATAACCGCAGGCATAAAAATCTGTTCTCACTAATACTTTCTGAAATTCCCAGACTGCAGGGTGCAGATTTTAGATCTGGATGGCCAGTCAGTCTCAAAGTGTGGTGGTATCGGAGGCAATTAACCTTTTCCACAAGCAGTATAGTCTTATTGCCATAAACATGCGATACCTTGCTGTCTTTGTCCTGCATGGCTTTGGTGGTTCTAAATCTTCTACAAATGTCAGTTCTCTTTCCCTTTTTATTCATATGAAAATAAGCAAGTTCAAGCACCAGGAGGTGAAGCTAAATCCTTTGAGCATTGCCTTGTAACACCCCCTGTGCTCTGCACACTACCCCTCCCCTTGATTGACAGGGCTAGACATCATCATGAGAGCAGAGCTGAGTCCTAGCATGCACATTTCATATACTCTATGTACTATAGCTTCACCACGCTGAGATCTGCTCAGAAAGCTAATATACATATTTACTGCTTTATTCACAAGCACAATATATGAGTAGAAAGAAACCAGCAATGATTATTAGATTTTAATGTAATAAGGATATAGAGTTTTATTATGGGTGAAATGTGGAATGAAAAAACCTTGAAGTCTTTCCCAAGAGTCAAACCTGGTATCTCTACATGCAATAGAATGGGGCTGGACAGAATTCCAGCAGTGACGGATCCGACAGGCTGTTCTGAGCCGGAACAGAACAGCCTGCCAGATCTGCTTAACGCAGATATGAAGCAGGCCTTAGCTTTCTGAGTATATCTCAGTGTAGTCAAGCTATAGTACATAGTGTATATGATATGTATGGTAAATGCTAGGACACAGCTCTGCCGTTAGTATGCTGATATCTAGCCCTGTCAGTCAAGGGGAGGGGGGAGTGTGCAGAATACAGGAGTGTCACAAAACAGTGCTCAAAGGATTCAGCCCCGCCTTCTGGTGCTCAAAATTCTCATTTGCATAAAACACAGATATCTCTGCAGCTATTTAGCATACAGACAAAAGAAAGGTATTGTTTTAATCAGCATGTCTGATTTAATAGGGTTGATCCTGGTGACAGAGTCTCTTTAAAGGGCTATTTTGAAAAGTTAGTTATAGGGGCTATCTAAGCATACTATCTCTAGGGGGGAATTTTCTGACTTCAAAAAGTCCCAAAATAGGGCCAACTCTTTAGGTCACTTGCGCAAACTATTTGCAACTTTTTATATTTTTACACCACTCACTAAAACTTTGAAAAATGGGTGGGAACATGAGTGTTTCACTCCAGATTTATCACTGCGACTTTTTAAAGTGTGCAAATTCACCCCGGTACAGTGTGATGTAGAAAAAATGGAGTAGCATTTCTATATAAATGTATTAGGTGGAAAGATGCAAGAAACGTAACTAACAATGTGTAACATTTGATACATTTGTTGCAAAGTGTGGCAACTTAAATTCTACAAAAACTGACTTCGAATATTACCCTCATGATAAATTCTGCCCCCCCCCCCCCCCCCAAGTATTCCATCATATTTAGATGAATGGTGTGCCCTTCTTAGATCTCACTAGGTCTATCACAAGTACAATAAAGTGATTTACTTCTCATTATGGATCAATGTAAACAAAATGTCCCTGTTCTACTATGTGGCTAAGGCTGGTCATACACATTAGATTAATGTTGGCCAAGCTTGCTAATTTTGGTGGAACTGGCTGACCACTGAATGTCTACTAGAGCCTCCCGACTCTCTTCCAGCCATAGCAGTTGAAGGAGAGAAGGATTGGCTAATTGGATGTCAACAAACCCAAACCTTTAGTTCTTGGAAATTAAAGCTGCTACCAGAGGTAAGTGGTTTTGTCCCCTCTTCCCATTCAGAACATATGAGGCTTCACCAAGCCCAGCAGGCATGTTCATGGGGGTTCAGGAAATATAGCCACCTTAAAGGACTATACTGGGATTTTAATACTGATGGCCTATCCTCATCCTCATCATTATCGTATCAATGGGAGTCTGACACTTTGCCCCCTGCTCAACTGTTACCAAGTGGCTCCAGCTCCAGAAGCTAGAGCTGGAACTGCATAGTTCTTTCCATTCTTTAGTGGATAGAGCTGGTAACTGCAGCGCTGCTCCCATTCACTTCAACTGGAGCACTGCTGCATTTTCCTGCTCCGTCCACTACACAATGGATGGAGCTGTAAAGTTTTGAGCCAACTCCAACCCACAGTGGTGTCACTAAACTCAGGTATCGAGGTCTGTCCAGTTCCCTAATATTCCCTCGTGATGATGTTATTAACACTATACCAAAAAAGAATGAGGATATGTTATGATAAAAAATCTAATTTTTATTCAATTCAGTAACATAATCAATACAAGTAGAGTCAAAAGGGACAGGACATGAAGACTGAGCCTCTGTTGGGGCTCAACAATGTGGAGAATCACACTAGAGGTAAGTTAAACCATGAACAGTAGATTGTGCAGCAATATTACAGGAACTGAAGACACAGGTGTGGTTGGGGGTGTAATTGCTGATCCCCAAAATATATGACCTAACATCCGATCTGTCTCAGCTTCCCACATGTGAACGCTGTTGGGTGATAGGACCGCGGTAGTGACCCAACATAACTGATGGCTAATGCAATAATGACTATTACCGCCCGTCCACCCCTACACAGAGTGTCACGTTACATACCCATGTTGCTGCTGTTCCCTGGTGAAACAAATCCCCAAGCGCCTCAACCTCGACACGTGTTTCGCCACGCAGGCTTCGTCAGGAGGTACTCGTGATGATGTTATTAACACTATAAACAGATTCATCTACATCCTGATTAAGACACAGTTTACAGCCAAAATGATTATAGACATCCTCCAGTGATCACAGATTAGCAAGGCTTCCTTTCACTGCCTAAGGTTAAGGGCTTAAAGAGATCTCATGAAGACAATGCCCGCTGGTGATCATACATTATTGCCTGGGGAAGATGCATCTGGCTTTACATTTCTCCTGCAGCACCCCTGTAATACATAAATGGGATAGGCCTGCAATAATTTAATCATAAAGGAGGTCTTGACCCTATATTCTAACAAAGCATATACTGTCCATATGTGCTATTCTTTGTCACACCCTTTAAGTTGTTTTAATTGTCGCCATTCTCAACACACCCTTTGCTGGCAGTATAGAAATGTATCTCACATAACATGATCCCCTATGTTCTTCAGATAGAAATATTGAGAATTTAGTATGCAAGGATATTGTATTTTGCTAAGCAGGAACAAATCCCTTTCCCTTTGGTTTGATTTATGTGCATCACTCATCAGAGCTAGGACCAGGTAAGTACAAATATATGAAAAGGTGCAGTAGTCCAGACCTGCAATTGTTTGATGTTTTATGTTATGTTATGTATTTCATGTATTGGGCCATGCATTCCAGCAGAGGAGGAGTGAATGGCAAATGTCTGGCAGAAACAGAGCTAACCACCCAGTTCCTCTCCTCTTGGTAGTCTGTTCCTCCCCTCTTGGTAGGAGAGGGCTGGTCCTGCTTCCTGCCATGAGCAGGGAGTTCCTGTGTAGTCGTAGATGGAAGAGGAAGCACACTGCAGAACCCCTTGCTCCAGAGATACCTGTTTAATTCAGCCTCAAGAAACCATTTGAGAGACAAGATAGCAGAGTGAACAGCAAAATACTGCGTTACAGACACTGCTGCAAGGTGAGGGGCTACGGCTCAGATACCCATCACCCAAAACTACCACTAGGCCAGAACAAGTTCAAGTCTGAACCTGACAGTGAACACCTATACCAACAAGTGCCTATTTGCAGCCATCCAACCTGCCTCCATACCTTCTTAACTGGTGCAAAAAACTGCATTTGAGTCTGCTGCTATTGTATGTACCACCGGTTATATTTTGCACTAAGTAAAGTTCACTTGTGGCCTCATTCTTCAAACTACATTTCGACTGCACTGACCCCAGGGAGCAACATCATGAGGTAGTACACTGTGACATAACATCTCATCAGGGCATCACCCACTCCCATCTTCTACACCGGCTCCTCAGGGGCTCCTTGCCCATGCCTACCAGTTGACTTGTTGATTATGCACCTATGATTCAATAGGTAGTGATCCATCACAATGACTACTACACAGTCACCTTGGAAATGCGGATTTGCCATTCTATGATACTTCTGTACTCTCTGCTGCTGTGTGAATGATGGAGGTTTATGTTAGACATTTACTGTCTGCAGTCATTCTTAACCACAGTCCTAGTGTATGTAATGCCCACCAAATGCAAAATTTTCAGCAAACCACAGGGTGGCTTGAATGCACATAATTCAATGTAAAACTAGAAGTTAGACGATCAATACAAAAACCTCTAGTCAGGAATGAGTCATTAATAAATTAACAGTAACAGAAGCTTGTGTAAGCTTTCTACATAGTGGAAGATCCTGGTGACTATAACTTAGGTTCCCCTTGTTCTTGATTCTGCTTTCTCCTCTCTCCTGCTGACAAGTTATAAATAGGAATGCCCTCCCAAATATAAAGTAACAGGGGTCACCAAGCTATTTGCTGACAGGTACTATCTTTCATGTCAGTCCATAGCTGAAAACCTAATTGAGTGAGACAGGAGTTAGAGAGGAAAACGTTTAGGGCCAAGTCCTTCGGGATAAGACATTGCTGAGAAAAGCAATAGGATGGCGAGAATGCTCGGCCTTCATTTCCTTCAGGTTAAGGTTCTTTTATTAACAGCTATATGTTGTAAGAGTTTCATTGATTAAATGGGTTGACTTTTCTGGCTCTGTGGCAGTAATGATGTTTCTACAGAAGCAGCTAAAGACATTTCTACAGCGGAACACCTGCCGACTTGAAAGGAGAAATGAGTTTGTGGAGGCCCTATTTCTCTATTTAATGTGGCTTAATGAAGAAGGGCATGAACAAGGTGCTCAAGTGATCTTCAACAAAGGACAGAAATGAGACAGAAAGGAAATGGTACCCAGCTTTCTGGAAAGGGACATTTGCTTCATGTGGCTTCTTCAAGAAATAAACTAAATGTCATGATGCAGTTGGCCTGTTCCCTTGGGGTCCTAAGTGGCATCTTATCCACCAGAGTAGTGGAGCTGCCAAAAATCTGGCTTGTTATATGACAGGGGTCTACAGCATTTTAAACCTAGTTAATCTAAGTGGCCTGAATAAATAACAAGCGTTAAATGAGTTTTCTGGTGTTGAAAATCTATTTTCAAATATTAAAGGGTATTTTGAATTAATGGAGGGGTCCTCTGTTTAGGAGCCTCTTCTATTAGTTAGACCATTAAGCCAAGACCAATAACAAAGGCAAGAGCACCTCTAACTCTGCTGGACCCAATTTTAATGGTGCTGTGTAATACTTCATTTCTCCAGTGGTGGCCATAGAGGGGAATTGCAAGATTATCCCACAAATGACAGCAGATTTATGGGGGTCCCATAGGGTTTTCATTTTGTAAATGGGGGAAGGCAGGGGGCGGGCGGCTGTGATGTCAGCCGTTTAACCCCTTCCATGCCGCGGTCCGTAGGGACCGCTGTATGGAAGGAGTTAACAAGGAGGGAGCTCCCATCGGGGGCTGCTGTGCCTTTTCAGCCCCCGATTCTTGACGGGATCACAGAGGGAAGGGTCCCCCCTTCCTCCCCATCACCCACTGCTCTGTTGTTGCAGCAAGTGAGGGTTACCATGGCAACCGGACGCCTTCACAGGCTTCCGGTTGTCCATGGTGCTGATCAGACTTCTTCTAAAGGCAGAAGTCTGATCAGACTTTGTAAAGTGAAAATACAGAACAGTACACTATATAGTGTACTGTACTGTATTAAACAGACATCAGACCCACTGGATCTTCAAGAACCAAGTGGGTCTGGGTCAAAAAAAGTGAAAAAAAAGTGGAAAAAAAAGGAAAAATAAAAAAACACATTTATCACTGGTTAAAAAAATAAAATAAAAAATGAACTACACATATTAGGTATCGCCGCATCTGTAATAACCTGCTCTATGAAAATATCACATGACCTAACCCCTCAGGTGAATTCCATAAAAATAAAAAAAACGGTGTAAAAAAAGGCATTTTATGTCACCTTACATCGCAAAAAGTGGAATAGCAAGCGATCAAAAAGTCATACGCACCCCAAAATAGTGCCAATCAAACCGTCATCTCATCCCTCAAAAATCATACCCTACCCAAGATAATCGCCCAAAAACAGAAAAAACTATGGCTCTCGGACTATGGGGACACTAAAACATGATTTTTTTTTGTTTCAGAAATGAAATAATTGTGTAAAACATACATAAATAAAAATAAGTAGACATATTAGGTATCGGCGCGTCCGTAATAACCTGCTCTATAAAAATACCACATGATCTAACCTGTCAGATGAATGTTGTAAATAACAAAAAATAAAAACTGTGCCAAAACAGCTATTTCTTGTTACCTTTCCTCACAAAAAGTGTAATATAGAGAAACCAAAAATCATATGTACCCTAAAATACTACCAACAAAACTGCCACCCTATCCTGTAGTTTCCAAAATGGGGTCACTTTTTTGGAGTTTCTACTCTAGGGGTGCATCAGGGGGGCTTCAAATGGGACATGGTGTCAAAAAACCAGTCCAGCAAAATCTGCCTTCCAAAAACCATATGTCATTCTTTTCCTTCTGCGCCCTGCCGTGTGCCCGTACAGCAGTTCACGACCACATATGGGGTGTTCCTGTAAACTACAGAATCAGGGCCATAAATATTGAGTTTTGTTTGACTGTTAACCCTTGCTTTGTTACTGGAAAAATTGATTAAAATTAAAAATTTGCCCAAAAATTTAAATTCTAAAATTTTATCTCCATTTACCATTAACTCTTGTGGAACACCTAAAGGGTTAACGACATTTGTAAAATCAGTTTTGAATACGTTGAGGGGTATAGTTTCTAGAATGGGGTCATTTTGGGTGGTTTCTATTATGTAAGCCTCACAAAGTGACTTAAGACCTGAACTGGTCCTTAAAAAGTGGGTTTTTGAAAATTTCTGAAAAATTTCAAGATTTGCTTCTAAACTTCTAAGCCTTGTAACATCCCCAAAAAATAAAATGGCATTCCAAATGGATCCAAACATGAAGTAGACATATGGGGAATGTAAAGTAATAACTATTTTTGGAGGTATTACTATGTATTATAGAAGTAGAGAAATCAAAATTTGGTATTTGTTTTATAAATAAAAATACATTTTTTTGACTCCATTTTGACTCCATTTTACCAGTGTCATGAAGTACAATAAGTGATGAAAAACAATCTCAGAATGGCCTGGATAAGTAAAAGCGTTTTAAAGTTATTCACACATAAAGTGACACTGGTCAGATTTTCAAAAAATTGGCTGGTCCTTAAGGTTAAAAATTAGCCCGGTCCTTAAGGGGTTAAGAGCGTTTATATGGCTTCTTAGAGAATCACTGCAGTATTCTGTCATGTCGTGGATCCCAAACAATTCAAAGAACGTCTTTGTTTTATTAATAACTAAATGGCTGAGGTTTTTTCCTTCAAAACTAGGTTTTACCCTCTAATCGTTTCATTTCCTTTTTCTTCGTAGGTTTGGTTTCTAAATTTTTTGTCATATTTTCCTTAACAGCCTGAGTAATACGTTTGTCCAAAAAAGCCAATCCTACGTTTGTTTCTGACAGATATGAAAGGTGTCTCTTAGCAACTGTGAGAGCCCCTTTTTTTTACATCTGCATCTGGCTAAGTGCTGAGAAGCTGTAGCATATCCAAATCATTCTTTGGAGCCCATCGACTTACAATTGCCTCGTGCAAAAAGCGAACATAAATGAGGCTGACAAAATGTGCAACCCGTTTCATTCCTTTCAATTCTCGTTGAGGAATATTCAACTGTTTAGTGAAGAGGGCAATTTTAAGTGCAGATATTGCCTTTGCCATCCACCTTGCTTGATGCAGAGCCCCTGGGATCCTGAAACTGAAGTCGTTTTTAGACCAACCTCCTACAAGACTAGTAATAAAATTGATCAATGTGTGCAACCCCTAAAAATTATTCAATCTTCTTGAAATTTGGCAAATATATCTTTTACATCACTGAGACTCTGGGTGTAAGCAAAGTCATATGAAAACCACATCTTTGGAAAAATGAAGCAGCCTAGGGTCCCAGCAACCAGAATGCTTTCTTTGGAATTGCAGTTCAAGTGTCAGTGTGGTACACACTGGCCACAAGCTTTTTTCCAGTATAGTAGGTGAACTCACTCCGTAACCCTTAAGTTGTCTGTTGCTAAGTAAAACAGTATGTATAAAAAAAGGGAGGCCCAGGATCTAGATATTTTTCACATTTTTAAATACTACTATGAAACCACTTGGGCATTAAACGGGTTCTCCACTTTGGAGAATCCCTACTTGTTAGAGTGGTCAGTTGTTAGAGGGCTCAAGTGTCCCCCTCCTGGGAATCCCAACAATCAGCAGTATATTGTGTGTATACCTGACAGTAACTGTTCTACTTCTCTGCAGTGCTACCACAGGTGAAATTAAGCATTACACAGTGACCATTCAAACTAATGGGCTGCCTGTATAATGCCGGACAGGAGAGGTCCTCCAGACGGAAAGATGTTCTTTGTACCTATTTTCTACTCTGGCCAAGAGATGGGAATCCTGAGTATAGGATCTGCCTGCATTATAGGGTATATGGAATAGTTTTTCTTAACCTGGTGAAACCCCTCTTAAATTCAATATGATTATTGGAGACACCATACTGCACCTGTACCTTGGCTATACTCTGGCCATTACATGTCTCTCTCTCTCAATCTATGGACAATTGAATCCATTCCCTTTGCCTGGGTTGCTTATATTGTACCAATTGTGTAAGAAGCTAACATGTCTAAGCAATTCTCTTATAAAATGCTTTAGGGTAGATATTTTGTCATAGCCCCCTTATTAAGAAAGTTTAAAAGGGCTATCGTGGAAAAGATAATGATTACCTATTATCTGGTGAGCGCTGCGGCCTCCTGACAGCTTACCACTCACAGCACTGTACATTGTCTACTGGAATGGGGCTGAGCTGCAACTAGGCCATGTGACCAATGTACGGTGATGTCACTGGCCTAGAAAGATGCTGCGGCACTTACGGAGCGCCCAGTTTATTCTAACTGCTGATTAGTGGGGGTCCCGGGTGTTGGAACCCCACAGATCTGATATTGACGACCTTTCTTGATGATATGTCATCAATATCTTCTCCTGGATAACCCCTTTCATTTCTGGTTGGTGTAATCTTACAAAAATTTTGGACATCACTATGAATGATCCTACTGATTTTGTAGGATTTCCGTCCTCTGTGTGATTGCAGGACATCATAAAAAACCTTTAATCCTTCACTTTCCAATCTGCCTCTAATCTCACTAATTAAGAAAGGCTGAGATGTTGCTTCAGTGCTGTTGATTTAGGTATCTCTAGACTCAATTTTAATTAAAGTCAATCTCTCAAACCTTGCCGTGTACTACCGAATGTTAAACAATATTTACAGTGGCTACACAAACCATTTATTGACATGGCATATTGTGGTATTTCAGAAGATTTCTGCTCTAGGAGAGGTAGGTGCCTTAGAGACCACACGGAGATCCTTTTGAAGGTCATTTTACATTGACACAGTTGTAGAAGCTTGACAAATTTAAGATTCGACAAATGAGCAATAGATGCCTTTTTTGCTGGCAGCATGCAAGGCTTTGTCTTTCAGTGTACTGAAACAGAAGAATCTTGAAGGCCAGAATATGGCAGAATTGTTTTACCTGCTGATTTTAGATCATAAACCACATAACGCAGTGAAGAAGTGAAGTTCATCCCTGAACAGGTACAATGAGCAGGATGCACATGATGGCCACGTGTCGAGACAACCGGAAACCAGTGACGCTGCCACTGGGAGGAAGGCAACAAACAATGACATTTCTCATTATTGTCTATTTCACAGGGCACAGAATATGGATTTTAAGATGTCCCTCAAACTAACAGAGCCTTTTTATATAAAAGCTGCAGCTGGTCAGTATACAGATTCACAACCCTAATTTTTAGCGTGTCACCTCAATATGCCAAACACTGAGCAAACATGTCTTGTAGTAACATAGTTCAGTAGATATAAGACACCTGTCCATTAAAGGGCTCTTCCCATTTGGACATTTATGACATGGCGATAAGATATGCCATAAATGTTCGATAGATGCAGGTCCCGCTTCTATCTCAAGAACGGGGTCCCAAAGTGCATGCGCAGACACACCTCCATCCAGCTCCAGGACATCCCTTTTATAAAGCTGCATATTCCAGATGAGGCCGCACCAATTCTTAAATAGTAGCAATGTTAAATCCTTTTCCCAAGAGTCCATGTCTCTTTTGATACACGACAATGTCCTGCTGGCCTTAGCTGCATCTGATTGACATTGCATGCTGTTATATAGTCTGTGATCTACAAGTACACCCAGATTCTTCTCTACAATGCAGCAAACCCAGGAGGGGAGAGAGGAAGAGGAGTTTTTGTGATAGTGGCAATGATGGTGGTAGTAGTCCTCATGGTTGCCGTACTCACGCTATCTCGGTCATACAATGGAGGGAGGTGTGCACCCTTTCTTGCCCTTGGGGTACACAGTGGTTTGTGGTCTCCTTCTTGATGGTAGGTGGGGTGCCCTTGGTGACAGTGGGTTTTGGGGTACAAGACAGGGGTCCTGTGGGGTACATGGCAATGCAATACTGTGGCATTGCAGGTGCTGATGCAGTACAATGATGAGGCCTAGGTGAAAACAAGTCAACTGTACTTTACTGATGCACCTCTGCAGGTGATCACACGGGCTGTTGCAAAATTAGGCACAGCCTTTAAAGGGGTATTCCGGTAGGTAAAAGTTATCCTCTATGCACAGAATAGGGAATAACTATCAGATCAGTTGGAATCCTACCGATGGGACCCCCACCAATCATGGTGGCCCGTGCCCCCTGAAGACCCCCTGCTGCTCTCCTGAAACAACCGGAGTGGCCGCTCCATTCATTTCTATGGGAGTTCTAGGGATAGCCAAGTAGAGCGCTTGGCTATCTCCAGAACTCCCATAGAAATTAATGGAGCAGCCGTCGGCACGTGCGACTGGCCGCTCTGGTCATTTCAGGGGAGCAGCTGGGCCCTACAGGGGGTACGGGGCCCCCGTTCTTGTGACTGGTGGGGGTCCCACCAGTTGAACCTCCACCGATCCGATAGTTATCCCCTATCCTGTGGATAGAGGATAACTTTTACCTACTGGAATACCCCCTTATTGGTTGCATAGACTGTGTTTCCAGTCACAACACATAGGCACCTGCCGATTTATTTCACTTCATTAGGAGGAACTGACTGATCTTGTCTTTTGCAGATCCATTGGAAGATTGCCTCCTGAACCTCTACGCAGCCGAATCTGTTGCACAGGCAGTATGTCTTGCCCCTTTACTCAGTTTTTTCAGCCCATCACTTGTGGCCAGCAGGCGGGCCTCTGATCTCTTGGGCCCCAAACATTTTCTTGGTTTGCCTGGTGGTAAAGTCCTGCCTACCCTGACCATGTGTCTGGTTACTTGTTCTATAATAATTCCACCATTTTGATCTTGACTTATGCACAACTACATCTCCGTCTCTCGGCCTGATGCTATGCTAGAAATTTCCAGCCAGATATCATGTCTGATGATGCCAAAATGGCTATTCTTTGTTAGGGACATGACAATTGTTTGATAATACCTAGGTATCCCCTCTACAAATGTCTGTATTTCTATGAGGGTGTTATATGTGAAGAACAGATAAATCCACTTCCTGGTCCGGCAGCTCTAGTCTATACCATACTCATTGGCACACCTGCAGCCTCCGAGAGAATGCATAGTGCAGCATGCAAAACCATGCTGCTGAATATTTTGTTGTGCATTGCCCACCATCTATCTCAGAGTGCCCAGCCCCTCTATACACATTTGCGTTCCAGGGTAGGTGCAATGACATTGCATACAGGGGTCCCATACAATTAAAGTACATGGAGGGCTACTTTCCCAGAGAATGCAGCCCTCCATCCCGGTTTCGGGAGATTTGAGTTGGCAAATATGCTTATTAGTAACCTAGTCTGTCCATTGGCCTCCAACTCAAGCTTAACCCCATTTGACGCCACATTAAAGTGGAAAATAGTAAAACTACAAAAAGAGCTTTAGTACACCATAGTATAACATCCATACCTTTATTGGTATATCACAATAAGCAAAACATTACAAAGTCTTATTAAAAAGTGTATACCAAAACATATAAAAGGAGACACAGACAGCCATGAAAGGGGTTCTTCCATGAAAAATAGTCTCAAGTTTTCCACCGGTACCTGGATCTGTATACTTTTGAGATTGCATATACTTAAAAATTTTGTATATCCACTGAGTTATTCAATAAAATGTATCTGTATAGCGCCACCTGCCTGGTGGTTGCACATGCTCAGTTCCATCCTTCAACTGCCTCTTTTCCTATCAGTTACAGGGAGAGAGTTGAAGCAGAAAGGACACTCCTGCTGAGAAAGGACACACCCAGCCTGAAGAAAATTTTGCAGAGCATTTGGAGCAATTAATGGGGAGAACTATGGATCCATGTGAGGTACAGAGCTAGTTCTAGCTTTGCAAAAGATTGTCATGTACAATATCATTTTATTACATATTACATTTATTATTATTATTGTTGTTATTGTTTTTATTATTATTATTATTATTATTATTATTGTTGAGCGGATCCGAATTTCAGGGTAAATTCAATTTGCTGCAAAGCCAAATTTCCTCATGCTTCATAGTAGCGAATCGATTTTACCTTAAATAGTGTAAAAAACAAAAAAAAATCATACCTCATCTATTTGCTTGCAACAGGAATGCCACCACCATCTTCCTTGAAGATCTCACACAAAATCACATGCACGGTGATGTGTGATATCACCACGCTGGCCGATACAAGGATGTCATCACAGGCTGAGCGAAATTTTGCACCAGATCTTCAATCAAAATGGCGGCGGCCGGCACTTCGCAATCAAATGGATGAGAGAAGTATGATTTATTTTTTATTTTTTAAAATTTTACACTCTGTTATTATTGCCAGAGCATCTGAGGGCTACTATGATGGGGAGCGGAGCAATCGCCTCTCCCTATCATTGCACCCACTACTTACAGAGAAATGGGCTATGGGACGAAGCGAATGTTTTATTTTATTTGGTGAAGCAGCCTAATCGAATGTTCCAATTATTATTTTTTGATTACTACATCAATCGTTCATTTTACATGATTACTTTAGTCATGTAAAGTACATACACAGCTAAGGTAAAAATAAATAAATATAGATATATATATATATATATATGACACCATGATTAAAGATGAAAGAATCAAAGCTGATGAAAAATTCGATTCGCAACAAATGCAAATTTCCTTGCGCTTCTTGATAACGAATCGCAATTTTCCTAAAATGGCGGCTACACGTTTGAGGACTGAGGACATGGAGCAAGGAACTCGGGGAAGGCGGGATCACCCAGATTGACATGCCTGCATGCAGCCAATCAGCAGCCAGCCTGCCCTGTGATGTCACAGCCCTTTAAATACGGCATCCATTTTAGATTCTGCCATTTTCCAGCGTTCAGAGTGCAGGGACAGACGTGTGAAAGTGCTAGGGACAGCAATTGGAAAAACCTCTATGTTTTAAAAAAAAACTAAAAGAAAGGATTTATAAGTGCAGGGAAAGGATAGGGAGGAATCATTTCACAGCATCTTAGAGCAAGGAGAGACATCAGAAGGCGCTAGGGACATTGATAGGAAAGCGATTTAAAAGTTCAGGGAATGATTATTTGGGGATCCAAATAGTCATTAGACAGCTCTGTCATTCCAGCTTTTTGTTATTGGGCTGCAAGTGTTACGCTGAAAAGCCTTTAGTGGCTTATATCTTAGTATCCTATTCAATAATCAGTACGACAAGAAAAATATATACGCACTGCACTGTTGCAGTTATTTCTGGTGAAAACGTATAGGGGCGTATTACAGTAAAAAAAAATATATATATATATATATATATACGCACTGCACTGTTGTAGTTATTTCTGGTGAAAGGGGCGTAGTTCAGTACAACAAGAAAAATATATTCTCAGTTCACTTATAGGGGCATATTACAGTAAAAAAAGAAAAATATATACACACTGCACTGTTGCAGTTATTTCTGGTCAACGCGTATAGGGGCTGTAAGAAGGTGCCTGGAATCATCGTGAATGGAAGGTATGTGTTCCTGGCCTTGGTGAAGTAAGAGCTGGTATTTTATGTGTCAGCAGGAACTATTTGTAACTGACACCTTGAGATTTAGCATGGCTGTCATAGCTGATCCGGGATGTCTCTTACTGGGAGTAGTCAAAGTGCTGGGTGGGTGCCTACTCCCCATGTTCCAGGAGGATTTTGCCAGGCATAAAAACCAGCCAGCACTGCCAGGTGTGGTGGATTTACCTCCCTCTGACAGTGGAGCTCAGGAGTCTGTGTGCTGTGAGGGCTATGCTGGGATTTGAGGTTTGAGCCAGGCTGGAGGCCTCAGGCCCCTCTAAAGGCGAACAGGCCACCTATGGACTTGATGAGGCTGAACTGCTAACAGGGAAACACCCAGGAGAAAAGGTGACTTTTATTGTTTATGGACTTTCGTTGTGTGTGAACAAACACCAAGCCACCGGCGTTTTTTGATACACCTTATCTGCATTTTGTTATACACCAATGTGTGAATAAACACCGCTGTTTGATTCAAGAACTGTGTACCAACGGGAGGCTAATAAGCAGCAGCAAGAGACCAACCAGTTGCTGCTACAACACGTGATGACTTTGCAGACAGCAGGATCAATCTCATGCGGCCACGATGCCCGGAAAGTAGTCCGTGCAGCGATCCTTAAGATGACACCCGCAGACGACATCGAAACCTACCTGGCGATGTACGAGAAAGTTGCCACCAGGGAAAAGCTGCCCCGAGACCAGTAGGCTGGGGTCATCGCTTCTTTCCTGGCATCAGAGTCCCAGCGGGTCTATTTCGACTTGCCGGACGATCAAGCAGCCGACTAGCCAAAGGTAAATGGGGGTGAATGTGTTGGTCCGGGTTGGTAAGTATTATGACTTACTCCACCTTTTGCAAAAGTGGCTACAGCTGTGCTGAGTCCCACGGCTATGCTGGATAGACTACTGTCTGACATATTCTGGAGGGAGCTGCCACCCCCTCTCCAGCACTGGATCGGCCAGGTATCTCCTGGAAATGCCCTGGAAATGATGGACCTGGTGGAACGCTATGAGGCCACCAAGAATCTCAAGGGGGGTTATTTTGGGAGGAGGGCAGGCAAACTCCAGAACTCCCCACCCCAGTCCCACCGTATGAGCCAATGAAACCCCCCCGGGAGGTTCCCCCTATGGGCAGGACCCAGTTAATCTGCTGGCGGCATCAGGAACTTGGCCACACCAGGGCTGAGTGTCCTCATCGGGTTGAGCCCTTGGACACTAATTGTGGTTACCGACAATCGCTATATGCTAGAAAACGGTGTGCCACAGGTACCCCGGAGGCTCTAGACCACTTGTGCCAGGTGGAAATGGGAGACACTCAAGCAGAGGCGCTGCTGGACTCAGGGAGCTTGGTGACCCTGGTAAGGGCTACCCTGGTGCGGTCCTCTGAGTATACTGGCCGGAAAGTTGGAGTGATGTGCCTTCATGGAGACTTGAAAGACTACCACACCGCGCTGGTGTCTCTAGCCACGGTGGCCGGCAGGTGGACCCACGAAGTGGCAGTCGCCACAAATCTCCACTATGAACTCATAATAGGGAGAGACTTTCCAGGTTTCCCTGCCCTATGGCCGAGTTGTGAGAGTTAAGGATACCCCTGAGACAGGAATAAGCCCAGGAGATTGGCCTTGTTCAGGGGGACGGCCAGAACCCTGGGAACCTGAGGCCAAAGGGCCAGCAGTAGGGGTGAGCGCCACTTCGGTGGAAGAGGGGGAGACAACCCCACATAGGATAATGGTGGGAGACGTGGAGGAGTTGCCACCGGGTCCTGGGTTGAAACCCAACCCTATCCGGGGACTAGGAGAATGTGGTAATACTTAATGGTGTACCCCAACAACCTGGGGCAGAGTCGATGTTTCCCTGTTTTATGGTCCACCAGAATATGCTATATCGGGTAAACCAGCTGCGGGGTGAACCTGTTGAACAGTTGGTGGTGCCTGGGGCCTATCGAAAACTCGTGTTAGAGTTAGCCCACCAACATGTTCTCGGGGGTCATCTGGGACTGCAAAATACACAGGATCAGATACTACAACGGTTTTACTGGCCCAGTATCTTTAGAGAGGTGAATGACTTTTGTAAGTCTTGCCCAACCTGCCAAGCCACTAGCCCCCAGCACCTGTTCCGCAGTCCCTTAGTGCCCCTCCCGATTATCGAGGTACCATTTGAGAGAATCGCTATGGATCTCGTAGGCCCAGTACCAAAGCCCGCTAGGGGGTACCAACACATCTTGGTCGTCCTAGACTACGCCACTCGGTACCTGGAGGCAGTTCCACTGCGACATACATCGGCCAAACTCATAGCTAAGGATGGAAAGGGCTGTGACCTCCTTCTGCCCTATCTTATGTTTGCAGTGCGAGAAGTGCCCCAGGCCTCTACTGGGTTCTCGCCCTTCGAACTACTATATGGTAGACATCCACGGGGTCTGTTGGACATAGCCAAAGAGGCGTGGGAGCAACAACCCACACTATATAAAAGTGTTGTTGAATACGTCACCCAGATGCAGGAATGTATGGAAATCGAGTTGCCACTGGTAAAGGAACATATGGAGGCAGCTCAGCGAGCTCAAAGTCGGGTGTATAATCGGCAGGCTCGGGTCCGGATCTTTATCCCGGGAGATCAGGTTTTGGTTCTGGTACTGACAGTGGACAGTAAGTTACTGGCTAGGTGGCAGGGACCCTATGAGGTACTCGAAAAGGTTAGAGAAGTAAACTACAAGGTACACCAGCCAGGGCAGCGGAAGCCGGAGCAGGTGTACCATGTGAATTTACTCAAACCGTGGAAGGATAGGGAGACCAGTACTGATGATAGCCCGCGGCCAAGTTTTCTAGAGAGAGAGGTTCCGGCCCCTAAGTCCGATGTAAGGGAAGCGGTTGCCACAGAAAAGATTGCTGACAGCTTCTCCTCTAAACAGCCTCAGGAGGCTAGGGAGTTCGTCAGCAGGAACACGGATGCACTTCCATAATCCAGCATGACATTGTCACTGAGCCTCAGGCCAAAATCCGGTTGAAACCATACCGGGTACCCGAGGCTCGGCGACAGGCCATCTCTGAGGAAGTACAACTAATGCTGCAACTAGACGTCATCAAGGAGTCTAAAAGTGAGTGAGCCAGCCCTATAATACTGATACCCAAACCGGACGGGACGTTGCGGTTTTGTAACGATTTTAGAAAATTAAACGAGGTATCTAAGTTCGACGCATATCCCATGCCCGGGGTAGACAAGCTGATTGAGAGGTTAGGACAAGCCTGGTATTTTTCTGTTTTGGACCTCACTAAAGGGTACTGGCAGGTACCCTTAACGGAGGCTGCCAAAGAGAAAACGGCCTTCATCACACCGGAGGGGCTGTACCAATATAAGGTGTTACACTTTGGTCTGCATGACACCCCTGCCACATTCCAAGGGCTAATGGACATTGTGCTGCGACCACATCGTCGGTGCGCTTCGGTATACCTGGACAATATTGTCATCCATAGTAGTGACTGGGAAAGTCACCTGCCCAAAGTGCAGGCTGTAGTAGACTCCCTTCCAAAAGCTGGACTAACCCAAAAAATGCGCAATAGGGTTAGAGGAGACAAAATACCTGGGGTATGTCATTGGGCGCGGAGTGATCAAACACCAAGTAAACAAAATAGAGGCGATAAGAAATTGGCCCCGACCGGTCACTACTAAACAAGTAAAGTCGTTCATAGGAATAATAGGCTATTACATGAGATTTGTTCCCCACTTTGCCACTATAAAAGGAGCCCTTGAAAGAGCTCTTGAAGGGACGAAAATCAGTGATGGTTCGCTGGGATGAGCGGGCGGAAGAGGCTTTTTCCACTTTGAAGTCGGCCCTGTGCGGGTCACTGGTTTTGGTAACGCCTGACTTCAATAAGGAGTTCGTGGTACAGACAGATGCCTCCAAAGTAGGCTTTGGTGCTGTACTCTCTCAGGAAGTCAACAAGGAGGAGCATCCCGTTGTCTTTTTAAGCCGCAAGCTCACCCCAGCCAAAACCAGGTATAGTATAGTAGAGAGAGTGCCTGGCTATAAAGTGGGCACTCAAGACTCTCCGCTACTATTTGTTGGGGAGAAAGTTCCGCCTGGTGACTGACTACTCCCCTCTCAAGTGGAAGAGCCAGGCCAAAGAGAGAAATGCCTGAGTCACCAGGTGGTTCCTGTCCTTACAGAACTTTAAGTTCTCCGTGGAACACAGGGCAGGCCGGTTGCAGGGAAACGCGGATGCCCTGTCCCGAGTATACTGTATGGTAGGTGTTCATCCCCTCAGGGTTGAACAAAAGGGGGGGTATATAAGAAGGTATCTGGAATCATCGTGGATAGAAGGTGTGTCACCGAGGTTCCTGGCCTCGGTGAAGTAAGAGCCGGTATTTTATGTGTCAGCAGGAGCTATTGCTAACTGACACCTTGATATTTAGCATGGCTGTCATAGCTGATCTGGGATGGCTCTTACTGGGAGTAGTCAAAGTGCTGGGTGGGTGACTACTCCCCATGTTCCAGGCTGGATTTTGCCAGGCATACAAACCAGCCAGCACTGCCAGGTGTGGTGGATTTACCTCCCTCTGACTCTAAAGAGTCTGTGTGTTGTGAACTTAGGGCTGTGTTTCTGTTTAAATCGTATACAGACGTATTACAGTAAAAAAAGAAAAATATATACACACTGCACTGTTGCAGTTATTTCTGGTTAAAGCGTATAGGGGCGTATTTCAGAACTACAAGAAAAATATATACGCACTTCAATCTTTGATTGTTTTCTAGTCAAAGCGTATAGTGGCCTATTTCAGTCCAACAAGAAAAATTCATATGCACTGCACTGTTGCAGTTATTTTTGTATTAAAGCATATAAGGGCGTATTACAGTAAAAAAAGAAAAATACATACGCACTGCACTGTTGCGGTTATTTCTGTTTAAAGCGTATAGGGGCATATTACAGTAAAAAAATAAAAATATATACGCACTGCACTGTTGCAGTTATTTCTGGTGAAAGCGTATAGGGGCGTATTTCAGTTCCACAAGAAAAATATATACGCATTTCACTTCTGCAGTTATTTCTGTTGAAAGTGTATAGGGGCATACTTCATTAAAAAAAGAGAAAAAAAGACGCACTGCACTGTTGCAGATATTTCTGGTGAAAGCGTATAGGGGCGTATTACAGTAAAAAAAGGAAAATATATACGTACTGCACTCTTGCAGTTATTTCTGGTGAAAGCATATAGGGTCGTAGTTTAGAACTACAAGAAAAATATATATGCTCTTCACTCTTTGATTGTTTTCTAGTCAAAGCGTATAGTTGCCTATTTCAGTCCAACAAAAAATATATATACGTACACACTGCACTATTGCAGTTATTTCTGTTTAAAGCATATAGGGGTGTATTACAGTAAAAAAAAGAAAAATATACGCACTGCACTGTTGCAGTTATTTCTAGTGAAAGCGTATAGGGGCGTATTTCAGTCCAACAAGAAAAATATATATGCATTTCACTTCTGCAGTTATTTCTATTGAAAGCTTATAGGGGCGTACTAAATTATAAAAAGAAGAATATATACACACTGCACTGTTGCAGTTATTTCTGGTCAAAGCGTATGGGGGCGTATTGCAGTAAAAAAAGAAAACTATATACACACTGCACTGTTGCAGTTATTTCCGGTGAAAGCGTATAGGGGCGCACTTCAATCTTTGATTGTTTTCCAGTCAAAGCGTATAGTGGCCTATTTCAGTCCAACAAGAAAAATATATATGCACTGCACTATTGCAGTTATTTCTGTTTAAAGCGTATAGGGATGTATTACAGTAAAAAAAAAAAAAATATATATATATATATATACGCACTGCACTGTTGCAATTATTTCTGGTGAAAGTGTATGGGGGCGTATTACAGTAAAAAAAGAAAACTATATACGCACTGCACTGTTGCAGTTATTTCCGGTGAAAGCGTATAGGGGCGTAGTTCAGTACAACTAGAAAAATATATACGGATTTTACTTCTGCAGTTATTTCTGGTGAAAGCGAATAGGGACGTATTTCAGTACTTCCTGAAATATATATACGCACTTCACTCTAAGTTTTTTCTGGTTAAAGCATATAGGGGCGTATTTCAGTACTACTACAAAAATATATTCTCAGTGCATTTCTGCAGTTAATTGTGGTGAAAGCGTTTAGTGGACTATATTAGTACAAAAAGAAAAATATATTTGTCGCTTTTAAGGGTGTTTTAATTTCCATTTAATTTGTGTAGTTCAGCTACAAGTATGTCAGGCAGAGAAGTGCCAGGCCATCCACAGAGCAGTGGCAGAGGCCTGAATGTTTCGGGCGCAGGCAGAGGTCACAGCAGAGTAAGGGGGCAAGGCAGCAGGAGTCATAGCGAGAGGCCTGAGCTCCCGGTGTCATCTAGCGGTCGTGTCTTGACCAGCAACCCAGGTGTTCTTGATTGGTTAACTCGGTCATCCACATCATCCCAAGTGACATCAGACACCTCCAGCCAACAGTCGGTGGGTTCATCAGACACAACCCTTAGTTGGCATGGCCCGGGAGCAGGCCCTGTGCTCTCACCTGTCCTCAACCTGCCTCTGTCCTTTGCTGTTCCCTCAGCCACAGAAGTATTGTATGCTGTGGGCTCAGCTCCACTATACAGTGAGGATGAACTGCTAGAGGACAGTCAACAGCTACTGCCCAGCCAAGATCTGGAGGAGACATCCGCCGCTTCCTCCGCTAGGTGGGCAAGTAGTGATGAGGAGAGTGGCTCAGGAGCTTGTGTTGCAAGCGGTCAGGCTCCTGACCCAGAGACCGATGAGGAGGACATCAGTGACGTACAGACACTATTTGATGATAATGAAACCGATCGCACTTGGGAGCCGGGTGCATAAGGGGCTTCATCATCATCAGGAGAAGAGGGTGGATGCTTTCATGTGAGGCAGCGGCTGAGCCAGCTGCGTGGTAGTATGTCTGGGAGTCAGTTGCAGGTCGGGAGCCAAACGTGCCCAGGGTAGACCACCTGCTTCACAGCAGCCTTGCTGCCCGGGAAGTAGTGGTGCAGTGGTTCATGGAGGCAGCGGCGGTAGCAGTCAGTCAGTGCGGACTGTTGGGGGGAAAATAACCTACTCAGCGGTTTGGCAGTTTTTTATTAAGATGCCAGAGGAGGTTAACGTGGCCACATCTAGAATATGTGGGCAGAAGGTGAAGCGTGGCCAGGATGCCAATGTTGGCACTGCAGCCCTGCGTCAACATATGCAGCGTAACCATGCAGTGGTCTGGGAGAACCGTGGCTCCGATGTGGTGGTCCAGCCTGCCGCAGCTACCGCTGCATCACCCAGTGGCACGAATCCGGTTTCAGCCAGTCAAGACTCCACCACCTCAGCCGAAGGGAGCTGTCTGTCATTCCCATCCTTTGCTGGTCCAGATGCACCTGCTCCTACTCCTAGTCAGTCATTCCATCAGCAATCGATCACCAAAGCGATTGCCAAGAGACAGCAGTATGCCTGCACGCATCCAACGGCGCAGAAGCTGAACATGCTCCTGACCAAGTTGCTGGTGCTGCAGTCCCTCCCTTTCCAAGTGGTGGACTGTGCACCTTTTTAGAGAACTGATGGCTTGTGCCGAGCCGAGGTGGAGAGTCCCAAGCCCTCATTTCTTTGCGAAAAAGGCAGTACCAGCCCTGCACAAATATGTTGAACAGAAGGTGGGACAGTCCTTGAGCTTGTCTGTGTCTGCCAAAGTGCACAGCAGTGCAGTTGTGTGGAGCTGTAACTATGGTCAGGGACAGTACATGTCCTTTACGGCCCACTGGGTGAATGTGGTTCCTGCACAGCCACACCAGCAACTTGACCAGGTCATGCCGCTTCCGCCTCTACGTTGTCACGCCGTTGGTCCTGCGACAATGTCCGCCTCTGCCTCCTCATCCTCCACCATGTCCTCAGCCTCCACTGCAGGGACAAGTCACAGTACCCTGCAGCATACCACATGTGCAGGGGTCGGCGGTGTCACGCTGTTCTGCACCTGGTTTGCCTTGCCGAACAGAGTCACACAGAGGAGGAACTGTTCCGTATGATGCATCAAGAAATCGAATCCTGACTTTCTCTGCGTCAACTGAAAATCAGAACCATGCTGACCGACAACGGGAAGAACATGGTGTCGGCACTGCGTCAAGAAAGGCTGAGCCATGCGCCCTGTATGGCACACGTGTTCAACCCGCCTGATGCCACACATCTGATGCCAAGTGCACCTTATTTCACCCACCTTCATCAGCTTTGCATGCACTTCAGACACTCGTACACCGCAAAGCACAACCTCCTTGAGCTGCAGAGGCAGAACGGCATCCCCCAACACAGGCTGATATGCAACATTTTCACCCATTTCCTCCATATGTTGGACCGACTATACGAACAAAGAAAGGCCATCAACGATTTCTTGATGATGCAAGCGGATAGGAGTACTCCACTGTGCAACTTCGATGTCAGCCAGTGGCAGCTCTTGTGTGACACCTGCCATTTGCTCAGGCCCTTTGAGCAGGCCACTTTATTTGTCAGTTGCCAGGACTACGGAATGAACGACGTCATTCCACTGCTTCATGTCCTGGAACAGATGCTGGTAACTATGGCTGGTCAGGGGACAGGAGACGTGGCGTCTCTATCTCACGGCCACATGAGCCCTGTGGGGGCTGAACTGGAAGAGGAGGAGGGGGGGGACATTGGAGCACAGGCAATGTGTAGCCAAATGGGTGGTTTTTCTACTCAGCTGACAGGAGAGGAGGAGCAGGAGCAGCCAGAGGAGCTACAGGGTGATGAGGAAGACGAAACAGAGGACCCGGACACACCGTAACAGTATGCAGTGGAGATGGAGGCAGGGAGTCTCTCCGAGTCACTTGCACAAATGGCAGGATGCATGCTCACTTGCGTAGTGACAGCCGAATTGTCACCATTCGTCAGAGGGATGACTTCTGGCTCTCCACCTTGTTTGACCCGCGCTACCGGTCCAGAATGGGGGCCTTTTTTACACCTACCGAGAGGGAGGACAAACTGAAGTACTACAGAGACATCCTATGTAGTCAGTTGGCCGCTGTCTATCTGCGCCATCGTGCATCCTCTCGCAGGTCTAACGGGGGGGGGGGGGGCCCTCTGCGCTCACGTTCCACTGCCATGGCTGCTGGGGAGGGGTGGGGTGGCAGGAGCAGTACCAGCACCATCAGCAGCAGCCTGAGTCTACAGTCGCTGATGAGTAGCTTTCTTCACCCGCATAGTGAAGAAACTACTCACCAGGAGCAGCAGCAGGTAGACCTGGAGCAGGACCTGAACCAGCAGGTGGTGGCATACTTGGACAGCATCCTGCCACCCAACATTGAAGATCCGCTGGACTACTGGGTAGCCAAACTGGATTTGTGGCCGCAACTAGCAGAGTTTGCCCTGGAAAAGCTGTCCTGCCGAGCCAGTAGTGTGGCATCAGAGAGGGTTTTTAGTGCACCGGGGGCCATAGTTACCCCAAAGAGAACTCGCCTGTCCACCCAAACCATGGATCAGCCAGGATTTCCAACCACTAATTCCTGATGCATCAGACTAGATCATCCATGGTGCCACACCAACACTTTGATAAAAAGAGACCAGTTTCTTCTGGCTACCTGCCTCAGCTACTACTAAGCTACTACTATTATGCAGCAACCCACCTGATGCCACACATCTGATGCCAAGTGCACCTTATTTCACCCACCTTCATCAGCGGCTAGTGGTATTGCCACCCACCGCCCCACTCTGTTACCGGGTGACTTTGTGGTCTCCTGATGTTGATGCTGCTACTGCTATCTAAACACTATGTTACCTTGCCACTCTGTGGTCTCCTCATGCTGCTGCCAACTTCAGACTATGTCACCTTGCCACTCTGTGGGCTCCTGATGCTGCTGCCCCTCCAAACTATGTCACCTTGCCACTCTGTGGTATACTGCTACTGCAGCCATCTCCACATTATGTCACCTTGCCACTCTGTGGTCTTCTCATGCTGCTGCCAACGCCACACTATGTCGCCTTGCCAGTCTGTGGCCTCCTGATGCTTCTGCTGCTACTGCCATCTCCCCATTATGTCACCTTGCCACTCTGTAGTCTTCTGATGCTGCTGCTGCTGCTGCCATCTCCACACTATGTCACCTTGCCACTCTGTGGTCTCCTCATGCTGCTGCCAACTCCACACTATGTTACCTTGCCACTCTGTGGTCTCCTGATGCTGCTGCTGCTACTGCCATCTCCACACTATGTCACCTTGCCACTCTGTGGCCTCCTGATGCTGCCGCCACCTCCAAACTATGTCACCTTGCCACTCTGTGGTATCCTACTGCTGCTGCTGCCATCTCCACATTATGTCACCTTACCACTCTGTGGTCTCCTCATGCTGCTGCCAACTCCACACTATGTCACCTTGCTCCTTTGTGGTATCCTCCCGATGCTGCTGCTGCTACTGAAATCTACATATTATGTCATCTTGTCACTATGTGGTCTCCTGATGCTGCTGCTGCTACTGCCATCTCCACCATTATGTCACCTTGCCACTCTGTGGTATCCTCTTGATGCTGTTACTGTCGCCACCTCCAGACTCGGTCATTCTGCCACTCTGTAGCCTCCTGATGCTGCCGTCACCTTCAGACTCTGTCATTGTGCCATTCTGTGGCCTTCTCATGCGGCTTCCACCTCACCACTATGACTTAGGGCCACTCTGTGGACTTCTCATGCTGTTCCCACCCTCCCCACTTCATGACTGGGCCACTATTGTGCCTTTCAGCCTGGCTGACATAATGATTTATTTGACCTTTCTTCTGATCTGACAGAAGAAAGGAAAATGAGATGCACAACAGATCCTGTCTGTATAGCAGCTGTAAGGCCTGTATGGTCCCATCAGAATTGGCTTATGATTTGGTAGCCAAAAGCAGGAGTGGGTACAAAACACAGAAGACATGCAAATATTCCATTCACGTGTCATCTCTGTTTTACATCCACTCCTGGTTTTTTTGGGCATTAGCAATACTGATGGATTATTGAGCAAATGTTTACTGAGTGAAGGCGTATGCTCCACAGACTGGATTCGTTTTTTTGTGGGTTATTGTTTTGATGGATCAGAGGAAGGACAAAAACTCACTGAAAAAAGTGGCCTAAATGGGTGAAAATGCTCCAAACCCAGACACTGTAGCGTGTCTATAACTGGGTGAGCAATTCCTCCGCATGCGGTCCGCAGACAACGGCAATCCCCAGCAACAAATGCGTACAATGGAGGATGCCGGCGCGGACCGCATGCACCACAAGAACATCTTACACAAAATGATACATTGTGCAGATGAAAAAATATACATACACAATTCACTGCTAAAAATTCACCAAAATGATATGCAACTGACAATACTAGCTAATTCCTCAGGCCGATGTTAAAAGCTGAGAACTTTGACAATATCTTCCAGTCAGGAACATATCGGAGCCCCTCATGCGCCACGTCACGGTGTCTCAGCACGCATGGGGTCCTACCACTAACCTGCCCGTGGTGTGTGAACAGGGTCTGAACAGTGCAATTAACTCACAGCCAGGCTCTCACATGCCTCCATAGTGGTATCACAAATGCATTGTGAGGTAAAATAAAGCTGTGAGCCGCACCCACAACAGACCATGTGACACAGAAGCTACCAGGTGCAAAAGAATGTTACCAACAAAATGAAGTGGCACATTCCATATACATAAAGACAAAATCTCACTGAAAAAAGTGGCCTAAACGGGTGAAAATGCTCCAAACCCATACACTGTAGCGTGTCTATAACCGGGTGAGCAATTCCTCCGCATGCGGTCCACAGACAACGGCAATCCCCAGCAACATCAGAGGAAATCAAATTAATTAATGACATCAACACAAACTTACTGCTGACACCCTCTCTACTCTGTCAGGGGGCTCTACTTGTAAAAGGGTTTACTAGAACAGGTTCTGTAGACATCTATGTGGAATCAACTGGTGATGGTGTAAAAGTAGTGCACTTCTTCTTGACGCTAACATCGACCTGTAAGGCTGAGTTCATACTTGAGTTATTTTGTCAGTTTTGGCCCCGTGACTGCTCTAATAAGTGAAGCGTGTAGTGATTCTAAGGCCCCTTTCACACGGGCGAGTTTTCCGCGCGGGTGCAATGCGTGAGTTGAACGCATTGCACCCGCACTGAAACCGGACCCATTCATTTCTATGGGGCTGTGCACATGAGCGGTGATTTTCACGCATCACTTGTGCGTTGCGTGAAAATCACAGCAAGCTCTATTTTGTGCGTTTTTCACACAACGCAGGCCCCATAGAAGTGAATGGGGCTGCATGAAAATCGCAAGCATCCGCAAGCAAGTGCGGATGCGGTGCGATTTTCACGCACGGTTGCTAGGAGACGATCGGGATGGGGACCCAATCATTATTATTTTCCCTTATTGTCACAGTCGTTACCTCTGGCTGTGACCTTCTGTCTATGCTCTCGCTGCAGCTCCGTTCCTGTGTGTTGCATGTGGTTCGTTATGGGTTAACTCCCCTGTGTTCCTATCTGGAGTTAATCCTCTCTGTCTGCTCCATGGGTGTGGCCTCTCTGCTGCACCCATGGAACCTGTATATAAGGCTGAGGTTTCCTCAGTTCTGTGTCAGCTCTCCTGGTGTGTGTTGTCTTGTCCTGCTCCTAGTTTGTACTCACTCTCCCATGCTGCTGACCCATGGGATCCGTGTCTGTCTGTGCTCTGTGGGTTTCCTACTTGTTAATTGACGTCCTATTTCCTGTGTTTCTGTTATCTGTTCTGCCAGTTATGTTTTAGTCACCTTGTGTGTATTCATGTCTCTGTTCAGCAAGCCCTTGCTGCAGCGTGCCTTGCTGCAGAGTGCTATGGGCAAGGCCACGCAGTATACCACTGGTGGAGCTAGTCCTTCTCTGCTCATTGCCACTCCTGTTCCCTTGCGTGAACTCCTGCTTGTATTTTTAGTTTCCTGTTTGTTATGTTTGCCTATGTACCGTACCTGTTGTCCGTTTGCTCCTGTTGTCACTGTCTAGTTCACGCTCCAGAGTGGACTCTGGCAACTCCCTGCGGCAAAGCCTAACCCTACCATCTGGGGCCCTAGTGAATACCAGGAGTTGCTTAGTCACGCCCCTCTGGAGTATTACTAGACAGTGGCGCAGTGGGGGTTTTCCTCCCACTGTGCGGACGGTACATAGAGCTCTCAATTTCCCTGTTTCCCTCCTTGGATTCTGTTTGTGCAATAAACTCTGTTGTGACTGTACTGTATTGCTGAATGTTTTTGCTTGACGACGCAGAGGTCTCTCCTGGGACCTTCAACTCGTGACACTTATAACATGGTTATAAGGAAAAATAATAGCATTCTGAATACAGAATGCTAAGTAAAATAGGGCTGGAGGGGTTAAAAAAATTTTTTTAACTCACCTTAATCCACTTGTTCGCTCATCACATGGTCCATCACATGATCCATCACCATGGTGATGGATCATGTGATGGACCATGTGATGAACGCAGTGAAGTCAAAGGTCCTATTCCTCACAGATGAAGACAGAAGAGATGCCGGCTGCGCGAACAAGTGGATTAAGGTGAGTTAAATTATTATTTTTTTATTTTTTTAACCCCTCCAGCCCTATTTTACTTAGCATTCTGTATTCAGAATGCTATTATTTTCCCTTATAACCATGTTATAAGGGAAAATAATACAATCTACACAACCTTGAACCCAAACCTGAACTTCTGTGAAGAAGTTCGGGTCTGGATACCACATTCAGTTTTTTATCACGCGCGTGCAAAACACATTGCACCTGCGCGATAAAAACTGAACAACGGAACGCAATGGCAGTCAAAACTGACTGCAATTGGGTACCTACTCGCGCGGGTTTGCCGCAACGCATCCGGACCTTATCCGGACACGCTCGTGTGAAAGAGGCCTAACAGCGACGCCTGTCATCTGCATGTCATTTTGACTCACAGTATTGTTTCACTGCCACAGCAGACTCCCTATGCATGTTACTGCAAGGCACAGTGTTCTACACCCCTATAAAGGCTCTCTGCAGCCCGGAAATAGCAGGTTTTTAACGCGATTTGCAGCGAATAAATTCGTATCGAAGCAAATTTTTCTGAAAAAAAAAAAGAATTGAATTTTTTAAACATTCGCTCATCTCTAACCAAGATTATAAATTATAAATAAGGGACCAGTACCACCATTATTTGCAAACAGCTGTCCATGTTAAAAATAGCCAACCAGGGTATATAAATCCAAAGTGCAGCATATCAAACACAGTGACATGACCACTATTAGATAATACCCACATAGTTTAGGAATGCACAGATCAATCAGATTTTTCACGCAAATGCTTATCAAAATCAGAATTTTGACAATTCTCTTCTTGACTCTTCCTAACAGTGACTAAACAAGCAGGATAATACTGTATTAATCCAATAGTTTATCGAAATGCATATGGATGTGTGTAATACTATGCTGGTTTGATATCACCCACAACGCTCCTGCAGAAAGTCCATCACCAAGAGCTGATCCCCTGCTAACATATCTCAGTTCCTTTAATTACCAACATCTTATTGGAAGTGCTGACGATTCAGACAAGTATAATTACACATTGTGATCACAGAGCTGCCGTGTGATAACAGGTCCGCAATCCCATTTTCAGTTGCTCCTGCTGTGAAGACGCAATGTGATATGATGTTCTTGAGAGGCATGCAGGCAGAATGAAGACAAGCCTCATTCACAGCGAATGTTAACTGGATTAACTCTGTCGCAGAACAGCCGGTTAGCTGTAAAATCTAAACGAGAAAAACAAATGTTATTTTTGGAGCACTTAGTACTAGACGTGGACGGGTGCACAGATGATGGTATTTCAGCTACGCTAACCATGTGTATGCGACCTGTTCTGCTCTTACAAAATATAAGGAACACATTTCTATTTTCTTGTTCTGGTAAAAATAAAAGAACACATTGTTTTATTTATTTATTTTTGTTCTTTATGGTTACATAGTTGGTAAAGTTAGAAAAATGCGCAGGTCTTGTGTGTTCATCCAGAAGAAGGCAAAAAAAATACATAAGGTAGATGCCAAATGCCCCATAATAGGTGAATAATCCTTCCAAGCTCTGAATATGGAAATCAGAGTAAGGCCTCATGCACACAGCCGTTGTGCGGCTGTTCCGTGCATGCACGGACAACATCCGTGCGGCGCCCGGGACGGATCGAGACCTATTCAACTTGAATGGGTCCGTGATCCGTCCGCACCGTAAAAAAATAGAACATGTTCTATTTTTTTGTGGTGCGGAGGCACAGACAAACACCACGGAAGCACCCATTCACCCATTCATGTGAATGGGTTTGCATCAATGATGCGGTGAGCACACGGCCGGTGTCTGCATATTGCGTACCCACTGTTTGCGGGCCGCAATATGGCCACGGCCGGGCAATGGCCGTGTGCATGAGGCCTAAACCCCTGGATCAACATGTAATTAGGTCAGACCTTAGAGAAAGGATCTTTTCGGTCCTTGACTGGTATGTGTAGCTTCTCGCTCTAGGCTGGAGGAAGGAAAAAAGTCACAGACTTAGAAGCAACATGCTTAGTGGTTACTGTCTTTGAAGCAACAGGTGGTGTAACAGTGGTACTGTCTCTTTAGGTGCCAACAGCTTACTCTCTCCCTAGACTTGTGGTGCACACAACTAACCTAAGTGTCAACATTCCTGAAGTCTCCTGAAGGTGGCAGTGGTGAGGATGGCCAAGCTGCAGCTGGCACCATGGCATCTACTTCCAAATCGCGCAGTCGCGTATAACATGAACAGTCTCTCACATGTTGCAGTATCTCTGTCCTCGTAACCGCTGCATACTTTTTATATTATCCCTTCACAGTCTCAGTATCCCTGTCTTTGTAACACATAGGAAGACAGTTCTGATCTCCACTCCTCTGACAGGATGGTACACCATTAAACTGATTTATAATGCTGTGTAACTCTGAGTGTCCTGAAATCTATTGTATTACACTGACAGCACTATGTCATTGAAATACAATTTCAGGACTCTAAGGCAGTGGAGTAATTACAACTGACTGGGCCCCACAGCAAATCTTTAAATGGGCTAGTCAAGATTGAGCTCTCAGACGAGGCCCGGCAGCCACTCCGTCCGATTCCTACAATATATACTGTATGTCATGTCACTGTATATAATGTCATTATATAATACTGGCGAGGGGGCCCTGACAATTAAATCTTTTAGTCTTCCTTCTGAGGGGGCCCCTTGTGGGTCTGGGCCCCAAAGCAGCTACTTCCCCTATAGTTACGCCCCTACTCTAAGGCCTCTTTCACAGGGGCGTTGCGGAAAAATGTGCGGGTGCGTTACGGGAACACCCGCGATTTTTCCGCGCGAGTGCAAAACATTGTAATGCGTTTTGCACTCGCGTGAGAAAAATCGCGCATGTTTGGTACCCAAACCCGAACTTCTTCACAGAAGTTCGGGCTTGGGATCGGTGTTCTGTAGATTGTATTATTTTCCCTTATAACATGGTTATAAGGGAAAATAATAGCATTCTGAATACAGAATGCTTAGTAAAACAGCGCTGGAGGGGTTAAAAAAAAATAAAAAATTATTTAACTCACCTGGCAAGCACCCGACAGCATAGGGAGGGTGATTAGAGACTGGGGGTCCCCCCCTATCCCCTTTGCCCCAAATGTGTAAGGGTCAGGGCTGTTGTTGGAGTTCGGGAACATGTTGGAGGTTATAGTGTGGAAGGGGTTAAACTGTAAGCCTTCCTGGGTTTGCATCAGAGGAAGGGGCGGTGCTGGGGGGTTATATAAACGCTAGTCTCCCCCCCCCCTTTACTTCCTCTTGACAGTGGACGAGCTGGTTGCGGTACCCTCCTTGCCACTATCATGTCCGTGGGAGATGTTGCCCTGAGGGAATACCTCCTGGCGCGTGTTCAAGAGGAAGGAGAGGGATGGCTGCGTGGTTTCATGGGCAGCTTGCATTCCCCTCTGCCTTCCTCCACTCCGGCCCCTATGCCTGCTGCTGTCACTGAGCTCCCGGCTCCTGCCGGTAGCTCTGGGAGTTATGTGGGGGATCGGAGGTCCGCACGGCGTTCCTGCCCCCCGGCGCGTCTTGGCCATAGCCACCCATTGCCTCCCGCCGCAGCCGCTCCCTGGGTCCGTCCCTTGTGCAGCTACCTGCTCGCTCCGTGCGCGGTTCCAGGCCGGGCCGCTCCTGTGGGCGGGTGGAGGATGGGCGGGCGAAGCGCGGCGCTGTGGCTCCTCCCCTTCCTCAGTCTCCCGGAAGTGTGATTCCGGCCTGCGGTGCGCAGAGTGTGTGCAGGGGAATGGGATCCCGGGAGAGCACGCTGGTGGAGGAATCGCCTCCTACACCTCCTTCATCCCAATCGTTCCCCCCCCCCCTGTTAATGAGGGGCAGGGGCTGGCGGTAGCATTGGCGGCACCTGTAGCTGGGGAGCCAGTCAGTGTGCCGGTTAATGAGATGATGATGGCCCCTTGTGGTATGTCCGCTACCCACCCCCCCTCTCTTGTCACCGGTTCCCGCGGCAGTCAGGCAGAGGAGGCGCAGGGAGGTCTCTGTCTCTCCCTCTTCCTCAGTGGAAGGTAGCAGGGGTGAGCGCCCTTATCGCAGGCGTCCGTCCCGTCGCCGTTCTAGGGCCCACGGGAGTCGTAGACCATCCAGATCCTCCAGATGGCGTTCCCCCTCATCTTCGGAGTGGTCATCGGGCGCATCTGAGGAGTCTGGCAGAGTTTCTCGAAATCGGCGAATGAGGCCGGTGCCTAGTTGTACTTCCAGGGCTCCGAACCTTGTTCATCCGGTGGTCCAAGGTCAAGCGGTTCCGGTGGTGACGTCTTCTTCGGTGGTTCCTCATGCTTTGGTTGGTGAGTTCCAGTTTACGGGTGCATGGGGGGAGAGTGGGTCTGTGGCAGGGATGGAATCACTTATGCGGGCCTTGTTAGACAAGTTGCAGGATCCCTCTGTCCCAGTCGCCCCTCCGGCCCCCTCCCCGGTGTCCGCAGGGGTTCATAAAGAGTCCTTTTTCTGCGGGGTTAGTCCTTTGGGTTCACATGTTGAGGAGGCTGTTAGGGAGAAAATTTGGTCTAATCAATATGTGGACATTTGGTCGCTTATCTCTATAGACCAGCATACGGAGGATAGGGAGCGCCGGGTTCTTGATAGGCCGTATGAGCGTCGGCCGAGGGTGGCAAAAACGATAGGTAATTGGTTGCAGGCTTTTGCAGTATTGGGGTGTATTATGGGTCAGCGGCACCCTGAACGGTGTTCCGAGTTGTTTATTTATGTGGATACGGTTTACAGTGCCTACAAGGCCCATGGGGGCAGCGCGTGGTGGCGGTATGATGAGGAGTTTAGGAGGCGCCTTGCACTTAGGCCTGAAGTGGGTTGGGGAGTCAAGGCTACGGATGTTTGGTTACGGCTCATGTTGTCTCAGAAGCAACACCCCTTTCCGAGCGCGGCCGCCGGTGCTGGGACAGCCCAGGTTCATGCAGCGGTGGCCGTTAGACGCCCGGGAGCCTGCTGGCCGTTCAATGAGGGTAACTGCAAGTACGCAGGTTTGTGCAGATTTAAGCATGAATGCTCAGTGTGTGGAGGCCCCCATGCAGGTATCAGGTGTCCGGGTCAATCAGCCAGGTTCCCCAAGTTGCCCGCCCAGAGCGATGGCAAGGACCCCGGTGAGCGTGGACGCGATGTCCCCGTGGCTAGACAGGTACCCCGATGAGCATGCGGCTTCCCAGATTCGTTCTGGGTTTTTGTTTGGTTTCTTTATCCCGTTTGTACTTAATCGGTCTCCCGTTTTTAGAGATAATTTGAAGTCAGCCCGGGATCACCCGGAAGTATTGAGAGATAAGTTAAGTAAGGAGGTAGAGCTGGGAAGGATTAAAGGTCCTTTTCCTTCAATTCCGTTTCCTAACCTAAGAGTTTCACCATGGGGTGTGGTCCTGAAGAAAGAGGCAGGGAAGTTTCGTTTGATTCACCACTTATCTCACCCTAAGGGCTCCTCTGTGAACGATGCGATTCTTCAGGAAGAGGCATCAGTTTCTTATGTTTCTTTTGACAGGGCGGTTTCTTTGGTTAGGGAGGCAGGTAAAGGGGCTTTGTTAGCTAAGTCTGAAATTGAATCGGCTTTTTGGCTCCTTCCTGTTCATCCTGATTGTTTTCATTTACTGGGAGGTTTTTGGGAGGATCAGTTTTATTATGACACCTGTTTGCCTATGGGATGCTCCATTTCGTGTCACTATTTTGAGTTGTTCAGTTCTTTCCTGGAGTGGGTTGTGCGATTTGAATCGGGTATGTCATCGGTAATACATTATCTAGATGACTTCCTGTTTGTTTCCCCTGGCGGGGGGGGAGGGCTGCAGGTATTTGTTGTCGGTGTTTTTGGCGCTTATGGCGCAGTTTGGAGTTCCTATCTCGGCCGAGAAAACTGAGGGCCCGGTCACTTGCTTGTCTTTTTTGGGGATTGAAATTGATATGGTCGCTATGGTTTTTCGGTTGCCTGGGGACAAATTAGGTAGGTTGTTGGAGCTGATTGAGGGTTTTATGGCCGTTAAAAAGGCGACGTTGAAACAACTCCAGTCTCTGTTGGGGTTGTTGTGTTTTACGTGCCGGGTTATGCCCATGGGCCGCGTTTTTTCTCGACGGTTGTCGTTGGCTACTAGGGGTGTATCTTCCCCGGGTCATCGTATTCGGTTGACTAAGTCCCTTAAGTCGGATTTGGGTGTTTGGCGATCCTTTCTAGGCAGCTATAATGGTCATACTTGTTATATATCTAAGGAGATTATGAGTTCGGAGCTGTCATTGTGGTCGGATGCGGCCGGGTCTTGTGGGTTTGGTACCATATTAGGCAATGAATGATGCTCTTCTCCTTGGCCGGAGTCGTGGCGGGTGCCTGCTTACTGCAGGAATTTGACGTTACTGGAGCTTTTTCCTATTGTGGTTGCAGTGGAGATTTGGGGGGGCAGGTTATCCAATAAGCATGTATGTTTTTGGTCTGATAATCTGGGGGTAGTTCAAGTTATTAATCGTTTGTCCTCCTCTTCTCTTCCAGTGTTGTCTCTGTTGCGTCACTTGGTTTTGCGATGCCTGGAGCATAACATCTACTTTCGGGCCCGCCATGTTCCAGGGATAGATAACAGGGTTGCTGATGCTCTCTCTCGATTTCATTGGCAGGTCTTCCGGGAGCTTCATCCGGGGGCGGACAAGTTTGGCAAGGAGTGCCCTCCGTTCCTGTGGCGGCTGGTGGACGATTAATGTCGCTTATTAGCTCCTCTGTTTCTCCGGCTACGTGGCAATCACATGGTAAGGCCTGGTCTGAGTGGTTGGCGATGGTGGGGTCGAGGGACGTTTCTACGCGTGAAGATATCCGGCTGGAGGTCACGGTAGAATGGTTGCTTCGTTTGCACGGTTTAGGTGTGTCTGCTCCTGTCGCCCTTCGTCGTTTGTCGGGCGTGGCTTTCTTTTTTAAGTTATGTGGTTGGGTGGATGTGACGAAACACTTTGTGGTTCGTCAGGCTATGCGTGGCTGTCGTAAGGAGTATGTGGCGCATCCCGGACGCGGCGTCCGGTGTCTTTTTCTTTGCTGTGCAGGCTTATTATCAGTTGCGCTGGCGTCTGTAAATCTGCCTATGAGAGATCCTTGTTTTCTGCCAGTTTCAGCGTTGCCTTCTTCGCCGCCCTGCGGGTGGGTGAATTATTTGCTCCATCGCTTAAGAAGGCGGGTGGTTTGTTGGAGCAAGACGTAGTTTTAGCCAATGACTCCCTGCGCATCAGGGTTCGTCGGTCAAAGACGGATCAATATGGTTATCGGGCATGGATCCCACTTCTCCCTGTCCGGGTTCCGCTTGCCCTGTTAGTTTGGTGGCGGAATTCAGGGATTGGAGGCGCGAGGGTTCTAATTTCTTTTCTCATGAGGACGGGTCTCCGGTTACTAAATTTCAGTTTACGGCAGTTTTTAGACGGTGCCTTGTGGCTGTTGGGACCGATCCGAAGGAGTTCGGGACCCATTCGTTTCGCATTGATGCAGCTACGGAGGCGGCGAGAGCGGGTTTGCCAGAGGCTGAGGTTATGCGGATTGGTCGCTGGCGTTCTGCATGCTTTGCGCGCTATGTTCGGCCGGAATTGCTGCTTTGAAGTTGAATTGATGTCCATAAATGATATCAGTATTAATTGTACTTTCAGTGCCGTTTTGAAGGAAGTATGGGTTTAATATTCGTATGACGGGTTATGATTGTTTGTGTTGGTGGAATGTTCTAATAGCATTGTCTTTTCAGGTGCCGAGCGTCCGACAGTTTGGATAGTTGGACACTCCTACGTGTTCTGGGCTGCACAGCGGGCTGAAGGACGCCTGGCGGGCGCAATCTTGGATTCAGGAATATTGATGTCTTGTGGAGAGGTGTCCGGGGCCTGAGGTGGTCGCAGTTGCTTACGGAGGTGGTGGAGATTGGTACGCGTTTAGTAGGCCCGGTAATCTTAGTGATTCTCGCCGGTGGAAACGACCTGTGCCACTTGAGGGTAGCGGAGTTGTAAACGCTTATGCGTTCGGATGTGGAGCGTTTTCCGTCATTCTTTAGGGAAATGGTGTTAGTGTGGTCGGAGATCGTTCCGAGGGTAGTTTGGCACGGGGCACGGGATGGTGAGGCTTTGGAAAAAGGCAGGCGGACGGTGAATGCTCGGATCTCTCGGTTTGTGCGTTCTAGGGGTTGTTCGCCACAGGGGAGCTCGAAGGTGACAACCGGGCGTTGATGAGGCCGGACGGTGTTCATCTTAATAATATAGGGCTAGATATATTCCTTTCGGGCATCCAGGATGGAATTTAACAGGCCATGTTTTTGCTGGGTGGTGGTCTGAGCCCCGTGTAGGCACGAGTCTCCTCCGTGGCGGTATATAATTCATTTGGAAGTGGTTATGGCAGACTTGCCCGCTGGGAGGCCAGCGGCTGGCATACTGCGCCATTGACAGTTATGATGTTATTGTTAAATAAGGAAAGCTGTGGCCGATCATCACCCAGCATTAAAAGGAATACGGTTGTCAGTCTCTTATTTAAAAGGTTGATGGTTTTAGTAGGCCTGACTGTGTGACCTTCCCCAAGGGGGGTTAATCCCTAATTACCTACAGTCTTAGTCCACTTGATCGCGATGCCGGCATCTCCTTCTGTCTCCTTTGCTGAACAGAACCTGTGGTGAGCGTCCATTACAGGTCAAGGACCTTTGATGACGTCACTCCGGTCATCAAATGATCCATCACCATGGTAAAAGATCATGTGATGGATCATGTGATGACCGGAGTGACGTCACCAAAGGTCCTGTTCCTGTATTTAATGCTCACCACAGGTCCTATTCAACAAAGGAGACAGAAGGAGATGCCGGGCTACGCGATCAAGTGGACTAAGGTGAGTTAAATTTATTTTTTTATTTTTTTTAACCCCTCCAGCGCTGTTTTACTATGCATTCTGTATTCAGAATGCTATTATTTTCCCTTATAATCATGTTATAAGGGAAAATAATAATGATCAGGTCTCCATCCCGATCGTCTCCTAGCAACCGTGCGTGAAAATCGCACCGCATCCGCACTTGCTTGCGATTTTCACGCAACCCCATTCACTTCTATGGGGCCTGCGTTGCGTGAAAAACGCCAAATATAGAGCATGCTGCGATTTTCACGCAACGCATAAGTGATGCGTGAAAATCACCGCTCATGTGAACAGCCCCATAGAAATGAATGGGTCGGTATTCAGTGCGGGTGCAATGCGTTCACCTCACGCATCGCATCCGCGCGGAATACTCGCCCGTGTGAAAGGGGCCTAAGGGTTCTTACCTATTATAAATCAGTATGATGCTGTGCAATCCTGTCAGAGGAGCGGAGGCCAGAACGAGACCTCTCACTGACACTCATTTTATCGCATTCAACTCCCTCGCGTGTGTCTGGCCTAAGGCGTTACTAAGCATTGTATGGCAATATTTTTAAAGTTAACCTATTACATTGAACATGCAAACCTGTTATAAAGCAGGAGAGCATGAGGAGAATTTCTGTATGATTTCTTATTTATTCATTTACTTATCAGCTCATTCTGGGTTTAGGAGTCCGGTGGGCGGAACAATACATTTTTATCAAAATAATTCACAGAAGCATACCAAATTCTCCAAACTACCATACCCCAAAACCTCTCCCATTAATATTTCTGAAGTCATACATTATTCTGCGGATAGGGAAGTTTTAATGGATCAAGATTTAAAGTGACTAGACAAGTAAACCTCGGCAACATATTGAAGATATTAGATACAACTTAAGGGGTTGTCTCCATATGACATCCCTTGTTTATATGCCCTATTGGAACATATGAATGTCATAAAGGCATCCCCCCCTCTCTATGTGCTAGAGGGACTTCTAAATCTCTGATGCAGCACCCTCCAAAGAAGAAATCTATGCCTAGATGTAGATTCCCTTGGCAATAACTGCTGATCACTTGGGATGAGAGAAGCCAGATCTGCAGCGATCAGTTGATTACCATGATTACCACTGTGACATAATTTTAACAAAGAATTATAACAATGCAGTTATTATAGGACATCTACCTTGCAGACTGTGTTTCCAATATTTTTTCCATCACCACAGGCAGACGTGCAGTAACCCAGAGTACTACTGCAAAGGGTTAATTATTGACAAAAGAGTTAATTTAATGTTACCAAGTTAAATGTGATTTATTGTTAAAGCACTTATTTTTGTATTCACTGTGTAAACAGCCAGTGGGCAAATTATAGGATTTAGGCCTGATGCACACGACCGTTTTTCGGGTCCGCATCCGAGCCGCTGTTTTTGCGGCTTGGATGCGGACCCATTCACTTCAATGGGGCCGCAAAAGATGCGGACAGCACTCCGTGTGCTGTCCGCATCCGTTGCTCCATTCCGTGGCCCCGCAAAAAAAAATAGAACATGTCCTATTTTTGTCCGTTTTGCGGACAAGAATAGGCATTTCTACAATGGGCCGCCCGTTCCGTTCCGCAAATTGCGAAAGGCACACAGACGGCTTCCGTTTTTTGCGGATCCGCGGTTTACGGACCGCAAAAAAGGGAACGGTCGTGTGCTTGAGGCCTAAGATTGGGTTAAAATTTAGGTTGCCAGGGTGATGGACTTTGTCCCATAGCTAGTTGGGCAGTCTAGTCTAACCACAGATAAAGGAAGGACTTGAGTGAGAGACTTCCTGCAGACAAGGCCCAAGTCCAGAGAGCCACTGTCTCCAAAACTACAGCTGCCAAAGAAGTAACTTCACTGCCAGAGTACCCATGAAAGAAAAAGAGATCTATAGAAGGTCCAGAACCATCGAGACTGTGCAGGGCTTTGGGACTGCTACCGTCGGCATCTACCACACTTTGAAACAGACTGGCCATCTATATCTAGCATCTGCACCCCTCAGCCCGAGAACTTCAGAAAGGGTTAAAAATACAGAATTGCACGCCTGTGGTTACTTGAAGAGACTGCAAAGTGTCATTTGAGGGAGAAATTTAGGGAGTACTACAACTACTATCATTGTTGTTACCTGTACACAGCTAGTGTGAGAAGACAAAACTTTTACTGCTGTATGTACTACTACTCCCATCATTAATCCATTAAAGAAGGACTTTATTATTGCAAGTAACATGCCTGGTTATTGACTCTACCATCCATCTGCCTTTTCACTTCGTCTTGCACCCAGACAAACGGTTCACCATCTAGGGCACCCCAACTGCCACCTGGCAGGAGCCCCAACACCAGGATGTGCCCCAAGGGAAGGACGGGTGTGCCCCCCAGTCACTGCATGGCCCTAGTAAGAGCTAGGGTGGAGCAAAATACTGTGAATTGTTAGTTCTACTACCACCACCATAGCCATTACCACTCCTCCCATCCTCCTCCCCTCTGGGTCATTGCACATGCAATATACAGTATATTATAGTTTCATAGCTCTTCCATTTGGGTTGTGACTATTAAAGGGGTTATGCCATGATTGATGTAAAAAAATGAAAATCAGACATCATATAGTACATGACAATCTCTAACAAAACTAGAACCAGTCCTGTACCTCTCATGAATCCAGAGATCTCCAGTCCAGATTCATTGTTCCAGTTGCTCCTCTAGATATATTTAAGTTAGCAGCTCAGGGGGAGTGTCCTTTCTGCTGCAGCTTTCTTCCTATCATAGCTCAGGGGGTGTGTCCTGTCTCAGCGGTAGTGTCCTTGAACTGTCATCATATCTAACAGTAGATAGGAAAGGTGGCAGTTTAAAGGATGGAATTGAGCATGTGTGACCACCTCAGTAAAGTGGACAGAGAACTAAGAAAATGAACAAACTGCAGGTGACTCTACACAGATACATACATAAATATATGAAATTATTTTAATTACCGTATTTATCGGCGTATAACACGCACTGGCGTATAACACGCACCTTTCATTTTAAGGGAAATTTCAGGAAAAAAAATTACATTTCAAATTGTACTGCTATGGGGTGGGGGGATCTGTGGATGGAACTGTTATGGGGGGGGATCTGTGGATGACACTGCTATATGTCATCCACAGATCCCCCTCATAACAGTGTCCCTTTCAAATTGTACTGCTATGGGGTGGGGGGATCTGTGGATGGAACTGGTATGGGGGGGGATCTGTGGATGACACTGCTATATGTCATCCACAGATCCCCCTCATAACAGTGTCCCCCAATACACCGGGCCTCTGCTCACCGAAGTACCGTATTTATAAACGTGAATCCTTATCCTGTTATTAAGCTGCCCTCTCCCATTTTCCCATGTTCCCCTGTATCCCCACAGCACTTACGATTCACACGCTTCCATAGCAGGCAGAGCGGATGGCACCAGTAACGTCACTCACTGACGTCGCGCGTCTGCTCCGCCTGCTTCATTCATAAAGTGGGCGGAGCAGGCGCTCTACGTCAGTGAGTGACGTTACTGCTGCGGTCCGCTCTGCCTGCTATTGAAGCTTAAGTAAGTGCTATGGGGATACAGGGGGGACATGGGAACATGGGAGAGGGCAGCTTAATAACAGGATAAGGATTCACGTTTATAAATACTTTGGTGAGCGGCGGGGCCCGGTGTAAGAGTACAGTGACTGCACCGGGCCCCGCCCCTAGTTACGGACTCCAGCCCCTCCTCTCTCCCGGCTCATACAGCGCAATGAATATCGGCGTATAACACGCATACATGATTTGCCCCCTATTTTCAGGGGGAAAAAGTGCGTGTTATACGCCGATAAATACGGTATATGCAATCACAAACTTATTCAGATCCAGGTAATGGTTTAAAACAGTAACAATGCAGTTACATGACAAGAATCTGCTTAACGAATCCTATGCTAAATCGCTGCAAGTCCAATTTATGTATGAGGTAGCCAAGATGATTGTCTATAAAATGATGGTAGTCTCACATTCAAAGCTGTAGTGGATGGTGAGAGATGGAGCCTGAAAGTCAAAAGTATAAAACATTGTTACCATTTTGCTCGTCAGTGTATAGTCTCTTTATTTTTCCCCAATGAAATGACTCTTCTATTGAAGACAAACTGAGTTCTGGGGCTGTAATGATATTTCATCACTTGATATACTGAATATCTATATACACATAGAGACATCATGTACACAGTTTGCGCTATAAAGAACACATTTGTTCACAAGATGGCCTCTTCTGGATCGCTTTACTACCCTGGGCAGCGATACACCTATATATCAATGTCTGCTGTAAAGTTTATGTAGCTATAGTGATAGAATGAAAATAATAGCTTATTGATTGCTGCAAAAGCCTCTCATATAAATGAAGAGCTATTTACCGAGATGACCAAATAAAAGAGAACAGACATAGGTAGAAGAAGTTTACGGGGCACCTGGCATCGGTGGCTTCACACAGATCTGATATAGTCGTTGGAAAGAAGAATTTCTGTAGGGGTCAGGGTACGGTCAGGTTTATGGATGCAGATTTAGAAGCCAAAAATCAGGAGCAGGTCATAACAGAAAGTATAAAGGACAGATACAACTTCTCTTTTTTAATTCACTCCTGATTTTGGCTTCCAGAACTACATCATGAAACATGACCGTGTGGCCGCACCCGTACTGTGCCTGTATGGTTGTAAGACCGCTAGTGTTGAGCGCGAATAATCGATTAGCGAATTTTAATCTCGAATATCAGCACTTTGCTAATTCGCGAATATTTCGAATATAGTGCTATATATTCGCAAATTCGAATATTTTTTTTTTTGTTTGTTTGTTTGTTTTTTTAAGTTGTTCCCACTTCCCAAAAGCAGTTCCTCTTACATGTCCGGGGGACTCCGTGCTCCTTGCCCGCTCCAGTCAGTGCCCGTTGGCGCGTCTGCCGAGTGCCGACTTCCCGTGCGCATGGAGCGTCCCCATCACCATGGGAACGCCTCCATGCTAGAATGTACTGTCGGATGTGAGAATCACGGTCATCTAGACCATGCTCAAAGTTGGATGCGCAATGCGAGTAAAATTATGCATTGAGCATCCAACTTAATTTTGTGTTTTGAGAATATAGCGCTATATTCGTATTTGTCATATTCATTAATTCTAGATAGCCAAACAATCGAGAAGTAAGTTGCATATACCCCGCTCTAAGTTGGATGCACAATGTGAGTAATATTACTTAATCTTCTCACATTGCACATCCAACTTAGAGCGGGGTATAGTCAACTTTCCTAATGCTTGGCTTGCTAGAATTAACGAAGATAACGAATATAACGCTATATTCTCTATATTGGTTAATTCTAGCAAGCCAATAGGAAAGTTGCCTATGAACAGCTTTAAGTTGGATTTCGCAATGCGAGAATATTACTTTGCCTATTTTTTGCAATAAATAGAATACTGAGTCATTATTCTATTTATTGCAAAAAATAGGCAAAGTAATATTCTCGCATTGCGAATCCAACTTAGAGCTGTCCATAGGCAACTTTCCTATTGGCTTGCTAGAATTAACCAATATAGAGAATATAGCGCTATATTCGTTATCTTTGTTAATTCTAGATAGCCAACCAATAGGAAAGTTGCCTTATACAGTTAAACTCGCAATACGCAAATAGTTAAATCGCATATTATTCGCGATAAATAGAATAATGACGAATATTTGATTTAGACGAATATAAGACGAATATTCAATCGAATATTCGCGAAATATCGTGAAATCTAATATAGCACATCCCGCTCATTACTAAAGACCGCAAATCAGGGAGGGCTCCCCAGGATACAGCCATGTCACAAACGAGAAAAACGACACGACACCAGCATTTGTGCAAAAACAGAAATGTTACTAACAGTAGTAATAAACACAGCAATAACAGTAGTAACAAACACAGCACTATAGAAGTACACAAGATACCCTATACTCCAGGCTCAGAGTCACTGTTGCAGTCCAACTGAACAACCCTAACACGGCGGCGCACACAGCAGAGCCTGCAAGTCGATACTGTGCCGCAGAGGAACAGACCTGACTGATGGCGCACACGGCAGAGCCTACAAATCAATACCGTGTCGCTGAGTCACTGATCTGAGTATCTACTGAATCCGCTGGTTTCTCCAAACCGAACAGCAAGTCCCTGCCACAACATGTGATCCTGTAGGACCTGTAACTTTGACCCTCTATTCTGATCAGCTTCCTGAAGCCGATGCTCATCCCTAGAAACAGAATCTGGATCCACACGTTCCTCTCAGACAGCTCACAAAATGGCAGACTGCTTCTTCTCCAGGCTGAGTAACTTCACCTCTTATGGCAGCCCTGACGTTCCATGGCTCTTCCAGCCTCCCAGGAACCGATCTTCTCTCTCCTTGATGCCATCTGGATCGCTGACAGCCATCAGTCACTTCCAACAGTGACTCTGGCCACTCCAAGTCCCACTGACGCTAGGAGGGCACACAATGCTGTCTTCCAGTCTCTGCCCAGACATGTCTGCTTAGCTCTCCATTTAATGCTTCTTCACAGCAACAGCAGCATGAGTCATCATCTCCACCTCTTATGCATATTCAAATACTTAGCAGTAGCTTAGCTGCGTGGGGAAACAGCAGCCTCTTGTGCCAAAACTGCACAATGACAACTCTAACAAGTAAAAATTCACATCAACAGTATTAAAAACCATATTTAAAGGGAACCTGTCATCAACTTTATGCTGCCCATACTAACAGCAGTATAAAGTAGAGACAGCTGAGTTGATTTCAGCGGTCTATAATTTAAAAGGTAAAAGTAAGTGGTTGCCGAGAACCAACATCACAATCATTGCAGGCTGGGCCTGGAAAAGAGTCCCGGCCACCTGAGAAGAGTCCTGGTTATTCATGAATTCCTGCTCTCCTGCCCACCTGCTGATGACTGACAGGCTTCTACATAGTTTTCTCCCTTTCTCTCTAGGAGAGAACTGCCAATCATCAGCAGATGGGTGAGAGCAGGACATTATGTGTAACCAGGACTCTTCTCAAGTAGATTTGACTATTTTAAAGGCCTGGGCTGCAATGATTATGATGCTGGTTCTCGGCAACCACTTACTTTTAGCTCATGAGTGACACACGGCTGAAATCAGCATTTCTATCACTAATTTATGCTGCCCTCAGTGAGGTCAGTATAAAGTGGATGACAGGTTCCCTTTAAGCAATGGTGGCCGTTTCACCCATCAGCAATAATTATAATATGCAAAACAGTGCTGAACCATCCATACAAATTCCTTTATGTTTGTATAGTAGGAGGTTATTTATGTAATTTTAGTTTTTTGGGGTTTTAAGCATTTTCATCATCTTTTCACTGAGTATATTTGACTTCATAATATTGTTTGTCAAGCCATTCTTGAATTCTAATTAGATCTTCAGCCTGTGGCAGACATAGATATGAGGGGGGCCCTGTGCAAGAATAGTACGTGGCTCCTTACAACGAACCTCTAGTCAATCCTTCATCTGATGGAGGAATTTTGAGACCAGAGAACCACTGTGCCTTTTTTATAGCAGTATTGGGCCCTGTTACTTATAGAATCCCTGTGCAGCTGCACATGCTGCACCTATAATATGTCCACCCCTGCGTTCAGCTAATACTACAAATTTAGATTGTAGGCAACAAACAGGGGTGTAGCTATAGGGGGTGCAGAGGTAGCAGTCACTACCGGGCCCAGGAGCCTGAGGGGCCCAAAGACCCTTGTGCTACATAAGAAGACACTGGTATTATAGAAAGCGCATGCTGGCCAAGTTACACCTCTGGCTGGTGGAAAGGGGTTAGGACAAGGATTTGGCATGGGGGGGGTGCCATTTCAATTTTTGACTCAGCAGCAGGAAGGCTTTGTGCTTCCCTGCCCCTGGCCACAAAGCACAGAGGGAAGGGGGGGCCAAGCTGAACTCTTGCACCAGGGCCCAAGAGGAGAGTTGAGCGGACACCTGGATGTTCGGGTTCGACGGGTTCGGCCGAACTTTGGAAAAAAGTTCGAGTTCGGGACCCGAACTTGACCCGAACTTGAGCCCGAACCCCATTGAAGTCAATGGGGACCCAAACTTTGAACACTAAAATGGCTGTAAAAATGTAATGGAAAGGGCTAGAGGGCTGTAAATGGCGTCAAAATGTGGTTAAGAGCATGGCAAGTGCTCTGCAAACAAATGTGGATAGGGAAATGACTTTAAATAACATAAAATACGTTAAAATAAAAAATAATAATCTTGATCTAGGAGGACAGGTCCATATGGAGTAGGAGGATGAGGAGGCGGTGGATGTGGCGGTGTAGGTGGAAGCGGTGGTGGAGGAGGAGGAGGTAGCCTACACTGGTTTTTGGTTTTAAATTCTATTTTTAAAATTAGGGTACACCCTAAAACTCTGGGAAATATAACCTGTGATAACCCCCTCCAGTCATGCTAAACACACGTTCAGACAATACACTGGCTGCAGGGCAGGCCAGCACCTCCAAGGGGTAAAGGGCAAGCTCAGGCCATGTGCCCAATTTGGAGACCCAGAAGCTGCAGGGGCTGATCCCTGTCAGTCAGTTCATGTAAGCATGTGCACACTTACTGCCCCACCATGTCGCACGTCCCCGTGATGTTCACGATCCAATTTAATATCTGCTCTATCAACTTTCGATGTTCTTTTATGCGCCTACCATGGTGATCACGGGTGGCGGGGAATCAGGGTTCCAGGCCAGGGAGGGAGCGTGAGAAAGAGAGACCACATCCAAGGGTGGATTCATTTTTTCAAATTTAAAATTAGAGTTGAAATATGGGAGAAATTATTAAAGCATAAAAGTGTGACAACTTTTCAAAGTTTAAGCATTGAATGAAAGGATGTGGTGCGCATTAATTACTGAATAATTTATTAAATTTTATTCCCTGTCACCTATGCATAGCAGGTGTTTATTCACGTCTAAAATTGTATAATGTCAACCCAAGAATGTAACAGAAAAATTATTGAAATTTATTAAGCTGTCAACTAGGTAGAGGAGGGGTATATTACACCCAAAAATTTGTTAATTTCACCATATTATGTAACAGACAATTTATTTTTATTTTTTTACCGGTCCACTAGGTATAGCAGTGGTACTATACACAACAAAATTGGTGAATTTCACCCTAAAATCTAAATGACAATTTATTTATTTTTTAACCGGCCTACTAGGTATAGCAGAGGTACTATACACCCAAAAATTGGTTAATTTCACCAGAAAAAGTAAATGACAATTTTTTTATTTTTTTTTACCGGTCTACTAGGTATAGCAGTGGTACTATACACCCAAAAATTGGTGAATTTCACCTGAAAATGTAAATGATATAAAATAAAACATGTACAAAAAAAAAATTTGATTTATGAGGTGGAGTTCCATATGGAGTAGGAGTTTGAGGAGGCGGTGGACGCAGCGGAGTAGGTGGAAGCGGCGGTTAAGTAAGACGAGATAGCCAACACAGGTTTTTGGTTTTAATTTAATTTTGTAAAATTAAGGTACACTCCAAAAGAGTGTGAAATATCCAAAATACAAACATGAGCAATTGCGCTGCAGTATAACAATGGCTGGTTAGTGCCGGTATACATGTCTATTCTGCACAAGGTAAGGACAAGTCCTGAGGGATCCATGCCTGGTTCATTTTAATGAACGTGAGCTTGTCCACATTGGCTGTGGACAGGCAGCTGCGCTTGTCTGTGATGACGCCCCCTGCCGTGCTAAACACACGTTCAGATAATACACTGGCTGCAGGGCAGGCCAGCACCTCCAAGGCGTAAAGGGCAAGCTCAGGCCATGTGCCCAATTTGGAGACCCAGAAGTTGAAGGGGGCAGACCCGTCATTCAGAACGTGTAGGCGTGTGCATAAATACTGCTCCACCATGTTGGTGAAATGCTGCCTCCTGCTAAGACGTTCCATATCAGCTGGTGGTGCTGGTTGTTGTGGCGTGCTGACAAAGCTTTTCCACATTTCGGCCATGCTAACCCTGCCTTCTAAGGTGCTGGCGGTGCCCCACCTGCGTTGGTGACCTCCTTCTCGTCCTCTGCCTTCGCCTTGTGCTTCCACTGTGCCCCCGCTGTCAGGTGGGAATGCCACCAGCAGCGTGTCTACCAGCGTGCGCTTGTACTCGCGCATCTTACGATCACGCTCCAGTGACGGAATTAAGGACAGTATGTTGTCCTTGTAACGGGGATCCAGCAGCGTGGCCACCCAGTAATCAGCACAAGTTAGAATGTGGGCAACTCGGCGGTCATTACGGAGACACTGCAGCTTGTAATCGCTCATGTGTGCCAGGCTGCCCAGAGGCAACGAAAAGCTGTCCTCTGTGGGAGGTGTATCGTCTGTGTCCTCTGTATCCCCCCATACACACACCAGTGATGGCCATGAGCTGGTCTGGGTGCCACCCTGCTGTGAACATGGTTCCTCCTCCTTCATCTCCTCCTCCTCATCCTCCACCTCGTCATCCTCCTGAACTGTGCCCTGGCTGGACAATTGTGTACCTTGGGTTTGTGGGTGCAGGAACCCACCCTCGGAGCCACTTGGGAATGACTGGCCGGAAACCCTACGAAATGATCCCTCTTCCTCCTCCTCCTGTGCCACATCCTCTTCCATCATCGCCAGGAGAATTTTTTGAAGGAGGCATAGAAGTAGGATAGTAACGCTGAGAACGGCATTATCGGCACTGGCCATGTTGGTGGAGTACTCGAAACAGCGCAACAAGGAACACAGGTCTCGCATGGAGGCCCAGTCATTGGTGGTGAAGTGGTGCTGTTCCGCCAAGCGACTCACCTGTGCGTGCTGCAGCTGAAACTCCACTATCGCCTGCTGCTGCTCGCATAGTCTGGCCAGCATGTGCAAGGTGGAGTTCCACCTTGTGGGCACGTCGCATATGAGGCGGTGAGCGGGAAGGCCGAAGTTACGCTGCAGCACTGACAGGCGAGCAGCAGGGTGAAAACGCCGAAAGCGCACACAGACGGCCCGCACTTTATGCAGCAGCTCTGATATGTCGGGGTAATTTTTTAGGAATCTCTGCACCACCAAATTCAGCACATGCGCGAGGCAAGGGATGTGCGTCAAACCAGCTAGTCCCAGAGCTGCTACGAGATTTCGCCCATTATCGGACACCACCAGGCCGGGCTTGAGGACGGACGCTCTGCTTTTGCACCCTGCTCCCTCTTCTGCTGTGCTGGTGGCTCTGTGCGACCACCGCCTCTTCCTCCGAACTACATCGGTCACTCGCACCTCATCGTCCTCCACATCATCTTCCACCCAGTCTTCACCCCTGACTTCCTTGTCGGTCTGCACACTTTCGAAAGCCCCAGCAGTTGGCACCTGTGTTTCGTCATCATCCGAGACGTGCTGCGATGGTCCTCCCATGTACTCATCTTGAAAGATAAGTGGTTGGGCATCGGTGCACTCAATCTCTTCCACTTCTGGGGCAGGGCTAGGTGGATGGCCCTGGGAAACCCTGCTAACAAAGTCATCAAAAATCAGAAGAGACTGCTGCATGACTTGGGGGCTCAGACTGCTTGGCTGATTTGCAAGGGGGTGAGGTGAAAGACTGATGGACATCGGCTACAGGTGCCAACTGTGGTCTTTCAGCAGGAGACTGGGTGGGAGACAATGTGAAGGAACTGGATCCACTGTCAGCAACCCAATCTATTATCGCCTGTACTTGTTCAGGCCTCACCATTCGTAGAGCAGCATTAGGCCCGACCAAATACCGCTGCAGGTTTTGTCGCCTACTCGCACCTGAGGAAGGGGTTTCACTTGTGCGTGTAGCTGGCACAGATCGACCACGTCCTCTCCCTGCAACAGGAGCTCCACCAGCAGCACCACGACCTGGGCCACGTCCCTTATTTGACGCTCTCCTCATATTTTTTGAATTTAGGATCTTGCCCTAAATGGGTCTTTAATTAATAGTAGAATAGAACGACAGTATGTAAAGGGTGTATCTCACACGGCCTGAACCAGACTAGGCCTGAATTAAAGATTTCTTTGCACAAAATAGCTGTATTTCAAATGGCTGTATTTCAAATGCCTGATTCAAAACCCTGTATGTAGAGGGAGTATCTCACACAGTCTGAACCACTGTAGGCCTGAAGTAAATATATCTTTGCCCAAAATGGCTGTATTTCAAATGCCTGATTCAAACCCCTGTATGTAGAGGGAGTATCTCAAAGGGCCTGAACCAGTGTAGGCCTGAATTCAATATTTCTTTGCCCAAAATGGCTGTATTTCAAATGGCTGTATTTCTAATGCCTGATTCAAACCACAGTATGTAGAGGGGGTATCTCACAGGGCCTGAACCAGTGTAGGCCTGAATTCAATATTGGTGCACCAAATGGCGGTATTTAAAATCTCAGAATGTAGCCCAAATGTATTAAGGGTGTATATCACAATGACATCTAAATCAAAGGCAGCCAACTAAATTTTTTGTGCCCAAACGAGTGTTTGTTTAACAACTGAATTTGACAGCAGTATATAAGCCTGTAATTTCACATGTGCTGATGCTGCAAGGCCTGAATAAAGTGTTTTTTGTCAAAAAAGTGTGTTTTTCAAACCCCAGAAAATGATGGGTGTATTTCTACCTTAAAATGCACACTGACTAATACAGATGTTGTAGATTGCCAAAAAAGTCTTTTTTTGGTAACAGAATATGAAAGCTGTATATATTAAACTTGAATTTAACACTTGCAGATCTGGAAAATACTGTTTTTTGAAAAAAAAATTGTGTTTTTCAAACCCCAGAAAATGATGGTTGTATTTCTACCTTAAATTGCACACTGACTAATACAGATGTTGTAGATTGCCAAAAAAGTTTATTTTTGGTATCAGAATATGAAAGCTGTATATATTAAACTTGAATTTAACACTTGCAGATCTGGAAAATATTTTTTTTAGTTTTTTTTTAAAGTGTGTTTTTCAAACCCCAGAAAATGATGGGTATATTTCTACCTTAAAATGCACACTTACTAATACAGATGTTGTAGATTGCCAAAAAAGTCTGTATATATTAAACTTGAATTTAACACTTGCAGATCTGGAAAATACTGTGAATTCTTTTGAGAGAAAAAATTCTACCTTAAATTGCACACTGACTAATCCAGATGTTATAGTTTGCCCAAAAAAATGGTGATTTGCAATGTCCCAAAAGTTTAGATGCAGTGCTGGGGCACTGAGCTAGGATAAAATGGACGCTGCCGCCACACACCTAACTAACAGAATTATAAAAGTTATATTTTTTTTGGTCAATGGCCTCAAGGCAGGGTAAAACGATTGTGTCCTGCACCCACACAACTATTTCTAGCTAGATCACTGAGTTAGATTCTCTCCTATTCTCTTTCTGAAATCACAAGTCCAGCAGCATCCTCTCCCTACACTTGTACAGCGCTACGTGACTCAAGCTTATATAGAGGCTGGGTCACATGCTGCTCTGGCCAATCACAGCCATGCCAATAGTAGGCATGGTTGTGATCGCCTCTTGGGGCAAGTGGTATTACGCTTGTTGATTGGCTGCTGTGCAGCCTTTCAAAAAGCGCCAAGAAAGCGCCGAACACCGAACCCGAACTTTTACAGAAATGTTCGGGTCCAGGGTCCAAAAATTCAGTACGGAACCCGAACTTTACAGTTCGGGTTTGTTAAACCCTACCCAAGAGCTTTTAGCTACGCCCCTGGATAGATAGATAGATAGATAGATAGATAGATAGATAGATAGATAGGCAAAAAGATAGATAGATATACTGTATATATATATAGATAGACACACAGTCAAAAAGGTAGATAGATAGACAGATAGATAGATACGGTTCCTCGCCAGCCGTTTAAATTTTTTCCTCAGGCAGCAGGAAGGCTATGTATGTGCTTCCCTGCCCCTGGCCACAAAGCACTGAGGGAAGGGGGGCCAAGCTTAACTCATGCACCAGGGCCCAAGAGCCTTTAGCTACGCCCCTGGATAGATAGATAGATAGATAGATAGATAGATAGATAGATAGATAGATAGATAGATAGATAGATAGATAGATAGATATGAGATAGATAGATATGAGATAGATAATAGATAGATAGATAGATAGATAGATAGATAGATAGATAGATAGATAGATAGATAGATAGATAGATAGATAGATAGATAGGTAGGGTTCCTCGCCAGCCGTTTTAATTTTTTCCTCAGGCAGCAGGAAGGCTATGTGCACCTCTGCTTCTGGCCACAAACCACTGAGGGAAGGGGGGCCAAGCCAAACCCTGCACCAGGGCCCATGAGCCTTTAGCTACTATCCTGTCAACAAATGTTTTTCTTATAAAAATCAAAGTCTGTATTTTATTAAACATTTCATAGGCTTTCTTAGATGAACCAATACACTGATCTTTTGAATGAGAGAGCCATGATGGGAAGGAGAAAGAGAAGAAGAGAACAGGGACTGTGCATTTCTATGAAGCCTTAGTGCAAAAAAAATCCTTGCTTTGTGAGAATAATTAAAGCTTAGAAAGGAAACAAATCATCAATATTTTTAAAGGGAGTGTGTCGGCATTTTGTACTATTTAGGGGTTGAAGAGAGCAGGGAAAACATACCTCTTCAGGTAGTGTGAATATGAAGTTTTATTCGGCCAGATTCTGTTCCTACAATTGCCCAGGAGGTAAGTGAAGTGCGCACTCCGTTAAGCTGCTTAACACCCCCCCCACCACTAATTATGGGGGACACTTGTCTTAAAGGGGATGTATTACCAATTTGTTTTACTAATCAAAACCAAACAGCTCAAATATCTTTCTTCTAAGCTGTTTTTATTTTCTGATTTTTTTAAATTCTATTTTCTGTACAGGACTACTGGACTGGGCATCATGGAAACGAGAAGACTTAAGATTACTCATTGCCTTTGTTGTGGGAGTGCTTTCTGATCTTTTCTGAGGTCACTGTGCAGGGAGGGAGAGGAGATGAGATATGACAATCACCTTTCATGAGTGGTGATACCTGTTACAGTAATCTTGTCAGTGATGATAATGAAGTGACTTCTGAAAAGTGATCTACACAGATTTTTTCTTTTATTTTAAATAGAGATAAGAACATGGAGAATTACATAAAAACAGCAACAAAACCCCCAATATATATAAAAGAAAGTTGCTTAACACCTTCAGGACTGCGTTCATACATGTAGGGCAGAAGTCCGGGGTTGAGTGCAGCGGGCGCCATAGCCATCGGCTTTCTGCAGATGCCCAGAGCTAATGTGATCAGAAATAACACAGATCGCAGATATTGAATGGCTTAGATGCCATGGTCAATTGTGCCCGTAGCATCTGAGGCAGGTTTCCCCAGGAGCACTGCTTTCCTGGGACGGGAAAGTCTTCCCCAAGCAGAGATTGGGAAAGGTGTTGTGTTTTATTAGGTATGTCAAATGCCCCTGAGGGTGCGTAGTAAAAATATAAAAACAAGTTAGAAAAACATTTTTTAAATATAAAAAAATTCTAATTATAAAAATGTAAATCACCTCCTCAATTCCCCCATAATAAAAATAAACAATAAAAAATTAAGATCATAGGAATTGCTGTGTCCTAAAATGCCTGTACTGTTAAAGTATAAACATATTTATCCCATATGCTGAAATCTGTAACGGAAAAAAAAAAAAAGCAAAATGGGCAATTCACTATTTTTTCATCACTTCACCTCCCAAATAAAATTGAATAAAAAGTTATCAAAAGGTCAAAAAAAACACCTTAGTATCAATAAAAAATACAGATCACCCCACAAAAAAATGAGCCCTCATACAGCTACCTAGACATAACTATAAAAAAAAGTTATGGGAGTCAGAACATGGATAAGAGAAGAAAAAAAAAATGTTTTTTTCAAAGTTTTATTAATTTCTTTTTTCCGTATTAAAACACAAGAAAACTATATAAAATTGATATTGCTGTAATTGTAATGACCCAGAGAATGAAGTGAATAGGTCAGTTGTACTGCTTAGGGAAAGCCGTAAAAACAAACTGCATAAAACTGTTTTTAAAAGTTGTGTTTTTTTTACCATTTCCACTCCATTTGCAATTTGTTCTCCAGTTTCCCACTACATCGTATGCAATATTAAATTGAGCTATTAGAAAATACAACTTATCGTGCAAAAAAAAAAGCAAGCCATAAAACATAACATAAAAACTTGATATAAACAATGGGTCATGTTCTGACATTTTCCTCTTAGGCTACTTTCACACTCGCGTTTGGTGCGGATACGTCACGGATCTGCACAGACGGATCCGTTCAGCTAATACAACTGCATGCATCCGTTCTGAACAGATCCGTTTGTGTTATCTTTAACATAGCCGAGACGGATCCGTCTTGAACACCATTGAAAGTCAATGGGGGACGGATCCATTTTCTATTGTGCCGTATTGTGTCAGAGAAAACGGATCCATCCGCATTGACTTACATTGTGTGCCAGGACGGATCCGTTTGGCTCAGTTTCGTCAGACGGACACTAAAACGTTGCAGACAGTGTCCGCCTCCAAAGCGGAATGGAGACGGAACGGAGGCAAAGTGATGCATTCTGAGCGGATCCTTATCCATTCAGAATGCATTAAGGGCAAAACGGATCCGTTTTGGACCACCTGTGAGAGCCCTGAACGGATCTCACAAACGGAAACCAAAACGCCAGTGTGAAAGTAGCCTTATAGATATCTTTGCCAACATGGAATGCTTCAAGAAATGCCCTGTGCAAAACAGTGCTTTGTGGTTGGCAATGGACATGTATAACTTTGGATATAGGTCACACAATGTCATAGAAAATAGAGCCCAATGGCTAAACACCAGGGAAGACGCAGACATGCATTGCTAATTAGCACATGGATTTATGCATGGTAAAGATTGAGTGATAAAAGTCTCTAATTAATACAGAAAAATTATAGTCACTAATACAGTAGTTACCATTTCATTAGCAAATCTGCTCTTTAATGAGTCAAGTCTGACTGGATCATTACTAAAGATGTCCACCAGGCAATAAACAGTGACCGCACTGGTCTTATACCTGCCGGATGACTTAATGCGCCTCTCACAAATCACTTCTGCCTTCCTCCCGACACACAGGACATCATTGCTGTAAGGCTCTTCAGAGTGTTAAAAGGGTTTTCCAAGATTTTTTTACTGATTGGTGGGGGTCTGAAATCCAGGACCCCGGCTGATCAGCTGTTTGAGAAGGCAGCAGGAACTTCGGTGAGCGCCGCTTACCAAGCACAGCGCCGTACATTGTACAGTGGCTGTGATTGGTATTGCAGCTTGAATGGGGCTGAGCTACTCTTAGACCACGGGATTGTGGGTGTCGAACCCCCACCGATCAGATACTGATGACCTATCCTGAAGATAGGTCATCAGTTAAAAATAAAAATAAATCTCAGAAAACCACTTTAAGGCCCTTTTTAAACAGGCCGACTGTTCATTTACAAGTAATTGCCTACCGTTAAGCAGAGCGGTGAGTTGAATTTCCAGCAATCTTGACATTCATTTTTTTTTAGGAGCTGATCCCTGTTCACACTGGACATTCTGCTGCCGCAAACAATTTTTGATGCTGCATTATTACCTGACGAATGAGCATTTGCAGGATTGGCAGCACCTTTACACAGGGCAATTACTGGGAAGGAAGGTAATTGTACCAATTCTTGATCTGTGTAAAAAGGCCTTTATGCAGCCATATCATTTTTTGGGTAAACGCCATCATTAGTTGTGTGCTCCACTGATTTCACGTATAAGAATAAGGAAGTATCAAGACTATAAAAAGATGTTAGATATCTGTGCTGACGTGCCTAGCTCCAGTCATATTACGAATTTCAGCTGGACACGTCCCAGTGATGACCGCTTGGGTTTGCCCCTGAC